>NC_140176.1:81734307-82059909 GCF_963971535.1 Notolepis coatsorum | reverse complement strand
CATTCTAGAGCGGACTACCTTTGGTTTCCTGGTCAGTTTTTGATATGCAAACACTGCAAGAGGAAATCAACTGTAATCTTATCCATTTCAACATATCAAACATTCCACTGAAACCGTCTCTAGGCCATAATACACCCGTGTCTAGTAGGTAGACCTTACTACACCCGTGTCTAGTAGGTAGACCTTACTACACCCGTGTCTAGTAGGTAGACCTTACTACACCCGTGTCTAGTAGGTAGACCTTACTACACCCGTGTCTAGTAGGTAGACCTTACTACACCCGTGTCTAGTAGGTAGGCCTTACTACACCCGTGTCTAGTAGGTAGACCTTACTACACCCGTGTCTAGTAGGTAGACCTTACTACACCCGTGTCTAGTAGGTAGACCTTACTACACCCGTGTCTAGTAGGTAGACCTTACTACACCCGTGTCTAGTAGGTAGACCTTACTACACCCGTGTCTAGTAGGTAGACTTACTACACCCGTGTCTAGTAGGTAGACCTTACTACACCCGTGTCTAGTAGGTAGGCCATAATAAACCTGTCTAGTATAGGCCATAATAAACCAGTTTAGTAGGTAGATCATAATACACCTGTCAGGTAGATCATAAACATGTGTCTAGTAGGTAGATCATAATACACCTGTCTAGTAGGTAGATCATAATACACCTGTCTAGTAGTTAGATCATAATAAACCTGTCTAGTAGGTAGATCATAATACACCTGTCTAGTAGTTAGATCATAATAAACCTGTCTAGTAGTTAGATCATAAACCTGTCTAGTAGTTAGATCATAAACCTGTCTAGTAGTTAGATCATAAACCTGTCTAGTAGTTAGATCATAAACCTGTCTAGTAGGTAGATCATAATACACCTGTGTTTAGTAGGTAGATCATAATACACCTGTGTTTGGTAGGTCATAATAAACCTGTTGGTAGATCATAATAAACCTGCTTAGTAGGTCATAATAAACCTGTGTTAGGTAGATCATAATAAACCCGTTTAGTAGGTCATAATAAACCTGTGTTTAGTAGGTAGATCATAATAAACCTGTGTTTAGTAGGTAGATCATAATAAACCTGTCTAGTAGGTAGATCATAATAAACCTGTGTCTAGATCATAATAAACCTGTGTTTAGTAGATCATAATAAACCTGTATTTAGTAGATCATAATAAACCTGTGTCTAGATCATAATAAACCTGTGTTTAGTAGATCATAATAAACCTGTATTTAGTAGATCATAATAAACCTGTTTAGATCATAATAAACCTGTGTTTAGATCATAATAAACCTGTGTTTAGATCATAATAAAACTGTCTAGTAGATCATAATAAACCTGTGTTTAGATCATAATAAACCTGTGTTTAGACCATAATACACCTGTGTTTAGTAGGTAATCATAATAAACCTGTGTCTAGTAGATCATAATAAACCTGTGTTTAGTAGATCATAATAAACCGGTGTTTAGATCATAATAAACCTGCGTTTAGTAGGTAGATCATAATAAACCTGTTTAGTAGGGAGATCACAATAAACCTGTGTCTATAGATCATAATAAACCTGTGTCTAGTAGGTAGATCATAATAAACCTGTGTTTAGATCATAATAAACCTGTGTTTAGATCATAATAAACCTAATAAACCTGTGTTTAGATCATAATAAACCTGTGTTTAGATCATAATAAACCTGTGTTTAGATCATAATAAACCTGTTAGAGGGAGATAGTTCTTGTGTTGTGGACGAGGTCCTGCGGGGGGGTTCTCATTAAAAAGGCCAGTTCTTCCTTCACCACATGCTGCACGTTTACACAGAGGCCACTTCACCATCTTTGTATAATCAATATTAATATCAACTGACATCATCAGTTATTAGATTTAGATACATACCGATCCTCTCCAGTCAGAAAGGGCCATTCATGACATAGTACATTCAGATTGGTTCTTCCTCTTCCTACACTATTACGCTGTAACAAATATAGTGGTCTCTGTGAAGTGACATTGTGCACCCCCTCCCCCCCACCCAAACTCCTATTTTATGTAGTGGGGATTAAAAACATGTCGTCCAATAGGCCCTTTTCAATGACAAACTAAAATAAAAATCCAATCAAAGAAAGGCAAAGGGATATTTGGCTTCCTCCAAGTCTCTCCTGCGGGTTAAAATAGTAATATCAAAAGTTTTGCTTTGAGGAATAATGTACTTTTGAGGTCAGAGAAGAAGATGACTTGCTTTTTGATTTTATGTGAAAGAGGGTCAAACCAAACCCCCCCCGTCTGTGGGGGCAAGAAGATGGCGTGTCGTCACTGACCACTTTATAGTTGAATTAACTGCCTGAGGTCATAAAATATGGCTAAGTGTCCGTCAGAGCGGGCCTTGTGACCCATGCAGTCGTAACTCTGACCTCTGCTATAGAAGACTGGCTGGAGGATAGAGGGCTTGGTGTCAGTAGGTGGAACACAGTCTCCTCTCCATGGCCTCTCTACCAACGCTGCCTAATCTAATAGGAACTTGTGTGGTGATGTAGTCTTTCTTGGTACAAACTGCAATAAAAAACTATCTTGTGTTTTTTAATACTGCGTCCAAAGGTGGAGCAAAAATGTGTCTTTCTTCAGGAAACTGTACAAAAATTACAAAAAAACAAAAAACAAACCCAAAAAAATAATAAGATTCTCAAGTAATGGTTATTGCTTGTTTACATCACACCAGAACAGTTTGCACCTAGCAGCTTGTATGAAGCATCTCACTCCAAACAACATTGAAAGCACACTTCTGTTTATTTAAACTTTATAATTTTTTTTCTCTTTTAAGTTATTGTATGGCTGTGTTGAATTTTGTCCCGTTACTTTTTAAAATTTTTTTAATTATTTATTTTTTCATCGTCGTGGTGATCTAAGCTAAAGGCAGAAAGAAGCAAGCGATAATCTGTACACTGTATACACGGCAAGCCCCCCCCCCCCCCCACCTTGTCTGTATTGTACCAAAACCTAAAAGCTTTTAAACAGCTTTCTGACGGGGAGGCGGAGATTCACACGGCGTTCCGCCCACAAGGGGGAGGGGAGAAGGGGAGGCGGAGATTTACACGGCGTTCCGCCCACAAGGGGGAGGGGAGGCGGAGATTTACACGGCGTTCTGCCCACAAGGGGGAGGGGAGAAGGAGATTCATACGGCGTTCCGCCCACAAGGGGGAGGGGAGAAGGGGAGGCGGAGATTGACACGGCGATCCGCCCACAAGGGGGAGGGGGCTCGTCACATGGCAGGCCAACTATGTGGGGGCGGGGGGGGGGGGGGGCAAACCGAATAGTCAATCTCGCTGTGAGAAGATCCGGAACCCCCCCCCCCCCCACGCCTTCTCTTATGAACCAGAGATGAACGGATTTCTCACGCCGCTTCGATCTTGGTGGCGAATTTACATGTGAATTCCTGCTCTGGTTTGATAGGCGACGGCGGTGGAATCTGGTTCTCCGTCCGAAAGCCCATTCACTCCCGCTTCCCTACATGAAGAAACGCCGTCCTGATCCGCCTGAGAGACAGTTAAAACCAGACACAGGGGATAAACCACAACCCTGAAGAATAAAATAAATACCAAAGGAAAAACGTTTTAGTTATTGGTATGTACAAATCTCTCCATATTCCCGTTTTCTTAAAACCATAATGTGATTTTTTGACATCTTTTTTCTGAAACTACTGGACCAAAGCATAATCCATGAATCCAAGTTACTATAGAGTCTTTCAAGAAGGGATACAACCATTACTGTTAAAACAAAATAACAAAGTGCCTCTTTCACACTTTATTACAACCACTTCAGAAATATGTGTTTTTTTCCTCTCTCATTGCTACTATAATAAAGAATCATCTAACATAATTAAAAAGAATCTATACAGAAAAATAAAACTTAATTTAATACACTATAAACCTCTTGACTAAATTAGTCTAAAATCATACAAACCATCATTCCACTCAAACCATTCTTCTGCAGTGTTTTTTTTTTTTTTTTTTTCAAGATCAGTTTTCAAACCACATCTTCATTCTACATTTTTATTCTCACTCATCACCAAAAAATAAAGAGAAAAATAAAAAAGAAAGAAACTAAAAGAAACTGAACAGCAAAAAGGCAAAACCGGCTAAGTGTTCGAGCTCCATCCAGATCATGATTTTGGAGTCTTTTGCTGCCATTTTGGAACATAGAATTTGGGGAGTTGTGTCCCAGTGACACAAGAGGATGGGAGGGGCCAAAAAAAAAAAAAAAAAAAAATTGTACTTTTTTGAGATGAGATTGCAAATGGCCGCTGTCCACCGAGAGGAATAAAGTTACATTCATCAGAAATGGGATCCCCCCCACCGTTGCCCCACCCCCCCCAGTCGGAGTACCCCCCATGGGGAGGCCCACAGTAAGTCACTCTATGGTGAATGCTGCTGGACACACTCTGGCTCATCAGAGGCGCTCCTTCAGGAGGGTTCCATGATCGCTGCCCAGCCGCCCACCCTCCTACTGCCTCTGTCCCGGGGCCAGGCTCCATCGAGGGGAGGCCGAGAGAGGGGCCGCCCCCCCTCCCCACTGCGCCAGGCGGCGAGGAGGGTGGGCTGAGGGAGACGGGTCAAGGGGCACGGTGTGTGGCCGTTGGTCGGGTCGGGTAGTAGTTGTGTAGTCGAATAGGGACAGAGATGCTCGCTCCTGGAGCCGACGGGTCGCTGAGGTGCTGCTTGAACACTCCACGCTGGTCAACAGTATTTCTGCGGAGAGAAAAAAAGAGCAGACATTTTCCACATGAAGTTCAAGGGGGTTCGAGGGGTCAAGCGAGTGCGAAAACCTAACAAACCAAAAGAAAAACACATCTGAACAAAACACACCATCAAACCTAAAATGAGTCAGTAAATCACCTGCACCTGCACTAATGGCCAAAGGGGTAAATAATTGAAATAATTTAAGTGCCAATATATTTCTATAAGCAGGGCGGGACAATAAATCAGGTGACAGATACACTAATGCCTTATTACAACAGTCTGAAGTGCAGACTATCAAATAGCAGCTCCTCGGTTAAATATTCATGGCCTTTTATTAGGCCTAAAAGCAACAGAAGCAACAACAGCACTCCATTCCATGTAGCAAACTAACTATACCAATGAGATGAAGGAGTAAACTCCAGCTCACTCAAAACAGAGCTGCCCGCCTCACTCTTCACTGCTCTAGAAGGAATAGTGTGGAGGGAATGCATGCTAGACTGTCGTGGATGACGGTGGACGAGAGACTAGCAGCCAGGGGAGGAAACTAACTTTTTGGCTTACCAGCCAACTGGCGGGTATCTGATTTTTTTTACCAGCCAAATAGATTTTTTACCAGACAAAAAAAATCGCTAATTGTGATAATTACTTCTTTGTGCGTCTTCGTCTAAATTGATTTTCAATCATAGTAAATTAATCACACTGTCTCTACTCTTCAAAATATTACATCATTAAATCACATATTAACATGAAAGAGGGAACTATTCTGGACTGGGTTGGGCTGAACTGGGCAGTGAAAGATGCTGGGTTGGGCTGGTCTAGGTTATACTGAATGATGAATTGAAAATGAATTGAAAATGGGGGACCCTGATGTAAACAAGACTAAAGTCCTTCTCTGGTCTGCATCCCCTTAACAATTGTGTGTATTGAGCTGTACTGTATTGTACCCATTCTGCAATCTGTTAATAAAGTTTTCAATCAATCAATCAATACTGGGTTGGGCAGTGAAAGAACCAAGCATTTCACTGTAATGTAATAGCTAAATAAAACAACTTGAACTTGACTTGTTACATTTGCACTCTGGTTGTATGCCAAATGTATTCTGGTTGTACTGTACTTGTGCTGTAAGATGACAATACATTGGAACCGAATCGACAACGCTAGGGGTTCAGCGGGTGTATTCTGAATGCCAAATATGACAACATCACCGTTGTGAAGGGCATATGGGCGAGTGGTGATATGCTGGGAAACCCGGTAATAATAAAATGTCACTCGGCTGCATTTAAGCAAAGCCGCTCAGTATAGTCCACTATGTTGAATGCGCGTTATGGTAGCTTGTTACATGCTAGGTAGCTAGCCGGCTAATGTTGTTGACTTGTCATTCTCATCCGACTCGAAGGAGACGCGTCGCGTGCTGTTGTTCGCCCCCATGTCAGACCGCACCGATATCCGAAAGCGACGACTCTACATGCAATTATTTTCATCCACTCATGTGTTTTTGTAAGTTTGTCTACGTTGTCAAGCCGGCTGCCGGTGGCAGGAGTTTGTATGTCTGCGCGTAGTGGTCTGTCCACTTCCCCTAGATGGGCGGCATCTTCTAGAAAACGAGTGTTCATTGGAGGAGCTTAGAGCGCATCTGTACAACGATGATGTTCATTGGTTATGGTCTGATTATTATGTGGCGCAAATGGGAGGAATCAAGGGGGGAGTCAGAGTTCGGTTTGTGTCAGTGAGCGAATCAGCAGATTGCAGAATGATTTTTTTGTTTTGTTTTGTAATTACTAGTACTCGCCAGACTGGCGAGTGCTCTTCATGAATTACTCGCCAAACGTAAAAAATACTCGCAATTGGCGAGTAAAGTGGCCTAATTTCCTCCCCTGCTAGCAGCATGCAGTTTGATTCGGTTTTTAAAGAACATTTGTACCTCAGGTAAACCCACTCAATTGTATTCTATGCTTTTATCCACCAATGATAGACATGCCCATAATACCAGACATGCTTCCAGTAGTCGCTTTAAACCTCTGACTAGAACCAATGCTCTCAAGAAAACTGCAATGTATAGAGCCATAACATATTGGAATAGGATCCAGTTACATATCATACAGACGGAAAACAAGGACAGTTTCAAAAAGAACCTTAAAGGAGCAATAATCCGGAAGGAAATCAATATATGTCATGCAAGAGTGTAGCTGCAGCCATGTTATCCAAACTTCTTCCGTTTACTTTGTTTTTGTTTTAAAGGTATGGTGAAATGGATTCACCTATGTCCTTTTGTTTTATTTTTTATCGATTATGTATGCGATATACGACAGATTTATACTGAATGTTTCATATTTGTATGTGTATATCTGTGCAGACCCCAGGAAGAATAGTCAACACGTTGGTTTAATAAACATAAACATGAAGGAAGAGAAATTAACTTGGCTGACATTAAATTAATGGTGATCACCAGTAATGGAATGCTGGCGAGGTAAAAAATGTGTGCCCAGATATCGATCTACCTCTACTATTTGCTGACTGGCAATGAGTGTTGGGTGAATTACTCACAGTTTGGTACCAAGACTCCTACAGGCTGGATGAAAAGCAAAGCTTAAATTGATGAAGGACAATGTTTTTTTTTTATCTACTTATTCTCCCCCTTTTTTCTGTATTTTTCTCCCATCCCAATTTAGTCGTTATGCCAATCCCCTTCCCTCCCTTCCTGGTCGTTGCGCGCATTTGCCCCCCCACTTGCCATGCTAGGGAGGGTTGATAGATACTATCACATGTCCCCTCCGATACATGTGGAGTCAGCCAGCCACTTCTTTTCACCTGACAGCGAGGTCTCTCACTAGGGGAGCGTAACGCATGGGAGGCTCACACTACTTCCCCCAGTTCCTTCCTCGCTGAGCAGGCGCCCCGACCGAGTCTCTGTTTACAACGACCAGGATACACACCCCACCGGCTTCCCACCCTCTAACACTGCCAATTGTGTTAGTATGGACGACCGACCAAGCCGGAGGTACCGCTGACAGCTGGATTTGATACCAGTGTCTCTGCGGCGGTAGGCAGGGGCTTAGTCCGCTGCGCTACCCAGCCACCCCAGGACAATCTTTTTTTTAAACAACTAATTGTGCTGTTGTAGGACAGCAGGTTTGAGGTCATATTTTATGAAGTGGAGAATAGGAGAAGTGGAGACTCCTCTCACACTCCTGAAGGATGAAACAGAGCTGAAGATTTACTCTTTACTACACCAGAAGTGTAGAAGCCAAAACCGCCATATTGGAAGTTGTATTGTTTATGGTAATGGTATTGTATTTATGTTTTGAATATTAGGGGCACACCACTAGGGACACACCACTTCTTAGTATAATAGGCTCTGTAATTGGAGTAATGTTATGCACCTGCTGAGGGAAAACTATTTTCCTACTTTGTAGTGTCCGCTCGTCATTCCCTAATAAATTGACAATGCACCACGATGCACCTACTCAGATTTTCTTCTACTCGGGTAACAAAAGAAGTTGTGGATGTGAGTTGAATGTCCAGGCTGCAGCTGATGTAGTTTGTAAGGTTTATTATCCAAAAAGAAAATTATGTTTGTAAGGTTTATTATCCAAAGAAAATTATGGTTGAGAACAGAACAGTTTGCGTCTTCCCTATTGCTCTGGTAGGACATTTTTCTCTCTCTCAGCAGGTGCATAACATTACTCCAATTACAGAGCCTATTATACTAAGAAGTGGTGTGCCCCTAGTGGTGTTTCCCTAATATTCAAAACATAAATACAATACCATTACATAACAGGGCTCGAAATTAACATTTTTACTTGGTAGCACTGGTGCTCCCAACTTCAAAAAGTTGGGAGCACCAGCTAAAATTTAGGAGCACCCACCAAAATGTAAGGAGCACCAACAATATATACCGGTATGTAATATATATTTTTTATTGATAAAAAAAACTACAATATAACAGTAATGCAGTAAAACAGTGAAAGTAGCCTTAAACTATAGTATAGTGTAGACCTAGTTAGGGGTGGGAATCACCAGTTTCATCACGATACGATACAATATCGATTCTTTGGACAACGATGCGATATTTGCCGATATCACAAAGTCTGCCACGATACGATACGATTCGATTCAGGTGCGATCGATATGAGATGATATTATATGACCATTTAACACAATCAGTAACATTTAGATCAACAAAAAAAAGGCAACGGAAATATCATTTGACATTTTTATTTTTGAGCTCTTCCAGACATTTAAATGAAAAACAATCTATTGCTTTTTAATACAAATAGACCTCCTGTTCACTGTAAAGTGCCACATTTTTGATATATTGAGCTTTAAACTTTAAGTAATTTTTTTTGGAACTCACAACTCACAACACGCAACCTAAAACCCCTCCCTCTCCCAAACCGTTCCTGCAATTGTTTTATGATGATCATGAATACATTTATTATGTATTGTATTTTTTATGTTTAAATATCAACATTATCTGTCCATCCTCAGTACATTTACTATAAATATACTATACTTCATCTGGTCTTTCCAAACGCACAGAGAATCTTCCCCTCTGCTGTTCTCTCGCTCTGATCAGGATTAGCTTGTTAGCTTACACTAACGTAACGTTAATTGCGATCTTTAACGCGACGTGGGCATAAAGGAACGGCGAGGATTGCAAAGCATGTTAGATGCATTTGACCCGTTGCGGAATAAAACAGCAGGGACTTGTTTTGGGTCGCAAAATAGGCACACTAGCCTTGCTCTGTTGCAATGTCCGCGTTCCAGACGCTACTGCTGTGCTGTGAGCCGCGCCGATACGACTCTCCACAGGATTTTCAAAATAAGAGCATCGCAATATGGTCGCACCAGAACAATTATTTGCACTCGCACGAATGCTCCCAATTATATTTTGATGTCGCACAGATACAATTTCGGTCGCATATGCGACCAATTCGGCAATTTCGAGCCCTGCATAAACAATACAACTTCCAATATGTCGGTTTTGGCTTCTACACAGGTTGAGGATCCTACCTGCCTCCATGAAATACATACGGTAGCCTGAGTGACGAAGACACATCGTCCCAGTTTCATCCTTTTAGAGCGAGAGTCACCACTTTTAACATGGGATTCTCTCACAATGAGCCTCGAGTGCAGCTTGGATATTAGCTACAGATCAACACAACAGTGTTCTCGTCAACTTTGGTCTCGACAAAATCAAAGTAATGGAGTAACAAGTTGTTTTTTGAGGGGGTAACTTAATATTATTGCTGAAATTGAGGTGGTAATTTGTTACACTACTTGTTTACTGGGGGGAAAAAGTTATATTATTATTGTAACGCGTTACCACCACCCAACACTGCCGGACATGAGTGTGTATGGATGTGTGTGTGTGTGTGTACAATTTTGTATATTGGTGTGTGTAGTCCTGTTGAGGCATGATTGAGTCTTGTAAAACACATGATTATCTTCAAGCCCACAGTCCAGACCGACCCTGCTTTGAAAATATCATACAGTACATAGAAGCTAATAGGTCTGGCTCTAAAGTGCCCGTTGCCAATTACATCATTGTCCTCTAGGTTCAAGTGAAGTACCAGACCTCTGACTAGAAGAGATACGCGAGCTAAAGACAGTAAATTATTCACTAGTTCAATAACTGTACCCAGACACTTAGGGCCTTACAATAAGACATACACTGACATATGCCACTTGGAATGGGAGAGAGGTATAGGAATGCATTAAGCCGATCTGGGTTCTCATGCATGGCTGTTTATTGCCTCAAAACCTATGGGTTCCATTTTGTTGACTCGGAAAGTACCTCTAACTTGAATTCTAGCGTGGCCCCTTGGAGGAATAATGATTTAAAACTCTAGCATGGCCCCTGGAGGAATGATGATTTAAAACTCTAGCATGGCCCCTTGGAGGAATAATGATTTAAAACTCTAGCATGGCCCCTGGAGGAATGATGATTTAAAACTCTAGCATGGCCCCTTGGAGGAATAATGATTTAAAACTCTAGCATGGCCCCTGGAGGAATGATGATTTAAAACTCTAGCATGGCCCCTGGAGGAATGATGATTTATAACTCTAGCATGGCCCCTGGAGGAATGATGATTTATAACTCTAGCATGGCCCCTGGAGGAATGATGATTTAAAACTCTAGCATGGCCCCTGGAGGAATGATGATTTAAAACTCTAGCATGGCCCCTGGAGGAGTGATGATTTAAAACTCTAGCATGGCCCCTGGAGGAATGATGATTTAAAACTCTAGCATGGCCCCTGGAGGAATGATGATTTAAAACTCTAGCATGGCCCCTGGAGGAATGATGATTTAAAACTCTAGCATGGCCCCTGGAGGAATGATGATTTAAAACTCTAGCATGGCCCCTGGAGGAGTGATGATTTAAAACTCTAGCATGGCCCCTGGAGGAATGATGATTTAAAACTCTAGCATGGCCCCTGGAGGAATGATGATTTAAAACTCTAGCATGGCCCCTGGAGGAATGATGATTTAAAACTCTAGCATGGCCCCTGAAGGAATGATGCCATATTTTCAGAAATGTTTTTGCCTAAAAATACATACCCAAGTAAATGGAAGATTGCTCCACTTCTACAAGGTCCATTTGCATGTTCTTGGTATCTAGGGACATCTATGGACCTCAGGGAATGTTCCCAGTGTCAGACATATTGTGTCCATTACTATGCTTGAGTAAATTGTAATGAACCAAAGGAGAATATAATATTTTTTGTATATTATAAATGATTACTTTTAATCTTTGATGGTAAATAACACCGTATGAATAACACACAAATTGCCACTGAGGTCATTCAGCACCTTCTTTTTTTTTATCCACTTTTTCTCCTCTTTTTTCTATTTTTTCTCCCATCTCAATTACCCGCTGTGCCAATTCTCCCCTCCCCTGTCTTGAACGTTGCTCGCATATGTCCCCCACTGGCCGGTTGTAGGGAGGATAGAAGCCTTGCATCACGTGTGCCCTCCGATACACGAGGAGGCAGCCTGTCACATCTTTTCACCTGCCAGCGCGGACTCCTATTGGCAAGGTGTAACGTGTGGGAGGCTCACACTACCCCTGCCATTTCATGTCTCTGCTGTGCAGGCGTCGCCAACCGCCCTGTAGGAGTCGCTGTCCACAACGTCCAGATTAGCACCCATCGACTTCCACCCGCTAACTGTCAATTGAGTTAGTATGACGACTGGCCCAAGCCGGAGGCAACGCTGACAGCCGGAGTCGAACCCGGTGTCTCTTGCATTGGTGACGAGCGCAATGTCTGCTGCGCCACCAAGCTGCCCCCATTCAGCACCTTCTTGAGATCAAGTGTACAAAAAATCTAAGCTCATTAATAAAGGGCAGATGATTTACAGGTTTTTTTTGTAGATACAGTACTGAATTTTGCCATCGGGACACATGCTATTTTAAATATGAATATAGAATATCAGGCCTATAAATTACCTTATTATGGCCAAGTCATACATCTATGGATCGGGCCAATTCTCCTCTTTCCAATGGTAGAGTTAAATCTGGATTTAGTACCAACAGTCTCACCTGGTTCATCTCTGTCTCACCTGGTTCATCTGTCTCACCTGGTTCATCTCTGTCTCACCTGGTTCATCTGTCTCACCTGGTTCATCTGTCTCACCTGGTTCATCTCTCTGTCTCACCTGGTTCATCTCTCTGTCTCACCTGGTTCATCTCTCTCTGTCTCACCTGGTTCATCTCTCTGTCTCACCTGGTTCATCTGTCTCACCTGGTTCATCTCTCTCCGTCTCACCTGGTTCATCTCTGTCTCACCTGGTTCATCTCTCTCTGTCTCACCTGGTTCATCTCTCTGTCTCACCTGGTTCATCTCTCTGTCTCACCTGGTTCATCTCTCTCTGTCTCACCTGGTTCATCTCTCTGTCTCACCTGGTTCATCTCTCTGTCTCACCTGGTTCATCTCTCTCTGTCTCACCTGGTTCATCTCTCTCTGTCTCACCTGGTTCATCTCTCTGTCTCACCTGGTTCATCTCTCTGTCTCACATGGTTCATCTCTCTGTCTCACCTGGTTCATCTCTCTCTGTCTCACCTGGTTCATCTCTCTGTCTCACCTGGTTCATCTCTCTGTCTCACCTGGTTCATCTCTCTGTCTCACCTGGTTCATCTCTCTCTGTCTCACCTGGTTCATCTCTCTCTGTCTCACCTGGTTCATCTCTCTCTGTCTCACCTGGTTCATCTCTCTGTCTCACCTGGTTCATCTCTCTCTGTCTCACCTGGTTCATCTATCTGTCTCACCTGGTTCATCTCTCTCTGTCTCACCTGGTTCATCTCTCTCTGTCTCACCTGGTTCATCTCTCTGTCTCACCTGGTTCATCTCTCTGTCTCACCTGGTTCATCTCTGTCTCACCTGGTTCATCTCTCTCTGTCTCACCTGGTTCATCTCTCTCTGTCTCACCTGGTTCATCTCTCTCTGTCTCACCTGGTTCATCTCTTCCTGGTACTCTCTCATCTGCTGCTGGAGCAGCACTTCCTGAAACCGAGATTTTGGAACATGTATGGTGAAAACCTTTCCAGGTTGATGCCTCGCTGTAGCTCTTTATACTTGGCCTAGCTGCAAAACCTTTCCAGGTTGATGCCTCGCTGTAGCTCTTTATACTTGGCCTAGCTGCTACCCGTGTTCTTCTCATGTACGTTTCGGCCTGGTTAGGCCTGGTAACCAACCTGTTCTTGTCCCATGGAGGGCATGCCAGGTGAGGGTCCTGAGGCCATGGAGGTGACGCTCATCTGGCCGGCCATCTGGCCCATGCTGTTGGTTGCCATGGAGACGTTGTTGAGGTTCATGCCGTTGCCGTTGTACATGTTGGCATTATTCTGCTGGGCAAACTGGGGCGATGCCTGCTGCTGCTGCTGGGAGAACATACTGGGAGGAGAGAAAGAGAGGAGGGAGGGATCAGATTAAATAGTTCACTCTGGAGACGGTTATCTCATTAACTCATTGACTGAAAAAAGAAAATTATGATATTAAACAGTCCCCCGGACCTTGTGTATGCATTTGGAAACACTGTGATAACGATCGAATCCCGATAGGTGGCAGTGTCGCCTACCTTTTGAGTACATCTGGGCTAGTTTCCTGTGGGGGGTTTTGCACTCTGGCAGCAAACTGACTCGGCAATGGCGATCGTGTGTAGCGAACTATTGGGAGATTATTATGAAGAGGAAAAAAGGGTGATGATCCATCCATAAGGTGCGTTTTCACCAGACTACGTTGGACTCAGCATTTCTGGTAAATCATAAAAAGACTAAAGTCAAACCGGCAGAGGATGTAACGTTATCTGTTCACCGCACTCCAGAGCCAGAATATTTCACTGAACTGTTCAGCGATAACGACACAGACCGAGAGATTACCGAGTCAGACCCAGATGAGCCGGAATGGATGTCAAGTCGAGAAGCAGGTAAGAATACCCATTGTGGTTTTGTAAATAGAACAATCTATGTATCAATATGAGGCATTGGCCCTTGACCTGGAAATGTATTAGTGTCGAGCAACACGCACAAACTGCGCATGCTGCGCACAAAATACGCTATATCTCTCTTCCTAGAAAATGAGCTTTAGCCTGGGATTGCACAGGAACGGACATATGTAGAAATACACGGTTTGTACCCTGTTGGAGTATAAATATTGCCTTTCAAATAAGCCATAGTATGTCTCCATAGCTATAATATAGAATGTACGATGGCTCTACAAACATTTTACAAGACTAAATATCCGGCGAGCGTCATTTGACGGGCCACACAATCAGACTGTAAACGGTCCCAAACTGACCAGTCACCACTGATGGCGGAAATTATTGACTACCGTTGTAGCCAAGGAGCGTCTGCTCCGAAAGCAATCCCAGACGGGCGGGTGAGAGTGGGGGAAGGTGACGAAGAAATCCTTTGTCCCGACTTGCGCGTCTGAATGAATTGAAGTGGACGGCCATTTTGGATAATCACGCTGAATTATTGCGGTACACACATTACAAAAAACATTCTAAAAAACACATTTTCCGTGGGATTTTTATAAACTTTGGACTTTGGTTTGGATAAGACTTCAGGCTATGGAACAGTTATGTTTTCCAGCTCCTACAGTACCTCTCAGCTGGAACCCAAAAACAGGCATCTGGCAACAAGTCAACACAAAAGTAAGGAGCAAATATTGTATTTCAGTGTGTTCAAACCTCTCTATTACATTAGCACTCAAAGTGATTTTTCTTTTGCTATAAGTATAAAGCATAATAAATGGCAAATTACTTTGGGTATGCAATAGTCAGGCGTTTTGTGCAAAAGTGGTAAGCAAAAGTGGTTAAACAATGTGTTTTGGCCAGACACTGGCCATGGCAGTTGACTGTGCCATAACAATTCACCAATTACATTCTACTTGTTTGCAGATTTCAAAATCAGAACTAAATTCTAACAAAAATAAAACAATCATTTGGAAAATAGAATGTTCTCCCACATTTAGGATCCACTTTTTCTCCTTATTTTTCTATTTTTCTCCCATCCCAATTTCGCCTCGCCAATTCTCCCTTCAATTCTCCCCTCCCCTGTCTCGAACGTTGCTAGACTATGCCTCCCACTGGTCGGCTGCAGTGAGGACCAAGCCTTGCATCACGTGTACCCCCCGGTACACGAGGAGGCAGCTGTCGCATCTTTTCACCTGCACAGCGCGATCTCTCAGTGGCGAGGAGTAACGCGTGGGAGGCTCATGCTGCCCCCGATGCTTCCTGATTCTGCTGTACAGGAGCACCAACCGACCTGTAGGAGTCGCTGTCCACAACGTCCAATCCCCACCCACCAGCTTTCCCACCCCTAACACTGCCAATTGTGTTAGTATGAACACAAGCTGGTAGCAACGCCTCCTTGCCCACTGCGCCACTTAGCCGCCCTTAGGAAACACCATTTTTAGGTGTTTCCTAGTAAATATAAAGCACAGCAAGAAACTCTTGGTTCACAGCCTTAAGTCTCAACACCAGTGTTGCTAGATGGGAAATGTTCAATTATTGTCCCAGAGGCTTAAAATAATAATTTAATAAATCGTAACCAAGAGAACAAATAGGCATATACAGGGCAAAATTATTGCACAGAGGATACAGTTGGAAGTAGAGAAGGTAACCACTGCGCTCAGACAGGTGCGTAGTCCAAAAATAGTAAGTCACAAGTAGAAAAAAGGGTATGGAACGCACTCAAGGAATATTGTTTTATTTTAATATGCACAAAACAGTTTGTGCGTATTCAAATTTAATTATATTCCTTGAGTGAGGTCCATACCCTTTTTTCTACAGAGGATACAGTTATCATACAAATATGATAATTATCGTACATCTGGAAACCCTGCTTAAAGGACATTTCTATTCCCATTTCTGTTATTTTTCTCTTTAAAGAAAATCAGTCCAATGCTCTCACCTGTTCCCTCCCTGTGGCCAGCCGTTCATGTCTGGGGAGCCCTGGAAGGCTGCGTTACCTTGGCCCTGCGGCATCATGGGAGACTGGGCGTGGCTCATGCGGGGGGAGAGCAGCGGGCTCTGGGGCGCGCCGGGACCGCCGAAACCTCCGTCTGGCTGCTGACTCATACCTGTGTGTTGGGAGGAGAGATGAGTCAACCAGATGGCACTGGACTCTACAGTAAGGTCTAGGGATGCATCTAAAGACCACCATATTGGTGGGCAAAACCGAGCAGATGGTGAATATATTTGTTGGCCGATGTTTTTATATATATATTTTTTTATTGATCAGGATTGGTCCAATGAGCAAAACCGAGCAGATTGGTGAATATTGGCCGATGATGGTGCCGTTTTAAATAGTATTTATCGGTCTGATGAACAGTACTGGACAGATTGTGAACAACAGTTGATTATATCTCTGTCTAACTCAGTGGTTCTCAAACCTTTTCTGTCAGGCCCCTTTGGCCGACCAAATTTTGCCCCAACAAATTAGTCATGAAATGGGCCAAGTTTAAATTGATTGAAATAACATAAATATCATGAGCTTTCAAATTGTGCAACCACTTAACAATAACATTCTACATCAGTAACAATAACCAAAAACAGAGGGGGGGGGGAGTAGTAAGTGTGCAGAACAATAACATACATAACAATACAGTTCAATAGAGAGAAAAATAGAGAAATCTCGCCAAGAGCGAGATAAGCTTTGTCCATTTTCTTGACTTGGTTTTTGGTTTATTGACGTTACCGTCACACTTGTTTGTTTCTGAAGCATCGCTTGTCTTCCTTTTCGTCTGTCAAATATTTCTCCATTCTGTTCACCTACCGACACATATCCTCTCCTATCGGCTGCCCCGTTACCAACATGGTCTGCCATACATTTTCAAACGCCTAGAGAAAGCTTGTCTTGGTTACTACTAACCATCGTTAGTTATGCATGTCAATTTGAGCGTATTTATCTATCCACGCTGCGTCTCCATCTATCCGACTCGGGAACGCACACTTATAGCGTCTTGCTAGGTTCATTGTGGAAAACCCCAGGCTGGCAGATTTGGGCGGGAAATAGAATCGATAAATATCCGTTATTTGCCATAACAGAACGTTTATTCTCGGTTATTAATCAATATTTATTTTCCTGAAATGTATTATGTGCAGGTAAACGACTAACTCCAGCTCACTGTCTCCATACTTTTGATAGTGTATACATTTAATTTCAGTTATAATTCACAATAATATGTACAACATACCCAGATAAACCAGTCAAACTATATGACAGCTGATTGGTTGCGGATGATTCATTGAGAGACTATAAACATGATTGATTGACTGACCGTTAACAGTCAGGATGCGCGTTAGTTTGGTTTAAAAAAGGTACTATGGACCCTTTTCCCAGACGTGTCATAGCAGGGTAAACTCAGCTGCAGGTTAAATAAATAATAATGGGCTTGATTTAGGTGTACCAGCGAGCCAGCACTGATGATAGTCAATAGTATTGTAAATGCTGGCACACATAAATAAAGTGTTCATCCTGCTATGACACGTGTGTGAAAAGGGTCCACTGGCACTTTGGCAGGCAGCACATGTTAGTCATCGACATGCATAGTGCACAGGCAAGGGAGTAGGGAACAAGGGAACGAGGAGGTGATAAGAGAGGAGGGAAGCAGAGTGTGAAATCAACAGTGCCAGCGTGGGATTAGGTGTGCGGGATCCAGCTCAGCGGGACAGGGGTTATCACTTATCATACCGGATTATCAGATTATCCCCTGATCAAACACACACCACCGCACTGTCAAGATGTGGTCCTCGTTAGCGCTCAGTCTGGTCACACAGGGGTCTTGTAACTGCACTCATGAAGAGTGGCTACACTTTCAGTTACAGCAGAGTGAAAGTGTCAAAACCCCTAACGCATCCAGGACATGGTAGAATGGGGGGAATCCTATGGTGGGCTCTTGGCGCCCTCTAGTGGAGATCTCTTTTACAGTCAAAAGACACCATTTTGAGCATTGCAATGGGGGGTGGGGGATTTGATCACCAGTGTGTGTTCCAGTCAAAATCTTTATTTGACATTGTGTCAACGGGGTGGCGTACACTACAAACTATAAACAACATTGTTTTTAACATGTTTTAGAACACACTGGAAGCGATATTCTCACCAATACCAGTGTCTCTACATATCATTAGTGCTCAGAAACCAGCCAGACAACACGGCCCTCCTGCGGTGCCATGTGGTTCTACCACAGATGGACTAGATATCTCATATCACTATATTTAATACAGTCACCAATTTATTCTTAATCCAGAATTACTTATTCCAAAATGTAATTATTAAGTATTATGTTTTGGTAATACTTAAAAAGGAAAAATACAATTATAATCGAGTAGTCAATTGGAAAATGGGAATATGATTGTAAATCACAGATGATAACAGTTATTGGTTAAGTTACTGATTAATTATGTTATAATCTATCATAATTAATCATTAATCACCATAAATAATTAATCCAAGTGTAGAATGAGCTATATGACCTGGACCACTTTATCTCAAACAGCACCATCTTTTCTTGATCCTCCAATCACAACTGTTGCTTACAGTTCTATCTGTACCATGCACCAGCACGGACAGTGAGCGTCTGTTCAGATACCTATCTGCCCCACGCACCAGCACGGACAGTGAGCGTCTGTTCAGATACCTATCTGCCCCACGCACCAGCACGGACAGTGAGCGTCTGTTCAGATACCTATCTGCCCCACGCACAGGGCACGGACAGTGAGCGTCTGTTCAGATACCTATCTGCCCCACGCACAGGGCACGGACAGTGAGCGTCTGTTCAGATACCTATCTGCCCCACGCACAGGGCACGAAATTAACTTTTTGACTCACCAGCATTACGTTGAAGAATACACACTTAAAGAGGCCAGAGTTAAATTTGTACTCACTCTCTCTCTCTCTCTCTCTCTCTCTCTCTCTGAAGTCTAAACTTCACAACACACAATCTAAAACCCCTCCCTACCTCCCAAACCGTTCCTACAACAATTTTTTTATGTTGCATGATCATGTACATTTATTTTGTATTATTTTTTTTAACATTTAAATATCAACATTATCTGGCAATCCTCAGTAAATACTATCAAACTCATGTCATCTGGTCTTTTCCGCACGCACACGTACACACACAGAAAGGGCTCCTTAATTGAACAAGTAGAGAGAGGGATGGAGAGAGAGCCCCACTCGCCCTTTATTTTTTTTTTATTATTGATCTTTTCCCCCCTCCATTTTTCCTCAGATTTTCTCCCATCCCAATGTTAGTCGTATGCCAATTCCCAATCCCTTCCTGGTCGCTGCGCACTTACCCCCCACAGTCAGATCATCTGGGAGAGTGGAGGCTATCACGTACTTCCTCCGACACACGTCCAGCCAATCAACCGCTTCTTTTCACCTGGCAGCGCGGATCCTCCCTGAGAGGGCGTAGCGTGTGGAAGGATCACACTATCCCACTCAGGTCCTATCCGCGCTTAGCAGGCGCCCCGACCGAACTGTAGGAGTTGCTGTTTACAACGACCCGGACCCACCCCGCCAGCTTCTCCCACCCTCTAATACAGCCAATTGTATTAGTGTGAACGGCCAGCCAAGCTGGTGACAACCCCGGAGCTGTGAGCTGGATTCGAACAGGCGAATCCAGCTCACAGCTTCGGGGTTGGTGACGCCCACTCCCCCTTTCTAACCTCAGCTCAGCTGTTTTCTGTCTGAGCAGGATTGGCTAGTTTAGCTTAGCTAGTGGCTAACGTTATTTCCCCCCGACGGAAATGAATGACTAGGATGCCAAGCTTGTTAGAAGCATTGGAATTTACACTGCACATAGAAACAGCATGGGGAAAAAAGCTGGGACTGATTTAGTTCGCAAAATGCAACCAAAGCACTCTGGAGCTATGCTATGTCTTCACACACGGACATTTGTCACGTTTCACAAGCTGTTGTTGGGCATATACGTAGCTACCTTGGGCTACTTCTGATTGGTGAGCAATGAGAGCACAGCACTTCTGTGGTAAGCATGACTGGCACGAAATAAAAAAAAACTTGAATCAAACTTGCTGTATAACGTATCCCAAATCGCAGGCTTTGCGATTAGCTAAAAGGCGACTGTCGTAAGACCAAAACACACCACAGTTTTAATTATTTTCATTTTGTTACCCGCCACGTGGCGGACAGACCTCTCAGTGTCACTCGCCAAATCTAAAAGATGCCTGCCATTGGCGGGTGGCGGGCTCTAATTTAGTGCCCTGCCCACTAGGGATGGGTACCGAATTCGGTACTTTTAAAGGTACTTACCGAAACACGTCGGTACTACCGAGTATCGATTCACGTGAGATACCGTTTCTTTTCAAGTCAACGTTCACACGCACAATATACGCTTACCTAGGATTTGACTTGATTCAACAACAAAGCAGTCGGGGCAATGGCAAGCCGAAAACGGTCGAAAGTGTGGTTATTTGATGTTTGGATTATTTTTTTCACAACTGAGGTAGGTAGATTACATTTTTAGAGACTAAAGTACCGAAAAAAGGTACCGTTGGCGTTTGGTACCGATACCGGCTGTTCAGTGCTGCGTCTCATGTTATAGATGAGAAGAGGAATGGACTGAGCTGCGACAAAGCCGAGATGCTTCTCTTTATAAAGAAAAACATGACGCTTTTTCTTAAGAAGTAGGCTAAGACGACGTGCGAAGCCGCTCTAAAATCTCTGCACTTTAACGTTCCTATTACGATGTGTTGTATTTATTTCTCAGTTCTTGAATACATGTGTATTCTACAACCTTTTTTTTCTTTGTTGTAATGTTAAATACATAGGCTATATATCAGTGCTGTGCTTGATAAGTGATGCACTATTGTTCTGAAATCCCACACTCGGGTTCAAAATGACCATGCTGTGGCGAAGCCACTTTAAAACGTTGTATGCACTTAAAAACGTTCAACGTAGCGCAGTCCGAACACTAGAAATGCGCCTCTGAAGGTCTGAGCACCATGGAGAGCAGCATAGTGCACATACAGGCTATTAGCGCTCGAGGAGTTTATTATATTACTGGACTGTGCAGCTTCAAGTAGAGCCTTAAGTTCTGACCAAGGGCATATTTATAAAATCATTGAATTTCACTCTTCACAAGCTCTAGGCTGCATCTATTTCTCTGGTCCCTCCATGCACCGGTCATGAGGGAGAACAACCTCTCGACAAACCGCTTGCGCGACAACATAAACAGCTTGCGCTGGTTAGACTAGGCTATGTAACATACAGTACTTGCAGTGCATTAGTGCATGGTTGGGGATTAATGAGGACAAAAACAATAATGATGAAAAACGGGACGTTTGGTCACCCTAAGCGTAGGCATAAAAATCCTTTGTTGCAATGTTAATGCAGTTAATATGTAGCCATTTATCTGAGATGTTCTGAGAGAAATTATACAATGTAGCCGTATTGCTTCACAATTGACTGCAAAATGATGCATGTTAGCGCTACAAAATAAAACAATGTGCTGTATATTTCTCCGATTTGACAATAAAAACGTATTATTGAAGACTGCCTGCAATATTTTTACGTTGTTGCAAAGTTATGGCAGTTATTAATCTGTACCATCACTTCAATTGAATTCTGGTTCCTGCCAGGCTGCCGTGTTGATGACGTCATATTGAAATACTGCGCTCTGGCACTAAACCACTGCTACGATCCACCAATATGCCGATAAGTAGGATACTGTACGACATGTTATGAGCGAAAGACACTCCAATCGCCCGTTTGAGATTAGCTATACTGTGCTCCTTGCGCTTGCTAAATCCGTTACATACTGTAAAGCAAGGCATGGTATTGAGCAAGCGTTCAGCGCTGTGTTTGTTACCGAATAGAATGTTCAGCACTAGGCCTGTTATGTTGTTGAGCGCTGAATCTCGTGTTACTAAATATTCATGTTATGGAATACCATAAACATGTTTCTTGATGTTTCCTTTTTTTAAGAACAAGTAAAGAGGCCTATGTTCATATCAGGGAGCACAATTTGTAACACAAAAAGAGAGACGTGTAGCCTATTTATTTATTCATTTTATTATTATTATTATTTTATTTGTTGTGCCATGCCTAAAATAATAGCCAAGCATAGGGCTACATTTCTTTTTGTTATATGAAAGAATGTTACAATAAAAGCTTTTCTATACATCTGTCTGATTGAATTGGTGCTCATTGAAAAGTATAATGAAGGGCAGAATACATTTTCTTTTGCCAGTGCACAAATAGGACCATAAATAACAAAATATCTGTATCGGCCAATTGTGAACAATCGGTATCGGTAACGGTCCAGAATTTTCACATCGGTGCATCCCTACAAACCAGGGTAGGCAATTACCCTTCTGTATGGGGGGCATTTCAGCCCATGTCAACAGATTTGGGGGGAGGGTCTTTAAATATTAACACGTCAACATTATGAGACAACAGCTAGGCTAGCTGATCCTTATCCTCTTCCATGCATTAGTGCTAAGCTAGGCTAGCTAGCAGCCGGCTAGCTTTCTACTGAAGGCACAGAAAGGAAATTGGTATCCATCTTCTTCTCCGACTCTGGAGAAGACGGTAAGCACATTATCCCATAATGTCGGTGTGTTCCTTTAAGGATTTATGGGGCAGTTGAAATAAAACCCCAAGTTTCAGTAACAGACATGCGCACATTAAAGCCCCACATCAACAACAATGTCTTTTGATGTAAATGTGGTTTAGCTGTATGTACGTCCGACGTACAGTATGTGATTCAAGAGTTTGACTGGTAGGTGGGAACTGTCTGTCGGTCTGTTTTATTCTACAATCTGTAATATAAATATAAGGTGTGTGGGTGGGCGGGAGAGCAAGGTCAGAGGGGTGTGTGGGTGGGCGGGAGAGTCAGAGGGGTGGGTGGGTGGGCGGGAGAGCAAGGTCAGAGGGGTGGGTGGGTGGGCGGGAGAGCAAGGTCAGAGGGGTGGGTGGGTGGGCGGGAGAGCAAGGTCAGAGGGGTGGGTGGGTGGGCGGGAGAGCACGGTCAGAGGGGTGTGTGGGTGGGCGGGAGAGCACGGTCAGAGGGGTGTGTGGGTGGGCGGGAGAGTCAGAGGGGTGGGTGGGTGGGCGTGAGAGTCAGAGGGGTGGGTGGGTGGGCGGGAGAGCAAGGTCAGAGGGGTGTGTGGGTGGGCGGGAGAGCACGGTCAGAGGGGTGTGTGGGTGGGCGGGAGAGCAAGGTCAGAGGGGTGTGTGGGTGGTGGGGGCTGGGTGCGGCGGGAGAGCAAGGTCAGAGGGGTGTGTGGGTGGTGGGCTGGGTGCGGCGGGAGAGCAAGGTCAGAGGGGTGTGTGTGTGGTGGGCTGGGTGCGGCGGGAGAGCAAGGTCAGAGGGGTGTGTGGGTGGTGGGGGCTGGGTGCGGCGGGAGAGCAAGGTCAGAGGGGTGTGTGGGTGGTGGGCTGGGTGCGGCGGGAGAGCAAGGTCAGAGGGGTGTGTGGGTGGTGGGGGCTGGGTGCGGCGGGAGAGCAAGGTCAGAGGGGTGTGTGGGTGGTGGGCTGGGTGCGGCGGGAGAGCAAGGTCAGAGGGGTGTGTGGGTGGTGGGGGCTGGGTGCGGGGGGAGAGCAAGGTCAGAGGGGTGTGTGGGTGGTGGGGGCTGGGTGCGGGGGGAGAGCAAGGTCAGAGGGGTGTGTGGGTGGTGGGGGCTGGGTGCGGGGGAGAGCAGTACCTGAGTTGGGGAACTGAAAGGCACTGTGCTGCATTTGGGGGCTGAGCACGACGCCGTACTGTCCGCCCATCATGTTTGTGTTCCCCATCATCATCTGAGAGGACGAGGAAGACGAGGAGGAGGAGGAGGAGGAGGAGGTGCCATGCAGGTGGAGCTGGGGGTTGGGGGGGAGAGAGGGCAGGCTGGGGGAGATAGGGGAGGAGAAGGGGCTGGTGGGGGGAGGTGGCGAGGCCAGGCCTGTACTGGTACCGTAGCTGGGCGGGTAGGGGAACTGCTGGGGGTTGGCCTGGGGGATCCGGGGGTTACTCATGCCTCCGGCGGCAGCGGCGGCGGCCATGTTGGGGGGCAGGTTGAGCCCCTGGGCCCTCATCGCCATGCTGCGCTGCTGCTGGACCTGCTGCTGTTGCTGCTGCCGCTGCTGGTCCAGCTGCCTCTGCCTCAGGTGGTTACTCAGCAGCTCGCGCTGCCGCTGGGCCAGCATCTGGGCGTTGATGGTCCCCTGGAGGGGAGGAGAACCAGAGGGGACGTTAAGAATCTCCTTCATAACTTATTTAAATGGTGAATGGCTGCATTTATATAGCAGCTTTTATCCAAAGCGCTTTGCAATTTGTTCCGCACATTTTTACCCATTCACTCACACGTTCACACACCGATGGCGGAGGCGACCATGCAAGGTGCCAACCTGCTCATCGGGAGCAATAGGGGTTAAGTGTCTTGCTCAAGGACACTTCGACACGCTGCCCGGGAGGAGTGGGAATCGAACGGGGAACCTCCGGATTACCAGACGACTCTGCTCTACCTCCTGAGCCACTGTCGCCCCTCTCACTTATGTTATTTACTTGTGACATAAGATAAAATATTCCTTTATTGATCCCCTTGGGGGAAATTCAGGCGCAATAGCAGCACTGGGGAGGGGGGGGGGGGGGTGCCGGTATGGGCAGGGTGCGTGATTTTTTTCCCGTAGCCGCAGTTTGCGAAGACGCTCTCTGATTGGCTAGCCCGTGTACAGCGAAGGCCCTCTCTGATTGGTTTAGCTCCGAAGGGCTCTTCCGCCTTGTACATATATTATATTCTCTGCTTCGAAGTGGTTATGCTTTGGCCCTCTTTCGAAGTGGGTTATGCTTAGAGTTTATCTTTAGAGCAGGGCGATGGACCACCAGCCCTGATTCCTAACTCTAAGCATAACCCACTTCGAAAGAGGGCCAAAGCATAACCACTTCGAAGCAGAGAATATATATGTACAAGGCGGAAGAGCCCTTCGGAGCTAAACCAATCAGAGAGGGTCTTCGCAAACTGCGGTTACGAAAAAAAATCATGCGGGCAGGGTAATAGAAGAAAGATGAAATCTGAACATTTTTAAATCAAATATAAAATATGAGAAAATAAAAACGGTATAAACAAGGGTGCAGATGAGTGTCTGATATACGTTACAATTAGGGTTGGGTACCATTCACATTTGAACCGATACCGGTACCCAAAGGTACCTTTTTTCTGTACTTTAGTCTAAAAGAATTTAATCTACCTACCTGAGTTGTACATGACATTTTAAGGAGAAGACCAGCATAACTTTATTTTCAGAAGTCATAGAACGCCATACTTTACTGAATCATGGTATAAAGTGACAGTGGTTGCATAGAGTCTGGGCCAAACTAAGATCAGTGTGGATATTGGGGTTCATGAAGAACCAGTAAACGCAGAGGATGGTGTCCTAGAGGTTTGATGCAACACATGGATAAAATCAGGCCTTCCGAGTGATAATTGAGTTGCCATAGTAGAGTGTGACACCATCTAATATCCTTCAACCCCAACACTGAATATGTTTTGTGCAACCTGGCAACCCAGAGAGAAAGAAACGCACGCTGGGACAGGTATGGAACACTTGACTATTCATCATGCAAATTGGAGAGTACCATTAAGCTATTGCCCTTATCGGAGGTATTCAGGTGGTAGGCTAGCTATTCATTGCAAACAATGCAGCCATTTCAGCCTGTGCACACCTGTGTGTTGAGTGCCATACAAATGTTTATAGGTTGCTCCCGGCTGTTCCCATTGACTTTTCAATTGCAAATTGATGAGGAGGAGGTGGATATGTGCACTGTATCCCACTGCTATACAAATGCTTATTACATAATGCTCGGGCCATTGGCTCTGGTATATCATCACAGCTTCCTTTTTGCAAGGAACAGTGCTGGCAACCTATGCTACTAAACCTGGAGCTGCTCCATAGACGGTGAATAGAGTAACAACTCTCAGGACACGATGACAGTAACCATAGAGATATGGGTAATTTTCCGATTTAGAACTGTAAGCATGAAATAATAGCTCAAACAAACATTTTACCAGCCCAGAATTACTGACACCAACTCCATGATGACATCGAGTCTCGACACTCTGATTTCCAGCTGTATTTATAGATACCGACTTAACTGTCCCAAGATCATTGGAATAACACACAATGAAAATTATGTTTTAGGGTGGATCTTACCTTTAAAAAAGGAACACGCCAACATACAAATGTGCTTACATTAGAAATGCGCTTACATCTCCAGAGTCAGACAAGAAGATAGATACCAATTTCCTCTCTGTGCGTTCAGTAGAAAGCTAGCCCAGTATAGCACAAATTAATGGAAGCGGATACGGATCAGCTAGGCTAGCTGTTGGCCAAAAGCACCTCTTCCAAAGTTTTAAGCTAGGCTAGTGCTCCTGTAAACTAAGCTAAGCTAGCTTGCAGCCGGATAGCTTTCTTGTCCGACTCTGGAGAATAGGAAACGGCGTGTTTCGCAGAACGTTAGCGTGTTCCTTAAAGCAAATCAAAGACATACGGTCAGCGTCTGACAGAACAGCTTATGGACCTCTGAACAGGCACATCAGTGACCCACCTGGTTAGGAGCACTGGCTCTTAGAGGTAGGTTTATATTTGACACGCCACTCATCTGGTTCATCATTGGCTGACGGTTCTGGCAGGAGGAGAGAGAGAGCAAAGGCAGAGAGAGAGAGAGAGAGATATATAGAGGAGAGACAGAGATAATGAGAAAGAGAGAGAGATAGAGAGAGAGAGAGAGAGAGAGGGGTTAAAACCAACACTGTTCTCTTCTGGTACTGTCCCAAAGTGGCTCTATTCCAGAGTAAACTTTGCCCATGAATATTAAGGTGTTATAACGAAGGGGGTGTGTCTGCTTAGCACTGGCTCAACTAAATGTCCTGCCCTTAGAATCCCTAACCAGTCTCGGCGTTGTGTTCCTCTTTGTGTATTGGACTTGGAGCGAACAGGAATAAGTGGTTTGATTGTGGGAGAGCAGTGCAACTTTACTGCAGCTCTTGTCACCTTGCAGAAGTTGCGTTTTATAATTCAAAATAACTATCCAACTATTTTAACTTGAACCTAGGCAGCAGTTGTTTTTCAATACTGCTCCAGGTTAAGTAAATAATAATTTGCATCTTGTAACACAGCTGTGTGTCCCCAAGCATGTGTGTGTATTAGAGGCTGACACAGGAGTGGATTTTGACTCCCGCTCCCTCCCACTCCCACAGAAATAATCCCATTGCATCCCAATCCCAAGTGAGAGTTAAAAAAAAATCCCACTCCCTCTCCCACAGAAGACTGATCCCATCCCGTCCCAATCCAGAGACAAACTTTTATAGAATCCCACTCCCATCCCCCTTTACTCCCACCCAATCCTGCTCCGTTTTTCTTCCTCAGTATATAATATGCAGTACATGGGTCACACCATGTCTGCCTTAGTTAAATATAAAACCACCAAACATTTACATCAACAGGCTTGAGGTCACACACATGCGCTTTGCGTTGCATGCCAGATGCAGTACTAGACTTCCGCTGTAGTTCATTTAGCTTGTGAAGTTGTGATGCATGCAGTGTTGGGGGACTGAATGAAAACTACAAAAATTGTGAGGGTGATCAATGCAATGTTTAATGGGGAGAAATGTTCAAATATGTGACCAGGCACAGAGAATATGGTCTTGTTAAGCAATCTTACATTTATTTTACTTATCATTTATCATATCTTCAAAATAAGCCATCACTTGTACAAATTGGGCGGATACTTTTCAATCTATGTCTTATTAATAAAGATGATAACACAACAGCCCGTTTGTCTCTACCACAACCACAGCCCGAGCAGGAGACTTATTTTTAACACAGGGCAGCAGCGAGAACCTGTCCGCGGGAGTGGGGCGCGGGCAGAAGTGGCAATTCTTCTAAATAAAATACACGGAAGACTAATGAAAATAAAATACACTTAATTTTAAACAACTTTATTCTTTCGTTGCGGGCCGGTACCAAATGATCCATGAAGAAATGTCATGCTCTAGTAGTGTCTGTGTGTTTGTAAGTCAATGAGTGTGAGTGTCTACCTGCTGTGCCTGTAGTCGGTGCTGGAGCTGCAGACGTAGTGTGTTGGGCTGGTTCGGGACGACCCCAGCGGGCCGGAGGCCTGGCCTCGCCTGCATCCTCAGCATGGGGTAGCCCGGCCGCGGGCCCATCTGCCCGGCCATGGGATGGAAGCCCGGGTCCTGCATGGGAGCTCCGGGGTAGCCCCTCTGGGTCAGGTGTGGGGACCCAAACTGGCTGTACATGGGGGGCTTCTGGTCCAGCATCATGGAGGGGTCCTGGGGAAACTGCTCCTGTTCCACCTGGAGGGGGCGGTAAAGAGAGTACATCAATTAATGAATGAATGAAGGGTTTAAATTCTAGTACTAAATCTACTCAAAGAGCTTTACAATGAAATTACATTGTCATTTACAATAAATAAATAAATTCCAGTGTTGACCATATTCACACGGCTGCCATTTTGCTCTCATGTCATGCTCAGGTTGAGTTCCTTTCCACCCTGTTCCCACTGTGTGAATATGGTCAATGGGTGTTGGGGTCTTATTCAACATGGAAAAAAGCATAAAGAAACAACTTGTCGAACAGAGTGATTCATCGATTGTGAGGTGGCAGCCTTAGGATTTAAAGAAGGGGGTGAGGGGGGCTCTCACCTATCCCGTCAGAGTGGGGCTCTCACCTGTCCTGCCAGAGCGGGGGTGGGGCTCTCACCTGTCCTGCCAGAGCAGGGGTGGGGTGGGGTGGGGCTCTCACCTGTCCTGCCAGAGCAGGGGTGGGGTGGGGTGGGGCTCTCACCTGTCCTGCCAGAGCAGGGGTGGGGTGGGGTGCGGCTCTCACCTGTCCTGCCAGAGCAGGGGTGGGGTGGGGTGCGGCTCTCACCTGTCCTGCCAGAGCGGGGATGCCCAGCGCGCGGTCGATCTCCTCCAGGCCATCAAAGTCCTTCAGGGCCGAGTACAGCTGGGACAGCAGGGCCCCCTCGTCCGACGGGCCCCCTTCACCGGAGCCGGGCCCTGACCCGCACAGCAAGTCCTCCTGGGGTCCCGGGTACGCCGTCCTGCAGGGGTGGAGGGAGGAGTAGAGAGAGGAGGGAAGGATGAGAGGTTAGTTTAGATTCGATTAGGTCCATTATCCCTTACCTTCCCTCATCCCCCCTTCCCCCCCCCCCCTATTTTCCTTGCTCTATTTTTTGTCCTGATTGTGAAGCGACCTTGGGTTCTATGAAAGGCGCTATATAAATTTGATCTATTATTATTATTATTATTATTATTATTATTATTATTATTATTATTATTATTATTATTATTATTATTATTATTTATATAGCAAAGTCAAAACGCTTTACATAAAGTACATACAAAAAATGATAATAAAAGAGCATACACAAAGCATTACAAATAAGAATAAAAGGTAATGGTGCATTTTATTATGATGCCCCGGCCTAGCTCATGGAATTAACTCCAATTTCTATTGCAGAATTTAAGACCTTGATCACTAATCATTGTCGATCACATTGTACAGTACATGTCTACCCTCATCTTGTTGTATTATTGTTGCGATTCTATATGCTGTGATTTATATGCTGTATTTAGGATTGCTTATCCCTGTATGTAAACTTGACATAACTGTAAATGAGTGAAACCTGAGTGCCTTTAGAGTATAAAAGGTTTGAAATTCTAATTGTGTGTGTGTGTATACATTTAGTATATGCTACTCTTTTTTACATGGATTTGACTAATTAGCTTCAACAATCCTGATTCCTGAGCCTATTTTATTCAAAAGGAAGATATTGATTTAAATATGTATATAGCGTATATATAAAAAATACATTTTAATCGTATCTCCTGTGCTGGCACAAGCACGACCATAGCGTGGGGTGGAGAGATAACAGCACACAATACATACAATAACTGGACATAATACTAAAAAGCTATTTACAAGTTTTGGCTGGTAAAAAAAATCTATGTTTCCTGTTTTTCAGCATTTAGCTACAGGCATGGATACATTGTATGTAATGATAAACAATGTCATAGTAACGGGAGGGTGTTATATTATTTCAAGATAATAAAGTAGCTATAATGAGTCTATAGATAAAAAGCAGTAATGGCATGTAGGTCACTCACCCTACTCATGTACAGTAGGCATCCACACTACACAGCATTTAGACATAAATAAACGTCATGGCTCATCTCCTATTCTGTGTATTCAGTAGGTGGTGTCAAAGAGGCAGCTACTCATGTAACCGGAGGATACTAGTAAAACATTTAGAAATATTAAATTGCAAATAGAATAAATTGCTGTTGATATTTCTGGTAAACTAATCGACTAATCAATAGAAAATAATCGACAGATTAATCGATAACAAAATAATCATTAGTTGCAGCCCTACAATAAAGCACGAAGCCTCCCTCCACTGTCAGATCTTATTCACTAAAGCAGGAGACCTCCCTCCACTGTCAGATCTTATACACTAAAGCAGGTCTCCCTCCACTGTCAGATCTTATACACTAAAGCAGGAGACCTCCCTCCACTGTCAGATCTTATACACTAAAGCAGGAGACCTCCCTCCACTGTCAGATCTTATACACTAAAGCAGGAGACCTCCCTCCACTGTCAGATCTTATACACTAAAGCAGGAGACCTCCCTCCACTGTCAGATCTTATACACTAAAGCAGGAGACCTCCCTCCACTGTCAGATCTTATTCACTAAAGCAGGAGACCTCCCTCCACCGTCAGATCTTATACACTAAAGCAGGAGGTCTCCCTCCACTGTCAGATCTTATACACTAAAGCAGGAGACCTCCCTCCACCGTCAGATCTTATACACTAAAGCAGGAGACCTCCCTCCACTGTCAGATCTTATACACTAAAGCAGGAGACCTCCCTCCACTGTCAGATCTTATACACTAAAGCAGGAGACCTCCCTCCACTGTCAGATCTTATACACTAAAGCAGGTCTCCCTCCACGGTCAGATCTTATACACTAAAGCAGGAGACCTCCCTCCACCGTCAGATCTTATACACTAAAGCAGGAGACCTCCCTCCACTGTCAGATCTTATTCACTAAAGCAGGAGACCTCCCTCCACTGTCAGATCTTATACACTAAAGCAGGAGACCTCCCTCCACTGTCAGATCTTATACACTAAAGCAGGTCTCCCTCCACTGTCAGATCTTATACACTAAAGCAGGAGACCTCCCTCCACTGTCAGATCTTATACACTAAAGCAGGTCTCCCTCCACTGTCAGATCTTATACACTAAAGCAGGAGGTCTCCCTCCACTGTCAGATCTTATACACTAAAGCAGGAGACCTCCCTCCTCTGTCAGATCTTATTCACTAAAGCAGGAGACCTCCCTCCACTGTCAGATCTTATACACTAAAGCAGGAGACCTCCCTCCTCTGTCAGATCTTATACACTAAAGCAGGAGACCTCCCTCCACTGTCAGATCTTATTCACTAAAGCAGGAGACCTCCCTCCACGGTCAGATCTTATACACTAAAGCAGGAGACCTCCCTACAGTGTCAGATCTTATACACTAAAACAGGACGTCTCCCTCCACTGTCAGATCTTATACACTAAAGCAGGAGACCTCCCTACAGTGTCAGATCTTATACACTAAAACAGGACGTCTCCCTCCACTGTCAGATCTTATACACTAAAGCAGGAGACCTCCCTCCACTGTCAGATCTTATACACTAAAGCAGGAGACCTCCCTCCACGGTCAGATCTTATACACTAAAGCAGGAGACCTCCCTCCACTGTCAGATCTTATACACTAAAGCAGGAGACCTCCCTCCACTGTCAGATCTTATACACTAAAGCAGGAGACCTCCCTCCACTGTCAGATCTTATACACTAAAGCAGGAGACCTCCCTCCACTGTCAGATCTTATACACTAAAGCAGGAGACCTCCCTCCACTGTCAGATCTTATACACTAAAGCAGGAGACCTCCCTCCACTGTCAGATCTTATACACTAAAGCAGGAGACCTCCCTCCACTGTCAGATCTTATACACTAAAGCAGGAGACCTCCCTCCACTGTCAGATCTTATACACTAAAGCAGGAGACCTCCCTCCACTGTCAGATCTTATTCACTAAAGCAGGAGACCTCCCTCCACGGTCAGATCTTATACACTAAAGCAGGAGACCTCCCTCCACTGTCAGATCTTATACACTAAAGCAGGAGACCTCCCTCCACTGTCAGATCTTATACACTAAAGCAGGAGACCTCCCTCCACTGTCAGATCTTATACACTAAAGCAGGAGGTCTCCCTCCACCGTCAGATCTTATACACTAAAGCAGGAGACCTCCCTCCACTGTCAGATCTTATTCACTAAAGCAGGAGACCTCCCTCCACCGTCAGATCTTATACACTAAAGCAGGAGGTCTCCCTCCACTGTCAGATCTTATACACTAAAGCAGGAGACCTCCCTCCACCGTCAGATCTTATACACTAAAGCAGGAGACCTCCCTCCACTGTCAGATCTTATACACTAAAGCAGGAGACCTCCCTCCACTGTCAGATCTTATACACTAAAGCAGGAGACCTCCCTCCACTGTCAGATCTTATACACTAAAGCAGGTCTCCCTCCACGGTCAGATCTTATACACTAAAGCAGGAGACCTCCCTCCACCGTCAGATCTTATACACTAAAGCAGGAGACCTCCCTCCACTGTCAGATCTTATTCACTAAAGCAGGAGACCTCCCTCCACTGTCAGATCTTATACACTAAAGCAGGAGACCTCCCTCCACTGTCAGATCTTATACACTAAAGCAGGTCTCCCTCCACTGTCAGATCTTATACACTAAAGCAGGAGACCTCCCTCCACTGTCAGATCTTATACACTAAAGCAGGAGGTCTCCCTCCACTGTCAGATCTTATACACTAAAGCAGGAGGTCTCCCTCCACTGTCAGATCTTATACACTAAAGCAGGAGACCTCCCTCCTCTGTCAGATCTTATTCACTAAAGCAGGAGACCTCCCTCCACTGTCAGATCTTATACACTAAAGCAGGAGACCTCCCTCCACTGTCAGATCTTATACACTAAAGCAGCAGGTCTCCCTCCACTGTCAGATCTTATACACTAAAGCAGGACGCCTCCCTCCACTGTCAGATCTTATACACTAAAGCAGGAGACCTCCCTCCACTGTCAGATCTTATTCACTAAAGCAGGAGACCTCCCTCCACTGTCAGATCTTATACACTAAAGCAGGTCTCCCTCCACTGTCAGATCTTATACACTAAAGCAGGAGACCTCCCTCCACTGTCAGATCTTATACACTAAAGCAGGAGACCTCCCTCCACTGTCAGATCTTATACACTAAAGCAGGAGGTCTCCCTCCACTGTCAGATCTTATACACTAAAGCAGGAGACCTCCCTCCTCTGTCAGATCTTATACACTAAAGCAGGAGACCTCCCTCCACTGTCAGATCTTATTCACTAAAGCAGGAGACCTCCCTCCACGGTCAGATATTATACACTAAAGCAGGAGACCTCCCTACAGTGTCAGATCTTATACACTAAAACAGGACGTCTCGCTCCACTGTCAGATCTTATACACTAAAGCAGGAGACCTCCCTACAGTGTCAGATCTTATACACTAAAACAGGACGTCTCCCTCCACTGTCAGATCTTATACACTAAAGCAGGAGACCTCCCTCCACGGTCAGATCTTATACACTAAAGCAGGAGACCTCCCTCCACTGTCAGATCTTATACACTAAAGCAGGAGACCTACCTCCACTGTCAGATCTTATACACTAAAGCAGGAGACCTCTCTCCACCGTCAGATCTTATTCACTAAAGCAGGAGACCTCCCTCCACGGTCAGATCTTATACACTAAAGCAGGAGACCTCCCTCCACTGTCAGATCTTATACACTAAAGCAGGAGACCTCCCTCCACCGTCAGATCTTATACACTAAAGCAGGAGACCTCCCTCCACTGTCAGATCTTATACACTAAAGCAGGAGGTCTCCCTCCACTGTCAGATCTTATACACTAAAGCAGGAGGTCTCCCTCCTGTCCCGACTCCTGAGTTACTCTGGGACTTTTTCTAGGAGCCATTTCCCAACATTCACCTTGAAACTACACAGGTTCGAGCCCCGTTTGATGGTCAAAGGCAACTCATTCCACTCCTGTGTGAGCAAAGACGTGCCATTTGGCTGGACTGACTAATTTGTGACAAATCAGAAAAAGAAAAAGAAAGGACCTTCAAAACGTGGTCTCTCTTTCAGAGTCTAATAAAACTGTACATCAAATCGTTGCCGAGAATATTCAGACGGATTAGAATCAATCGTCTAGCCTCTGAATGTCGAACTAAATTTAATCAAAACGTCAGCCAATTCACTCTCGAAAAAGGAAAACAAGAGTGCTGTTCACTCTTGGGACTCATCTCCTTGAGAATCTGCTTAACCTAATCTACCTAACCACTTCATCCGTGTAACACAATAACTTCTGGAGAGGAAGTCACGTTCTTACCAGGACTGTCAAAATTAAAGTGCACATTTTCTTTTACTAATTTGAAACCCTTAACATGTTAACATTCTTTAATAAATAAATAAAAGCAATTAATCGCATTAGCCTTCTTGACCCACACTGCGCCCCATAACATTGCCAGCCAGCTGCGGAAGTGTGTTTACGTTCCTGATAACTCTGACATGCAAACCTTTGGATTAAAACAAGTTGTATAAACGATGCAACGATGAACAGTCTCTACAAGTATTAGGAACACAGGTGAAGCTACGCTGTTGGAGAAGCTAGATAGTGACTTATTATACTGTGAGTTCCTCCAGCCTGAGGAGTGGCCAGTAATAGCAACACCTCCCCTGTCCCCTGTGAACGCCAACCCACATATCCAACCAAAACAATTTAAACAAAGTGCAAAAGGCCGCTGTTTGACAGCGTCACAGATTGTACCTTTAAACCCTAGACAGGTAGGCAGGGCCGTTTCTAGCTTTTTGGGAGCCCTATGCAAAGTGTTGTTTGGGGTCCCCTATTTTGTGAAACTATGATGGGGGGATTCCAAAGCCTTTAACACATTCTGTGCCATGCCTCTTCCGGGCGACGGCTATGCGAGGTCACCCATAAACTAATGGAGTCCGTCACCTTGTTTGTAGAGCTATAACTATATTCTATATTATAGCTATGGATACAATACTATAGTCATTTGACACAGAGTTTCTTCCGGTCAACATGCAAAAAATAAATAATTTTTCCATCCATACGTTCCGGTTTTATACCGTGGTGAATATGAGTGTTATTTCGTAATGATCCGGGCCAATTCCTGAGAGGCTGGTTATAAGCCGCAACGTGTATTATACTAAATCCATTGGCGTTTTGTCCCTACACACGCTACAATTAAAAAATCAAATGCATATGATAGGTATTATGTTCCATCATGAATGCATGAAAGGGTGTGGGGGGGGTCGTTTTTCGATGCTTTGATCGTCACCAACGGAATACGTTATGGACTAGCGTTACACACATATGCTCGGATCGCAATGAAAACATTCTTGGATCAACGCAAGATTGATATCATATAGCCCTTACCTTGACTAGGATGTACCCCGAAAAAAATATTCCAATGATCTGATCGCCTTTCCAAATATTGGTGTCGATCGTGTCACCAACATAATCCGCCATACATCATCCGTCTGGAGAATTTGACGCTCCTCAAGCCAATCGGGACAACCGCTCCCCTTGCCCGACATGGAAAAGTCCACCGGACCAATATAATGGCGCACATTTTTGTCAGTAAGCTACTTAAGTATATATATATATTCTTTTATAAATAAACACCCACTTGCGGTCATAAGCAGTAGCCTATCGTTTAAAGCTTTTAAGCTGATGATTTGTTACATCCCTACATATATATATATATATATATATATATATATATATACAGTATTGAGTGAATAAAAAAAATATAATAATAAAAAAAAGTATGGCATTTTCGGGGGCCCTATGCAACCGCATATGGCAAGAAGGTAGGTTTATATTTTCTGCTCTCAGAAGGCTCTACAGATGAAGCAGCCCACCTGTTCTGGTTGACAAACGGCGGCTGGTCGATGGGCATCATGCTGTCCGGCCAGGGGGCCGTCTGGTTGGGAGGAGCCTGCTGCTGCTGGGAGAACTGGTGAGCGGCCATGCCCATGTCCATACCTGACTGGGCTGAAGGCAGGAGGAGGAGGAGGAGGAGGAGGAGGAGGAGGAGGAGGAGGAGGAGGAGGAGGAGGAGGAGGAGGAGGAGGAGGGAGAAGAGGAGGAGGAGGAAGAGCATAAGGAGGAAGAAGAAGAGAAGGAGGAAGAGGACACATTTATGAGGTTGAAATATTCCAGGTGACTCTTGGCATGTTAAAACATGAACATGATGTGTTCATCGTCTCTCTACTTAAAGGGGAACTATCTTATAAATGGCCTTTTTGAGTGTTTAGCATTGTTTCCTAGCTACGGTATGTGAACTTATATTAATATGATCTATGTCTCAAAATTCTCATATTGGCGCATTCTTCCAATTCTCCTCTCACAATATTCACCCTCACTGAACTGAGTCATTTGAAAATGTGCCTATATGTGATGTCATAAAGACACCGCTGCATGTTAATGTTCAGGCGGGGCCGACGGTGCACAGTGGTTTAGGAGCCCAGGCTCAAAACAGCTCGAGATCTTGAGGTAGAAAAATGCTGTTTTTGAGGACTTGATTAGAAATACAAAACAATGAATAAAAATATATATATATATATTACAGAGGTGTTCCATAGACTCACAGGAATTGTGTAAAAGTGCCCAAATAGTGAAAGAAATAGTAAAATAGTTCCCCTTTAACATTTAAATCAAATCAAACACAATGTTTCAATTGTCAGGAGGAGTGAAATAAATCACAACTCATAGGAAAACAGTTCAACTTTTATAATTCTGTGCTGCAGTTCAGGAGACCTGATAAAAATAACGTACAGATTGTACTCTGTACTTGTAATTAATAGCAACAATACATTTAATATAATCTAATATTAGTCATTTTTATTTTTGAAGAGGATATTTTTATATGGACAAAATGTTCACATCAAGGGGAGCCCACTAGGTGGGACATCCTACCTTAGTAAAAGATTACCTTAGATAAGGTTTTCTATCAAGTAAAGTAACAATTAAGAAAAGGGACTGGTAAGCTGAAAACTAGGCAGGAATAACAAGCACAGAAATTCTGGTGTGTTTGGTAACCCCTGCTGACCACCAGGTGGCAGCATTTACAACTTTATGTCACACTGTTACTGAGCTAAGATGTTGTTGTTCATTATACTCCAAGCGGTTCAAGGTCTACTGTAGCTGGTGGAGGCAGAACTGATCCAATGAGATACTGACATAAAAAAAAATAAAAAAATACATCTGCATTCAGCCGGTCTGTATTCAATAGCTATGAAACGATAGCTTCAGGCTGGTCAAAAACTCGCTCTTTGATAAGTGCTGGCTAGTGGAGCCAGGCTTTATTGAGTCAATATGAAAATGTGTACGACGCTTTCATCTGGTCTCTGTGCTGAAATACTGGGGAGGAGAATAAAGATAAGAGTCTGTACACCAGACTATGCTCTTTATCGTGGACATTTAATGGTCGATGATATAGGTAGTGTGACACTTTAAGTGTGTATGCTCATCTGTTATCTAGTATGTTTCTGTCCAGCACATCCCCCTTTATTTGTTTGGATATGCATGCTTTTTATACACGTTTTATTGAACCTTGTGAACCAGTGCTTCTCACCATTGGCCATCATCGGGGACTGAAGCATCTGTCGGGGCCCCGGCTGGCTGTTGGGCCTCATAGGGGCGCCGTTGGGCCCCATGCGGGCCTGCATGGGCCCCTGTTGCCCGGGGCCCGGAGCTCCCGGAGGGGGGGCCGAGGCCGAGCCGACCCAGCCCTCCTGCTGCATGCCGGGCCGCTGGCCGCCAGCACCCATGAGCCCTGGGACCAGACAACAGAGAGAGAGAAGAGAGGGTGAATTATCTTCATTTGGACTAAAAGGAAGCAAAGGAAACTATTTGCAGAGTACTACATTTACATATACCAGGAATGTATCCTCTGAATTGAACCCATCCCAACTATTTAGGAGCAGTGGGCAGGGACAGACTCCAGTTCTAATGCCAGTGCCTTGCTCACTGGAACTGACAGGAGCCTGTACCTACTATCTAGCATGCATGTCTTCTATGGTGTGGGAGCAAACCCACAGGGAGAACATGAAGCCCTGCAGAGAAAAACCTCCTGGCAGGGTTTGAAGGACCTTCTTGCTGTTCTAACTAGGGATGCACCGATCCGATATTGGTATCGGTATCGGCCGCCGATATCAGTAAAATAGCTGGATCGGGTATCGGTAAAAATATATATATATATATCGGATATTTCTTATTTTTATTTATTTTTTATAAATAAGAAATAACCATTCAGTACATTTATATCTGTGTTAATTTGTTACATTTAGTTTCACTAAGTTAGGAAAGTAATGTTTTAAGTCAAGCCTGATGTTGCCTTGCACAAAAGAATGATACAGTTTATTAATTGAATGAATGAAGTTTATTTTCTGTCTTCGTTTCAAAAACACACTTGTGATAGTTCCTCTAGTCAAGAAACTATGAGTGAAATTATAAACCGTTACCGAATACATAAAACCAGGTGCCAATCAATCTGCTTTGCCCACCTGCATTCACCATGCCGGCCTGGTTGGCCATCATGCCTTGGTTTCCCAGCATGCCTTGCTGCTGCTGCTGCTGTTGTTGTTGTTGTTGTTGTTGTTGTTGTTGTTGTTGTTGTTGTTGCATGAGTGCATATGGACTGGTGGCTCTCATGGGGTACTGCGGTCCTGACTGCTGCTGGGGGGACATGTTCATGTCCAGAGAGACACTCCTCACCGGCAGTCCTCTGCCTGGCTGGCCGGGCCGCACGCCCCCGAAGTCTGAGGGTGGAGACGGAGAGCATAGCGTGAACACAGTGTAGCAGTGTAGGGACGGCTAGTGTGACGTCACAAATTACTTCTGTGTCCACTAGCATGTTTAGTCTAATGCGGCCAATGTAAACAGCAATGGCTACAGCCCAGGAACCGGTCACCCTTTTTACTGTGACATCCTACTTCGCTGACTTCTCAAAGACTGTGAAAAAGGGTCTCAACTTGTAGTATAACCATAAAAAATAAAAATAAAAGAAACGGGGGTATACCTCTATAAGTTATATATTTGATACCGATAGTTTTCTCTTGTGAAATAATGAATATTTGAACTCTATAAGTCCTCCTCCAAGTATTAATCATGTTAAATAGCCTGAGAAGAGAAAATAAAATGCATTATTTGCAGTCAAAGTTCACCATTGTGTCTGGTGTCTGACCATGTAGGGGAGGTTGCCAATATGTATCCCTCCATTTAGGGGCTAGGAACCAAAAAAGGTTTAAAAACACTGGTATATAGAACAAGATAAGACACTTTACAATACTAGTAAATCTAGAAACTAATGTTCCCATAGTTATGTAAACTGAAGGTGGGTGCAGAGCTATGACTGCATGTTTTTGTATTCCATAAATACCTACCTGTTGTGTCTGTGTGTATGACTGCATGTATGGGGGTCTGGTGTATGATGGGGAGGGGGGGGGGGGGGGGGTCTGGTATAATGTGCAAATATGCGTGCAAAGGATGGCTTGGACCCTTAAAGCCCAACATGTTAAACTGACTGGATGACTGATTTAGATAATCTGGATTCTATCTTCTAAGATTAAAAATAGATTCCTGCAGTACAAAAAGCTTTCCCCTCCCCATTTAGTTTACTATATCAGAACTATAAACCATTAGCTTGTTAAATCCAGCAGATTTCCAAGATCAGCCGTGCAGAAAGACAGACACAACATACACGCTTTGTAACACAAAGGTTAATAGCAATGTTGCTTTGTGTTGATATGAGAAATATATCAACACAATTTTTTTAATAATTTGGTGTCTTGTAAACAAGTCACAGTGGAAACAGTAATATCACACCTTTCCAGTGTTTTACCTACTCTACCACTGCACAGAAACCAATGGTTTACAGGCAGCCATGTTGGAAGAGCGACAACTACACACAAACATTCTGTGCAAGGCCTCTATTGCCTAGAGAATCGTGATGAATCAAGAATAGATTTTAAAATCAAATTGTGACCCAAGAATCAAAATGGAAAGAGTCCATGACCCCTATTGCTGCGACCGGAGACGGTTCAGTGAGTATCTGTGAGCAATGAGCACGCAGCAGCACTCTCCCCTGAAGCATCACTAGGTGAACTAGCCCTCTGTTCCCTGCTGTACTTTAACTAGAGCCTCACTAGGTAAACTAGCCCTCTGTTCCCCTCTGTACTTTAACTAGAGCCTCACTAGGTAAACTAGCCCTCTGTTCCCTCTGTACTTTAACTAGAGCCTCACTAGGTAAACTAGCCCTCTGTTCCCTCTGTACTTTAACTAGAGCCTCACTAGGTAAACTATCCCTCTGTTCCCCTCTGTACTTTAACTAGAGCCTCACTAGGTAAACTAGCCCTCTGTTCCCTGCTGTACTTTAACTAGAGCCTCACTAGGTAAACTAGCCCTCTGTTCCCTGCTGTACTTTAACTAGAGCCTCACTAGGTAAACTAGCCCTCTGTTCCCCTCTGTACTTTAACTAGAGCCTCACTAGGTAAACTATCCCTCTGTTCCCTCTGTACTTTAACTAGAGCCTCACTAGGTAAACTAGCCCTCTGTTCCCTCTGTACTTTAACTAGAGCCTCACTAGGTAAACTATCCCTCTGTTCCCCTCTGTACTTTAACTAGAGCCTCACTAGGTAAACTAGCCCTCTGTTCCCTGCTGTACTTTAACTAGAGCCTCACTAGGTAAACTAGCCCTCTGTTCCCTGCTGTACTTTAACTAGAGCCTCACTAGGTAAACTCGCCCTCTGTTCCCTGCTGTACTTTAACTAGAGCCTCACTAGGTAAACTAGCCCTCTGTACTTTAACTAGAGCCTCACTAGGTAAACTAGCCCTCTGTACTTTAACTAGAGCCTCACTAGGTAAACTAGCCCTCTGTTCCCCTCTGTACTTTAACTAGAGCCTCACTAGGTAAACTAGCCTTCTGTTCCCTCTGTACTTTAACTAGAGCCTCACTAGGTAAACTATCCCTCTGTTCCCCTCTGTACTTTAACTAGAGCCTCACTAGGTAAACTATCCCTCTGTTCCCCTCTGTACTTTAACTAGAGCCTCACTAGGTAAACTACCCCTCTGCCTTGGATGGGGATGTGGTAGGGATCGATGTGTGGGGTGTTTGGGGGACTGACTGTTCCGGGGGGGTTCACATGCCTTCGAGCAACAATGTACTTATTTTATGCCTATTATTATTACTATTATTATTCTGTCAATTCAGTGTGCTGATTTTATGCCGTATGTTCATTTTATACTAATTGCTGTGGGGCACTCTGGACTGCGGTCCATGTGTGGGAAAAAAAAGTACTATATAGATAGTTATTAATATTTATTATTATAGTGTAGAAATGTGTGGATTGAAATGTCTGTAAAGTCTTGACGACATTGAAAATGAGGGTGACCTCAATTGTCTTTGAGAATACATAAAGGTTTGAATTGAATTGTTCCCTGCTGTACTTGAACTAGAGCAGCCATTGCTATGCTTCCAGAAATGTTTCTATAATGTTCCCATGGCTCGTACAGAACTGGGAAAAACAGCTTTCTCCTATTATGCACCGTGGGCATGGAATATAGTGTTTTATACAAGATCAACTGAGGAGTGTAAATGATTTTTGAGATGCCATGTTTCTCTGCCGGCTGTTTGTCTATGCCTGGGTCTTCTAATATATCATGATGTGCTCCGTCCTTGTGTCCATGACTGTATTGTAGGGGTGGGGGAAAAAAATCGATACGTAGTAGTATCACGATACTTTGCGTGGCGATACTGTATCGATACAGGGACGCCAAGTATCAATATTTAATTATTCATAATTTTTTATATTTTTTTATAAGGAAGTTGCATTGTTCATTTCAATACCTGTAATAGTACAGTAGTCCACACACACATGGAATATGACTGTAATACAAACAGTTCAGTTTGTCAGGTACATGCAACACAGATTACAGTGTCTGTCTGCTTGAGAAAATACCATGTTCTGCAATAAAAATTATTGAAGTGAGATGAACAGACTGAACTTTATTTTATTAGATAAAACATGTTGACAAAGTTTTACTTTGCAGTTGAAAAAAGGTAATAAATAAAATTTGAGCAAACAAAAAAAAAAAATATATATATATATCGCAATATTTTCAGCGTATCGCAATATATTTAGTATTGCGATAGTATCGTATCGCAAGTATCGCGATAGTATTGTATCGTGAGGTCTCTGGCGATTCCCACCCCTACTGTATTGTGCCCTGTATCCCTATCATATGTTCTACTATATGTGCTTTTGTTTGTGTTTTTATTCTAATGTTATTTATCTCGCTTTTATTCCGTTTGTATTGCTAACCCTTTTTTACACAGGATTTGAGCCTGTACCTTCTGGCAGGGGGACTCCCAATGGAAATGTGCCAAAAATTGGGTGCATTTACGTTTAAAAAATGTGTTATTAATGTACGGTGTCCCGTTCCCCTTGAAGAAATAAAGTAAACCTAAACCTAAGCCAGTGTGCCCTCTTCACTGTGGAGCACCCTTCATGTAGATGTGGACATCCAGGTTCAAGGCCATGTCCTCAAACTCTAGCTTTGGGGAGAGAGTCGCGCATGTTGACAAATATTGACTGAATGAACAGGACTGGCCAGAATGACAGGACAGGACCCCTTGCACTGAGGAAAACCCGTATAACAGCCTGTGGATTTGCAGAGTGTGAATGTGATATATATAGTCTTTAACGATGAACACAACACAACACTTCTTTAGATAATGATCTTTATTATCTTTGGATGATTACGTTTGAAAACTCTATATGGCTCTTTGTCTGAAGTACTCAAATATTGATTGGGAACAGGAATAACATATCCCTGAAGTGGGTGATATTCCCTTCATAATTGTCCTGCCCCCTAGTGGTTGACCTCGCTGCACACTCTGCCCCGCCCCAATCTGTGATGTCAGAGTACCTCTATCTAGGGTTAAGCAATTAATCGAGTTTCAATTTTAATTATGATTTAGGCTTCCGATGTTCATGAAAACAAGATAATGGAGATAATTATTATTGTGCCGCATGCCGTGCTGCTCTCATTTGGTCTCGTGTTGTAAAACAAATTCAGTCGTCGACATAATGTTCTCAAATCAATGAGTAATCGTGTTTAATAAATCGTGATTTCAATATCAATCAAAATAATCGTGATTATGATTTTTGCCATAATGGAGCAGCCCAACCCCTTCTCCTAGACTGACTTCGATAGCACCTCCACAGAGGCAGTCTAACATCACCACAGAGGCAGTCTGACATCACCACAGAGGCAGTCTGACATCACCACAGAGGCAGTCTGACATCACCGATGGGGTGGGGCTGACTGTGCAGCATGGTGAAAATATCAACAACTAGGAGGCAGCGAAATGAGCGTGTGTTTTGTTTTGTGCTGGAGGTGCCCAGGACCAGGCTAAAAACCAGGGGAGACAGAGCCTTCGCTGCTGCAGCCCCTCGGCTCTGGAACAGCCTCCCCCCACATCAGATCTGCCCAGAGCCTAGAGGCCTTTAAACCGCCGCTTAAAAACACACTTTTTTCCCTGGCCTTTGACCAGAGTTAGCCTGCCATCTGTACACTACGTTTGCTGTTACTCTGGACTTTTTATCTATTTTCCTTGTCTCTTTTATATTGCACCTTGCTCCTGTTTTCTTAGTGTACTATACCTTTTTCTGTAATTTTGTGCATTTTATTTGTTACTGCATTGTATGTGTTTTTTATCGTGTCCTACCTGTAAAGCACTTTGGCTGGCTTTTAGTCATTGTAAATGTGCTATATAAATAAAGCTGATTTGACTTGACTTAATTAGACTTAACCCTTTCACTGCCACACTACAGAAGGTTAACCCTTTACTTTTTTTTATCCACTTTTTCTCCTCCTGTTTTTCTATGATTTTCTCCCATCCCAATTTAGTCGTTATGCCAATTCCCCCCTCCCCTTCCTGGCCGTTGCGCGCATGTGCCCCCCACTGGTCGGTCTAGGGAGTCCTGAAGTCTAACAGATGCTTCCTCCGTCACATAGGAGACAGCCAGGAACCTCTTTTCACCTGCCAGCGCGGACTCTCATTGGTGAGGTGTAACGTGTGGGAGGCTCACACTACCCTCACCATCTCCCTTCTTTGCTGTGCAGGCGCCCTGACCGACCTGTAGGAGTCACTGTTTACAACGACCAGAATACCACCCCACCGGCTTCCCTCCCGCTGACTGCCAATCGTATCAGTATGACGGCCGGCCAAGCCGGAGGCAACGCTGACAGCCGGATTCGATACCGGTGTCTCTTGCGTTGGTGACGAGCGCTTAGACCGGTGTGTCACCCGGTAGTGTGATAGTAAAGAGTTAACCTTCTGTAGTGTGGCAGTGAAAGGGTTAATCCTTTGTCGCGTGGCAGTGAAAGGGTTAACCTTCCGTGTATTGTCGCAGTGTTGGTAGTGTGGCAGTGAAAGGGTTAGGTGTGGGACTCACTGGCGGGGCCCATGCCTGGCCTGATGGCCCTGTGCTGCTGCTGCTGTTGGGCCGCCAGGCCCGGGTTGGTCTCTGACATCTGCAGGATGTCGTTGATGATGTTCTGCTTATCCAGGGCGCTGGGCAGCGAGACGGGCCGCGGCTCACAGAACAGCGGCTGGGCGCTCTGCAGGTCGTTCAGAATATCATCCAGCTCCGATGACTAGATGAGGAGAGAGAGAGGAGAGGCGTGTGAGAAAACGTATATAAAAAAGCAACAAAAGACACACCAATTGTAGACAAATAGGCCATCATTCATAAAAAGGAAATAGGCTGATGTGCAACACACATCACACACACTCATAATATACAAACAAATGACACATCATTATGGGTAGAAATGGGATTGCTATTGTCGGTGTAAACAAGCGCAGTTAGTTGGGGCGGTTTCCTTTATCTGGGAGATGAGGGAGAACAGCAGACATGGTGGTGCGGTTGATAATACAGATGCAACTCTCTCCTGAAATGGACCACTTGCCACCAGAATCTAGGCCACACTTCACATTGACTTATCTTATCAGCCCACCACCACAGCACCTCTCCGCTGCAGCTTCACCATGTGGCCCACCGTGGGTACCCGTTAAAGCCCACATCCGGGATTTCTTTATGGACTGGGGGGATTTATTCACATAGGAGATGGAAATAAACCTTTTTTTCTCCTTTTTAAAAAATGATATACTGCAGCAGTTAGGGCTGCAGCGATGAGCCGTCGTCGGCGATGACGTCGACCATGACATTTTGCATATTCATTTTAATTTTTTTATCCACTTTTTCTCCTCCCGTTTTTCTGAATTTTTTCTCCCATCCCAATTTAGTCGTTATGCCAATTCCCCCCTCTCCTTCCTGGTCATTGCGCGCATGTGCCCACCACTGGTCGGTCCAGGGAGCCCTGAAGTCTATCAGATACTTCCTCCGATACATAGGAGACAGCCAGCAGCCTCTTTTCACCTGACAGCGAGGACTCTCATTGGTGAAGTGTAACACGTGGGAGGATCACACTACCTTACCCAGTTCTTTCCCTCGCTGTGCAGGCGCCCTGACCGACCTGTAGGAGTCGCTGTTTACCAGAATACCACCCACCGGCTTCCCACCCGCTGACACTGCCAATTGTGTCAGTATGACGACCGCCCAAGCCGGAGGTACCGCTGACAGCCGGATTCGATACCAGTGTCGCATTGCATCGTTACTTATGTGCCGATAACAAAATAATTGTTAGTTGCAGCCCTACAGTATATCATTTTACTCCAGTATCCATATTCATAAACATGACAGACATAAAAACAAAATACAGCGATTACAAACATTATGGGAAATGTGCTTACTAGGGCTGTCTTAAATACTTCGAAGCTTCGTTCGATGGGCATGGGATTCGAATATGAAAATAAAATTCGATTATTAAAAAAAAAAAAAAAATTATTATGATTTTTTTCTTTTTTTTGGGTGCAAAATCAACTCTGCCTCTCTTTGTTAACTACAACAAGCAATGCTGTTTGTTATTTAAGATGAGGTCGGACTCGGCACTGACAGATTTGTGTTCATTGTGCTGCTTTTATAAAGCCTCAAATGACGGCTTACAATATTTCATGAAAGCAAAGTGTTTTGTTTGTCTAAGATTTAAAAAGGTCTAAACTTTACAGCACTGACAAAGTTGAACAAAGTGCCTGTACAAGTCCCACAACATAAAAATATATATATATAAATTTAAAAAATAAAAATAAAAAAAGAATAATAATTTCCGAAGCTTCGAATTAAAATCGAATCTCGGCCCTGAAGCTTCGAATTCCAAAAGAAATATAGGAAATTGGTATCCATGTATTTTCTCTGGAGAAGACTATAAGCATATTGTCCCATAATGTCGGTGTGTCCCTTTAAGTCTAATAGCGTTCAGTAGAAACTAAACAGATGGGATCCATGCTCTGAATCTGTACTGGTGGTGAAGTGCAGGCGGTTATTGTTGTGTCTCTTCAGTCATAACAGAAAACATATGCAGCTACAGTCCAGTCTGCTGTGTGTAACCCGGGTGAACAGAGTGAGGTGACTGGGGCTTTCGCTCCATGCCAACACCCCCCCCCCTACTGTAAACAACAGCGCTGGAGACTTCCCCCCCCCTCCGCTACGGCCACAGGCTGCAGTCACGTAGCGCCAGCCAGGCCCTGGAACCGGATCACAGCACCAGGCTCTGTTTTCACTGCTCAGCCTCCTCTGCTGCTGCTCAGACTCATTGTAATGGAATGGAGCGTCGGTCTATATATTACACAGAAATATAATCAACATTTATTCTACTGATCACAGGGCTTCAGGGCAAAGAAAGAGAAGAGGTGGGGGGGGGGGTGGGGGGGGGCGACGACAGAGGATAAATAAGTTGTACCGTCTGTGAGTCGCCACCAGAGGGCAGCACACAATGTATCCCCTGCCACGATTCAGCAGCACACTAAGGCACAAGCAGATGGAAACACAACACTGCTTTTACCCACGTTAGCCATATCAAGTATGTAAACTGTTAAACAAACACCAGCATACAGCAACAGTGGACCTTCCGATGTCAGTAACAAGAGCTTAATACTGATTTGCACACACAACAGATTTGCCCATACTACACTCTTACAGTACATTGTTGCTATTTTTTATTATTATTGTACGCATTATGCTGGTAATTTTGAATATATTCCTAATTATTATAAAATATGTTTTAAGACTTATTGATTTATGTTTTGCACTACTTGTTGTTGCTGTTGCTTCATTCCTCTGCAGTGTAAAAAGAGGGACGTGACAAAATAAACTTGAACCATAATCTTCCCAAGTATGTCAGTGGTAAGATGATAGATGGGCATTATTAGTATTTCATTGCACACATCTTGATCACAAACAACAGGTGACTGATTAAATAGTAGGTGATTATCATTAAATGACAAGCATGGCCAATGGGCTGTGGCATTGAGCCATACTGCATGACAAAACACGTTGTGAGAATATTATGAATACTGTTGCAAAAAAAGGAGGTAGGGACCGCACTCGGAATATCGTTGTTTTTATTTTCAAGTTGTTAAAGGGCACAAAACGTTTTCAGCCATCCGGCCTTCATCAGTGTGCAAATGACAAATGTGACAAACACAACTTAAATAGGCTGTACTTGACAACAGGTGGGAACAACATTTTAACGAAATGAGTCATAAAATTAATGACCTCAAGTGCATAGGTCTAGAGATGGTTTTTCTTAATAGAAGGGGTGGCAACCATGAACAACTGCTTTTACAACGGGAATGTGTATGGATTCATCGGCTCAAATCTATGTATCCAGTTGGGATGAATGAAGAGTTCAATTTGACTCCATTCCTTTAGCGATCATAAGTTATCTACTGTATAAACAAAAACTAGTACACTGATTAATGAACGGTCTTACAACCTGATACCCCCAATGTACTGTGTTTTTGTTCTATACAGAGTTGTAAATTATATATTGTATATTGTATTGACATCGGCTCAAATCGATGTATTCCATCTGGGATGAATGAAGAGTCCAGTTTGGCTCCATTCCTGTAGATGCTATCCTAAGTTATCTACTATATGAGCTCCATTTATTTAGGTACCATCCTAAGTTATCTACTGTATGAGAGAAAAAAACTAGTACACGGTTTAATGAACGGTTTAACAACCTGATGCACCCCAATGTACTGTCTTTTTTATTCCATACAGGTCTGAAAATATTGTAATATGTATCAATTTGTTGTTTTCATACAATGCCATCATACACATTTATGTGATATTGTGATATCTACTTGTCAATCTAGCCCTGCTACTAATCATGACGTCAACCTAGCCTGTTAACTGATTGCCGATTGTTCCCACCTGTTGTCAAGTACAGCCTATTTAAGTCGTGTTTGTCACATTTGTCATTTGCACACTGATGAAGGCCGGATGGCTGAAAACTAGGGATGCTCGATATTGGCTTTTTTACCGATACCGATATTCCGATATTGTCCAACTCTTAATTTCGATACCGATACCGATATCAACCGATACCGATATATGCAGGGTTTCCCCCCAAAAAAACTGAATAATTTCAGGTAATTAATAATTTCACTGGATGCATTCAAAATGCTTTCTAAATGTAAGCATTATCTGTGCAAAATATGATAATTAAAAAAGTAAAAATTAACATTACATATCTCTTGTTGTTGAATTAAACCAACATGCATACTTTTGACAATAAATAAAATAAGAATTGGTTCTTACTTGCTTGCCTGGGTAAATAAAGGTTAAATAAATGTAATTTTTTTTTTTTTTTTTTTTCCCCGATACCGATATTTTCCGATATCACATTTTACTGCCGATATCGGCCGATAATATCGGTCGGCCGATAATATCGGACATCCCTACTGAAAACGTTTTGTGCCCTTTAACAACTTGAAAATAAAAACAACGATATTCCGAGTGCGGTCCCTACCTCCTTTTTTTGCAACTTAATTAATGTTGGACTACGCACCTGTCTGAGCGCAGTGGTTACCCCCTTTTTCTACTAAAATATTATGAATACTGTCATTAACCTGAGAAAAACATGTGAACCCTAAATAAACTGAATAGTTTATTTTGTATTGATAATTATGCTAACTAGACGCAGGGCAAACCATTGACCATTTAACAAAACGTAGGCCTATTGCCCTTTTGACATGTAGCCTACATATTCATAATCATGAAAGTGTAGTGCTGAAGGATAGGAGTCTGAGGCGGGATGTCGAAAGACAACGCTAAACGTTTATTAAACATCAACTCAACGTCAACACTGTTTACTTGTTAGCTAACAGGAACTCGTTTGCCGATAGGAAAGTAACAAACAATATGGTCCGTGCAGAACCCTTATCCCCAACACATAGTTCCGTGGGTGAATTACATTGATCCACCACAAAAGATGAATTGTTTAAATGTATGTTTCTTTTTATTATTTTTTTTCTTTAAAAAAAGATTCCTAACAAACAAACAAATTATCTATATATAATACTCTAGCCTCTCCCATTCTATCACAGGGCAATCATGTCCTCCATTCTAGACACAAATGTTACCTACAGTACTAAAAGTCATTCACAAGGCTGTCCCCTCCCATATGGTTCCCCAGGCAAATCTGCCGGTCTCATCCGCACCCCCCACAAATTTGTCCTCCCACTTCTACTACCCCCACTGTAGAGGGAGCTCTCCCCACACAGCACCAGTGCCAGGCTCTACTCCCTTCTCCTGAACAAATCTTGTTACAATTGTTTAGAGAACAATTTTGTTTTATTTTAGTAGAATTTTGGTCAACCTGGGATTAACTGGCTGGCCCATCTTCCAGCTGCTAAGAGGTTAATAACCAGATAAAGAGATGTGGACCCTAACTTACTACATTCCTGATATCAGTCCCTCCAGGATTTCGCATTTGAGTATTTCTTTTGTGTGATTGTTGTGATCAAAACCATTGCAGTGTCTTTTTCCAAACATTGCAATTCGCAACGTTTATGTGGTAAAACTGTGGGAATCGGCAAGTCAAGGAAATAAATTATGTTGCTGTAATTACAACTCCATGAAATGATGTAGATGAAGAAATAGCAATACCTTGTCTTATAGGGTCTGCTGCCCTATTTTTTCCACTGAGCTGTAATTATAACACAACTAAATGAATGTGTGCAAAACTGTTTGAAGATGTGTGCGCGGATGTGCAAAATAAATAAAGTTAACCTTTAACACATTTGGTGCCAACAACGAGAAATCTCGTTGTTGGCCGCCATGGGTTGAGTGCCAATGACGAGATTTCTCGTTATTTAATCGTTATTTCTTTTATTAGCGATATCCATTCATTTTTCATCCATCCAGCCTCACGTTATCATTGGGAATGGCTCTGAGCTTGAAAAGGGCACATACCGCCCCCTATCGTCTCCCGGATGGTATTGCACCCATTGGAATGGAGTCGATGGGAATGCATCAGAAAAGAAAACCCTGGGGTCCACATTTTACTTCTGAGGCATGTAACCTGAGACTATTGCATCCACTGAGGGCACTGGAAGAAGCGTCGATTATGTGTTTCGGATTATAACGTTGGATCAATAAACACGATCGATATTTGAAATGGCGATCAGGAATTGGATTAATCATTTTGCAGAACATCTGATCTGAGGTAAGGACTTTATTTTACCAGTTTTGGGTTAATCAGAGGTTTTTTTCACAGCGTTCACAACGTGTCTCCTGTGTGTGTACAGTGTGTGCATAACGTTAGCGCCAGGCACAGCATAGATAATCGATTTTTCAGCCCGCTTCTCTAGCATGCATACGTACACAGATACTATCGATAATCTAGCGTTTATTTGAAAACGATTCATAAATCAGCCGGAAAATGACAACGTGTTGTGTGTATTCCAGTAAAGGGCTATTACTGCAGAATCTTTTTTTCTTTCTAGAAATCTCCAAAACTATACTCGTATTCAAAACGGTATAAAATGGAAATGTACTGATGAAAAAACAATCCGTTTCGTACATGTTGACTGCAAGCAAGTCATTGATAAGCGACGGGTGTATTAGACCCATAGCCATAATTTAAGATATAGTTTAAGCGTTCGCAAATGTGCTCGTCCTCTGATTGATTAGAGTGGTGGCAACCAAGCGATAATTCGTCATTCATCGTTGGCAACCAATGTGTTAATATTTCCTGGAGGGACTGACCAATGAAAGCGTAAAAAGAAGAGGTGCATCACGTAGCCTTGGCTTAGACCAGTGGTTCTCAAACTACGGGTCGCGACCCAAATTGGGGTCACGGGTAGGTGACAGCGCATTGGAAAGTAAAAAAAGATTTTAAAATAAAATATTTTTGAATTTTTTTATGTTCTGGCAACATATTTTGGCTAAATATGCCTTGTTGTGTATTGTATGTGTATTGATAACATAGTGCTGTAATTACATTTTCTAATAAATATGCATGATCAAGTTCAACAACTTTGTGTGCTTTTATTTTGATATTCCTTAATTCCACTTTGAAATTACACGATACCAAAAAAATTCCTAAATAAAATGGGGTCACGGTATGAAAAAGTTTGAGAACCCCTGGCTTAGACTAAAGTAGCCGGGCCTCCTTGGATTAAAGCCATATTATCCATGACTAAATACTCTTGCTGTTAGTTGTCATGCTCTTAAATAAGATCCTCTTCAGAACAAACACATGATGCATAAACTACACAGTAGCAGCAAATGGACAGCTGCTGTACACTACTGCGCTCTTATAAACAACACTACCATTACACAGGAGAGAGAGAGAGAGAGAGAGAGAGAGAGAGAGAGAGAGAGAGAGAGAGAGAGAGAGAGAGACAGACAGACAGAAAGGAGGGCAGAGCGAGGGAACAGAGAGATAGAGGGGAACAGAGAGAGAGGGGAACAGAGGGAGGGAACAGAGAGAGGGGCAGACAGAGAGAGGGAACAGAGAGGGGCAGAGAGAGGGAACAGAGAGAGGGGCAGAGAGAGAGGGAACAGAGAGAGAGGGAACAGAGAGAGGGGCAGAGAGATATATTGAGAGAGCAAGAGGGACAGAGGGGAAGAGAGAGCAAGAGAGAGAGCAGACCTAATGAGGTCAGGAATGATGTAATGCTCCTGTACGCTCTCAGATTGCTCACAGTGCCTCCTCCTCTCCACTTCTCTCTCCTCCTCTCTCTCTGCCACTATGGCTCCAATTTCTATCAATCTCTCATCTGTATGTGCCCCCCCTGCATCTCCTCTTCTCTCTGGGTCTTATTCCAATGCATGCATTCAGTTGTGCTACTACTTCTACTACTGCATTATACAGAATGCAAGAGGATTACAGTCACGGACACGTGACCCATGAACAGTCTGGGTTTCACCCACAGCGCCTCAACAGACAAACCTTAGAACTGCCCTCATTCATGTGCTGTTAGGTACAAGCACATCGCATACACTGGTAACAGAAATGTGACCAGGCACAGATAATAGGGTCATGTTCAAGCTTAATTTTTTTTTTTTTTTTTTTTACATTATATCAAAGTATTATTATAGAAAATAACTAAGCCATCACTTGTACAAGTCAAAGTCAGGCGGATACTTTTCAATCTATGTCTTATTAACAAAGTTGATAACACAATAGCCCATTTTTAGCTACAGAGCCTCAAAGGGGCTGTTGGCTGTTCTCTTAAGATGCATGCAGAACTACAAATACCCACTGGGCTTTGCGACCTACGCCCTCCGCGTGAATACTTTCGGCAGCCCACTTGTCCTTCCGCATTGCTCTGATTGGCCGAGCGCGCGCATGAGCCGCGACGCGCTCCTCAGCCAGGCAGGAATACTACGCTCAGCTTAACCCAATTTATACAAATGGAAGTATTGATTACGGCGTAACGAATCATTAAAAAAATATACGGTTAACTGGAATATGTTGTTTCTTTACACATATGTTGGATTATGTAATTGGTTTGTCATGACGTCTTATGCCGAGAAGCAGTAACACAACAGTGAACACATATTTAAGTACGACTGACAGATGCATTGCACTATGTGTTCACTGTTGTGTTACGCCTTCTCTGCATAAGCCCCATAATAAGACCGTCTCTGGCTTCGTCCAGCGGACACCAGAGCTCAGCGATGCCGCTCACGGCAGCATATTCTCCCCGCTGGCGATCGGAGCACGGAGGGTCGTGGACCCGCGCCGCAGCCGCGAAGCCGGCGATGCGATTTTTTATTGGTTTGTCATGACAAACGAATTACATAATCCAACATATGTGTAAGGAAACAACATATTCCAGTTAACCGTATAATTTTTTAATGATTCGTTACGCCGTAATCAATACTTCCATTTGTATAAATTGGGTTAAGCTGCGCGCGCTCGGCCAATCAGAGCAATGCGGAAGGACAAGTGGGCTGCCGAAAGTATTCACGCAACCCCTCCCCCACCTAACACATTTTGCAGGTGAGAGGCATTCACTGGTAGGGGGTAGGTGCTGTCAGGATTTAGGAGTTTGTTTTGCTAATAACTAATAAGACTATCGATAAAAGTATACTACAAACAGTATCTATAAATTCGACCATATCGGTTCACAAAATCCACGGTTCAGTTCGTATCACGGTTTTGGCATCGCGGTTTTCGGTTCGGTTCGGTATACGTTGTTTTTTATTAAAAAATTATTTAACACTCCAAAAATACCATACGTCAGCATAAAATATATAGCCTAAAAATAATCCAACTTTTCCGTTATTCAGTGACCGGTTAGAGCTAGGAGAGATTTTGGTACAGCAAGAGGGGAGCCATTGCTGATTTAAACATGCTTCTCATTTATTTAGTAAAAAAAAGGTTTACAGCAGTTTGCCTTAAATAATGTTTGGCACACAAAGACCGAACTGACTGAAAAATATAGGCTACATTTGTCAAAGTATTAACGTAGTGCAAAAAAAAACAAAATAATTAAACCTTTCTATTTTTGTGGCCACATTATAGACAAAGGCCATCCACATAAAGTATGCATAAATTATGCTGAACCAGCACTAGACTTTCGTTTCTTTAAAATAAACACAAAAAAACAATGTCAACAATGTTTAAATGCCCCGATTGTCAGTTCTTAACACAATCTGCACCGGAAACGAGTATACTCGTTATTGCCCACTGTTGTGAAGGATCAGATTAAACCGAATATATATATTTATTTATGGATATATATTTAATAGTATTTGTATATCGTTTGATATCCCTTGTATATTCCTTGTACATATACACTGAATATCCCTTTAGTCTACTAACAGCCCATAATAGTTTCATTCTCTCATTGGACAAGAACTTGGCGCCAGCAGCCAAGCCCCTTGGTTCAAGTTCAATCGTGCCGACGAACATGTCGTTACTAGCCCGGTTCCGCGTAGGAATACGTCTGGCGAAATACGAATGGTACTATTTGTTCACAGCGCATATATATATGGCGCAAGTAAAGTAGAACTTTCTTTTAGTCCCTTAGCCCTTAGTTCTTTACCCTCCAACCTAGTGGCAAGACGTTAAGCCTCACCCACGATACACGTGTGGTGCAGTATGGTCAACTTGGCCTCAGAATGGCATTGAGACATCGTGTGGATTAATAGTTGAATTGTCATAGTTTGGCACTATACCGTCGAGTGGGACGTATTTCTATTAAGTTAATAATAGTCTATTATGTATGGTGCATCGTTCGGTTAGAGTTATACAGTGAGTAGTACCCCCATCGTTTCCTCGCGTTATCTAGAGTCTTAACCAGGCTGGGCAGACCACGTGTGGTGCTTTCATCCGAGGAGTTCTGGGCTAGGACGAGTGGACCTGCACATTGGATTACCTTACCCGGACGACGGCGAGCCCTACACGGCTTGGATTATCTACTTGCTTTGGGTGCTTTGATTTATGCCATGGATAACAGCCAACACTGGTGAGTGTTGGAACTACCCCCCGAGAGGAGTCCAGGTGAGACGGCGCTCTACCCCGAGTGAGGTCGCCTCACGTCTCTTCGTTGTGGACCGGCAGCTACCGTCTACAAGAGGGCCCAACTGTATTCATCTGTGGACCAAGGTTCTGTGGGCACCGTGTTCAGCACTCTGAATTCTCCCAAGAAATCGTTGGCCAGATGGGATATCGCCGGCGGCTCTCCTAACCCCCCCCCCCCTACTGACTTACAACCAGCAGGACCCCCCTTTAGTATATCCAGCTATAATCATTAAGTACCATCGCTATAGTTCCCTAAAGAACCAGGTTGTATACTTGCTCCCTGCGTAACCAGAGATTGGACATTCAATGTTGATTTGCCTACGAATACTCATTTGCCTTACAAGTGCATTCAAATCATAAATGTCATTAAGTGAACGTTGTATATACCCTTTGCTATATATTAAATATTCGACTTATACATTTGTGTGGACTTGGTTTCATGGTGGGAAAGTGTTCATCATATCTATATCATGTACTGTGTGGCCAGTAGTTAAAGTACATAAAGCGGTAGTGGTTTAATGATACCATACTTATCAATAGTCAGGGAATTGTACCCCTCAGTTACAATTGGTCCTTCGAGCCGGAGGGTAACTAGTGTAATATTAATATAGTGTTATTAATATTGAAATGGCCTATGATGAACACTCCACGAAACGGTCCTCCTAACGTAGAACGCCCGCGGCGCAGACGACAGACACCTCAGTACTTAGAGGATTACGCTGTCAGTCAACTACCTAGCCTTCGACAAACGGTAAACGCGGTAAAAGTAGAAAGTAAAATTATGTCTGACCTTAACGACCAGGTTACCCCGACCACAGAGGCCCTAGTGGGTTCTAATGTAACTGACCAAGCTCACGGTGGGGACCAGGAGGGAGCTGACATGCCTTTACCCCCCGCCAATACCGAAGAAGTAGTCCCCGACCAGCCCCGGGAGGAAGACAACCCTACAGAGAGAGAACTCTGCACGGAACAAGATGAGGAGAGCGCCGAGGAGATAGAGCTCCAGGACTCCCCAACGAGTACAGCCAGGAGCGGCTCACCTCTACAACCGTCTTCCCCCAGCGAAGCGGAGAGGATGCTATCACAGGCATTCCTCGTCAGCCTGACAGCCTCTACCGAACGCGATCGACTCCAGGGTGAACGCGATCGACTTCAGGGTGAACGCGATCGACTCCAGACGCAGCAACGGAGCGAAGAAGAGCGCATACGCCTGGAGATGAGATGCCTTCAGACGGAAGAGAATATGGCAAGAGACCGAGCAGACACCCAGCGCGCCGCTGACGGTGCCCAAAGAGAGGCAGAGCGCGACCTCGCTCTCATCCAGCGCGAAACCGAGCGCGACAGACTACAGGGCGAGCGCGACAGACTACAAGCGCAGCTAATGGAGCAGCTGATCACCAAGGCAACACCCTCTCCCTCCGCCAGGGGTTCAAGGAACTGGTCGAGACAACAGTCAAGGGCAGCATCCCCTAACCGAGCAAGCGACCCTGAACTTGACCAACAGACCAAGCCTATACCCCCCGCAGACCCCCTTCCCCGACCGGTCCAAGCGAGACCCAGCTACAAGGAAGGAGCGGCATACACTGCGGAGAAGCTAAATAAACGACTACAGGATCTAGAGGACCTGATAGAAGAAGAAGAGGGAGAGGAGGAGAACCAAGCCCGACGACAGCACAGTACTCCACCGGACCAGGAGGTCCAGTACAGCCCAGGCTATACCCCCGCGGCGCTGCGCTACAGACCCCCGACTCTATTCACGGGTGAGCATGACGCACGACCAGCCCTGAGGAATAGCACCTGGACCAGCGGGCCATGGTACCCTGCCGGTACCAGCCCACAGAGAGGCGCAAGAGGAGACTCGCCTAGGAGGCCTCTCCCCCAACGCTCGCCGATGTATCAGCCATCCACGGCGTCATACATTGGCACACCGACGTTTCCAGACTTCACCTATGAGAATCGAGCACAGTACACGGAGCTCCGGATGTGCTTAGAGACAATGATGGTGGATGTCGCTGATGAACGCCACAAGTATGCAATATTACTGAAGCACCTGAAAGTACCCCGAGCGCACAATATAGCGCTAGCCTATGCCACCTCTACGACCCCATACACCGCGGCTCTAGCAGCGCTGGACCAGAGATATGGACGTATATGGGATTACGTAATCCAAGAGATAAGGCATATTGACCGCCTACCCCCAGCAACAGACAATCGCTCATTAGACGACCTGTCTATAAAAGTGCAGTCCCTGGTAGGGATGCTGGGAGCGCAACGAGAAAAGGGTATGCACGAGCTATACGCCAACTCTAACGTCGAGAGGATTTTAGAGAAGCTGCCACCCGCCAGACAAGAGCGCTTCAGGCGGCAGAGAGACCACCGTGATCCTAACGGTCCCAAACCATCCCTCCTCGATCTAGCCGACTTCCTGGCGAGAGAAGTCAGCAGCCTACGACTGGATACGTTCGTGCGGAGCACACCAAGCTCCAGAGAGGGACCCAGGAGAATAAACGATGGAAGAAGATCGGTGACTGTCATGCACCAATCAGAATCAGTACCGAGCAGTAAGAACCACAGTACCCCCTCGAGAAAAGAGAAGTGGAAGATGGTGTGCCCGTACTGCGAGAAGGAACACTGGCTGTCACAATGTGACCTGTTCACAAAGATGAATGCAGAAGAAGTGAGTCAATGGATAAAGTCCAACAGGCGCTGTTACCGATGTGCGCGCAGTCACATGGCAGCCGAGTGCCGCCTAAAGAAGAGGTGCAGTCGGTGTGACGGAGCCCACCTAGATGTCCTACACGACAGTAACAGAAGAAAGCCTGCACCTGCACCATCGAGCAGCACAAAGGCAAGTGTCATGTACATTGACCCCGCCAGCAGCAGCGGCGCCCAAGTGCTCTTAAAGGTAGTCCGTGTAACATTGAGCTACCAAGATAAAGTCATGGACACTTACGCCGTCCTTGATGACGGGTCAGAGAAGACCCTTCTGCTCGCGTCCGCTGCGGCCCAGCTGGGACTGCGGGGGAGCGAGAACGAAATGACGATTCGGACAATAAGAAGAGATTTAAAGACGATAAAAGGCGAGAATGTCTCCTTCACTATCGCAGCAAGCGGGCAGCCAGAGCGACGGTATAGGATTACAAATGCTTTCACCAGCCAAGAAATAGGACTATCACAGTACACCTACCCCATCGCCAAACTGATGGATAAATATGTGCACCTGCGTCAACTACCTATCCCGCTCATAGACGGCGCCACCCCGACCCTGCTGATAGGCTCCGACCATGCAGACCTCATAGTCCCGATAGACCGGGTCCATACAGGACCCAGAGACTGTCCTGCAGCAGTCGAGACCCGCCTAGGATGGACACTACAAGGCCCCCTCGCTAAATCTCTCAACCGAACAGCAGCCACTAGCTGCCTCCACTCCAGAGTGACAGAAGAAGACACCACTCTCCTGCAGCATGTCGAGAGGCTATGGACACTAGAGACAATGCCCTTTAAGAACGAAAAGAAAGACATTCGTTCTAAAGAAGACATTTACGCCATAAACCTCCTCGAGCAAGGGACAAAGAGAGTCACAGTCGGCGGAGTGATGAGATACGCAACTCCACTCCTGAGGCGAGAGGGAATGCCCACCTTTCACGTAAAGAAAGACGCTACGGAGCGGTATCTATTGAACACAGAGCGGCGCCTAGCCAAAGACCCCGCTCAAGAGAGTGTGTACCGCGCTGAGATTGAGAAGCTAATCACAGCGGGACACGTGACAAAGATTGACATTAAAGAGGCCGATCAGACGACCGAATCATGGTACGTGCCGCACCACAAGGTCCACCACAACGGCAAGGATCGCATTGTGTTTAACTGCAGCTACCAGATCGGATCCCAAAATCTGAATAAAGAGCTCTTGCCCGGCCCCACACTCGGCCCCTCTCTACTAGGCGTGCTACTACGCTTCCGCCAGGACAAGGTGGCTATCAGCGGGGATATCAAAGGGATGTTCCTGCAGGTGAGACTAGTGGAGGAGGACAAGCCCCTGCTGCGGTTCCTATGGAGAGAGAGGATCGGAGATGAGCACCCCGCCATCTATCAATGGGAAGTCCTCCCTTTCGGAACTACATGCAGCCCGTGCTGTGCTACATTTGCACTACAGAAACACGTCGCAGAGGACCCAGCAGCAGATGAAGAGGTCCGACACAGTGTGAAGAACAGTTTCTACGTGGACAACTGTTTACAAAGCGTTTCGACTCAAGAAGAAGCCGAGGCTCTCCTACTCAAGCTACGCGCCTCTCTGATCAAAGGCGGCTTTGATCTCAGGCAGTGGGCCAGCAGCGACCCGCACGTATTGCGCAGCCTCTCCCCCGCGGACAAGGCTGCCAGCAGCGAGACCTGGATGGCGACAATCCCAGGAGAAGCCCAAGAAATGACACTAGGACTAGTCTGGCGCTTCAAAACAGACTCGCTCCACTATAGACACAAACCCCTGACCACGGAGCAGGGAAGGTCGACGGCGATACCGACCACCAGACGGAGTGTGTACAGAACACTCGCCAGACAATATGACCCGTTGGGATGTATTCTACCTTACACCACCAGGGCAAAGATGATTGTACGAGCACTATGGGACAAGGACCAGGGCTGGGACGACCCAATACCCGCACCCCTTGCCTCCACATGGAGAGAGTGGGAGACGGAACTCCGCTCACTCCCAGGCGTCAATATACGCCGCAGCTACTTCCCACCCACAGTGAGGCCAGAGACATGCAAGATGGATCTACACGTCTTCAGCGACGCCTCCGAAGTAGCCTATGGATCAGTGGCCTACTTGCGTGCCCAAGAGAAGGGAGGAGAGATACACACCGCCTTCATCCTGGCTCGCTCAAGAATAGCCCCACGAAAGCAACAATCTATCCCGCGTCTAGAGCTCTGCGCAGCCCTAGCAGGAGCGCATCTAGCCACGTTAATCCAACGTGAACTCACCATTCCGGTGCACAGAACAATCTTGTGGTCAGATTCCACGACAGTACTCACATGGATCAAGTCTGATTCATGCAGATACAAGGTCTTCGTGGGAGTCAGAGTCACAGAGATTCAAGAGTTAACAGAAGCAGCGAGCTGGCGGTATGTGGACACCAAACACAACCCAGCTGACGTCATCACCCGGGGAATGTCCCTAGATGACCTCACCCGTCACAACATCTACAGTGACGGACCAGAGTTCCTCAAGCTCCCGGAAGGAGAGTGGCCTACGCCCACCCCACGGGAGGCGAGTAAAGAGGAGGCTGAGAACAAGAAACCTATGTTCTGTGGACTGAGCACAGTCGCCTCCACAGACCCCAACATAGATGATTGCCTCACCCTACAGAGTGCGCAACTAAAGACATTTCTGTGGCACCACCCAGAGATTCAGCCCACTGCCGACATTTCAGCAGCTGACTACGAAGAAGCAGAACTTCTTCTACTACAACGAGCCCAGAGAGACTCGTTCCCCGACGAGCTAGACTGTCTACAGGGAGGAAAGCCCGTCCCATCAGACAGCAGATTGCTCCACCTGGCACCCGAGAGCGACGCCCATAATCTCATCAGAGTGGGTGGTCGTCTGCGGAGGGCCCCCAATCTACCGGATGACGTTAAGTACCCGATAGTCTTGAACAGCCGACACAAGGTCACAGAGCTGATCATAAAGAAATACGACGAGGATGTACACCACGCAGGAGCAGAGAGAGTCTTCGCGGAGATCAGACGTCGCTATTGGATACTTCAAGGAAGAGAAGCAGTGCGACGCTTCCAGCGAACCTGTCTAGACTGCCGAAAGTGGCGCGCGCAGCCCAGCATACCCCGGATGGCTGACCTACCTCCCTGTCGCCTCCGACTCGGCGACAAGCCATTCCACTCCACAGGCATGGACTGTTTTGGCCCGTTGTATATAAAGAAAGGAAGAGGAACCGAGAAGCGGTGGGGTATTGTATTCAAATGCATGACCACCAGAGCGATACATATCGAACTCCTTCCAACCATGAGCACAGACTCATTCCTTATGGCCTTCCGAAGATTCACATCACGGAAAGGAAAACCGTCTACATTGTTGTCTGATCACGGGACAAACTTCAAAGGCGGAGAAAGAGAGCTGAGAGAGAGCTTCCAAGCTATGGGCCCAGAACTTAAGACCCACCTCGCTCCATCCCAGATTGACTTCCAGTTTAATCCCCCGAACGCACCCCACTTCGGTGGAACCTGGGAACGAGAAGTACGTTCTATAAAGACAGCCCTGTACGCCGTGCTTGGGGCCCAGACTGTAGCGGAAGAAGTCCTAATGACAGTCCTCACGGAGATCGAGGGAGTATTGAACTCCAAGCCCCTCGGCTACGTCTCCAGTGATATAGCAGATGTCGACCCAGTCACCCCCAACACACTCTTGATGGGGCGGCTGGACCCCGCGCTACCCCAGACAATGTACAGGCCTGAAGAAGCGAACGGCCGAAGAATGTGGAGGTACAGTCAAGTACTAGCTGACAAGTTTTGGAACAGCTTTCTACTCCACTACCTACCGTCTCTACAGACCCGCCAGAAGTGGGTAAAAGAGAGAGACAATTTGACAGAAGGAACAGTCGTCATGATTATCGACCAGTCACTACCCAGAGCTATGTGGCCGGCTGGCCGCGTAAGCAAAGTGATCACCGGTGCCGATGGCAAGGTCCGAGCAGCTGAGGTGCTCGTCCAAGGGCGAACTTACACACGACCCGTGGCGAGGCTAATAGAACTGCCCAGACTCCCAGACACTATCGATGACGACCATGACCGCACGACTTTGTGAGTTGACTGACCCTTACAGCGGACCTTGAGTGGTAGACAGTGCGGTTAATCTGTCTCTGCTTAGCTAATTAGGTGGGACTAATTAGGGGGCGGCTGTTGTGAAGGATCAGATTAAACCGAATATATATATTTATTTATGGATATATATTTAATAGTATTTGTATATCGTTTGATATCCCTTGTATATTCCTTGTACATATACACTGAATATCCCTTTAGTCTACTAACAGCCCATAATAGTTTCATTCTCTCATTGGACAAGAACTTGGCGCCAGCAGCCAAGCCCCTTGGTTCAAGTTCAATCGTGCCGACGAACATGTCGTTACTAGCCCGGTTCCGCGTAGGAATACGTCTGGCGAAATACGAATGGTACTATTTGTTCACAGCCAGGGAACAAACTTAACTTTTTGACTCACCAGCCATTTGGCTGGTAGATTTTTTACTAGCCAAAAATTATAAATAGCTTTTTAGTATATCGCCATGTGTTATTATTACATATAATACTCTCATATGCTATTTTCAATTAATATCATAAACAACATAAGGAATATTAGCATAATTTTGAGTGAACTGAAGGAATGAGTCAGTGTTAATAGTTTTAAATGCAAATAATTTATTGAAACATAGAAGTGGGGTCGGGACACACATTTTATTTCTATTTTTTAACTGTTTTAACCATGTAGTGTAGCACTTTGGGATCCCAGTGAACAAAAAGTGCATTACAAATCAAATCTATTATTATTATTATTATTATGTGTGGCTGCCACCCTGGCGGACATCTGTGCAGCGCTCCGTGGGCATAGATGTCCGAGGGCTTGCAGCAAGCCAGAGTTTAACACAGTTTCAATCAATCAATCAATAACAACATTAACCAGACTCTCGTTGCGTCTATTCTGCCAACGCTAACGTTACCTCTCATTGTGTATTCTACCAAGCAAACCCGGGTTTAACGTTACCTCTCTATATCGGCTGACTGTAGTATTAGGCTAATAACAACAACAAACTTAACACATCAGCGATCTTGTTGTGACACTAAACTCTCCGCTCGTGGTAAATTGGGTTGATGTCGGTTGTTTCATCAATAAATAAGGCAGAATACACAGTGAATCCATTCTTTTTTGTTTATTGCACTTGGTTCTGTCGCAAACAAATCCTGAATGAAATGCATCCTTAGCGAGGCAGTAAAGATGGCGGCGCGGCGTTCTGTTCAGAGGCTACAAAGTGTGACGCGTCGAGTAGGGGGTATCTGCAGAGCCGCAGAGCCAGGCTGGACCAATAGGGTCGCTTGGAACCGAGTAGGGTATATCTGCAGAGCCGCAAGCCAACTTTATTATTATGATAAAAAACAGCGGTGACGCGGTATTCAGCCTAACTCTGCGGTGAGCGTGATGCAACAGCGATCGCGGCAGCTCTAGCCGACGCATGCAGTGGATTTTGTTGGCCGCCAGATGGCGCCCAGGCCTTAATTTATGACGGCCAAACATTAAATCTACAAGCCTGTGGCGGTCGGCGTGTGACTAATTTGTACCCTGTTCACAGCGCATATATATATGGCGCAAGTAAAGTAGAACTTTCTTTTAGTCCCTTAGCCCTTAGTTCTTTACCCTCCAACCTAGTGGCAAGACGTTAAGCCTCACCCACGATACACGTGTGGTGCAGTATGGTCAACTTGGCCTCAGAATGGCATTGAGACATCGTGTGGATTAATAGTTGAATTGTCATAGTTTGGCACTATACCGTCGAGTGGGACGTATTTCTATTAAGTTAATAATAGTCTATTATGTATGGTGCATCGTTCGGTTAGAGTTATACAGTGAGTAGTACCCCCATCGTTTCCTCGCGTTATCTAGAGTCTTAACCAGGCTGGGCAGACCACGTGTGGTGCTTTCATCCGAGGAGTTCTGGGCTAGGACGAGTGGACCTGCACATTGGATTACCTTACCCGGACGACGGCGAGCCCTACACGGCTTGGATTATCTACTTGCTTTGGGTGCTTTGATTTATGCCATGGATAACAGCCAACACTGGTGAGTGTTGGAACTACCCCCCGAGAGGAGTCCAGGTGAGACGGCGCTCTACCCCGAGTGAGGTCGCCTCACGTCTCTTCGTTGTGGACCGGCAGCTACCGTCTACAAGAGGGCCCAACTGTATTCATCTGTGGACCAAGGTTCTGTGGGCACCGTGTTCAGCACTCTGAATTCTCCCAAGAAATCGTTGGCCAGATGGGATATCGCCGGCGGCTCTCCTAACCCCCCCCCCCCTACTGACTTACAACCAGCAGGACCCCCCTTTAGTATATCCAGCTATAATCATTAAGTACCATCGCTATAGTTCCCTAAAGAACCAGGTTGTATACTTGCTTCCTGCGTAACCAGAGATTGGACATTCAATGTTGATTTGCCTACGAATACTCATTTGCCTTACAAGTGCATTCAAATCATAAATGTCATTAAGTGAACGTTGTATATACCCTTTGCTATATATTAAATATTCGACTTATACATTTGTGTGGACTTGGTTTCATGGTGGGAAAGTGTTCATCATATCTATATCATGTACTGTGTGGCCAGTAGTTAAAGTACATAAAGCGGTAGTGGTTTAATGATACCATACTTATCAATACAGTCAGGGAATTGTACCCCTCAGTTACACCCACCATGCGTTCAGCGCCAGAAACGAGTTAACTCGTTTTTGGGATCGTTATTTCATTTATTCGCTATATCTATTCATAATTCATAGCTGCAGCCTCTGGTATACCATTCAGAGCCTGTCTGAGCTGGCAGACGGAGCTATTGCATCTCATTGAAAATGGGCTGTTGTGTTTTAGGAACCGATCTGAGCCGGGCGAGCCAGTTCTATACAACGATGGCATCGAACAGTAACTCCGCCCGCCCGTCATTGTGAAACGGTCGGTAGTGTGGTACAGACCTCCACAAGCATTATTTGGAATTGCGATCAGATATTTGGATTATCTATTTTGCATTACATCAGATACAAGGTAAGAACATTATATATAAATTTGATCGTTGATCTGACATTTATTTCTACCCCGATCACAGCTATCTGTGTGGACGTGTATGGCTGTTTACCGTTGGCTGCGGTGGGGTGGGGGGGGACGAGCGCCCTGCTACGACGGTAATTTCATGTATGGACGAGGAGACATAATAATGATAATCTAGCGTTGATTTCAGGATGATTAGATAATCAGCCGAAAAATTACAACGTGATGACTGGATTACAGTCAAATGCCTTTTTCTCGTCTTTTTCCTGGAATTACTGAAAAACACCCAAACCATACTCTATTCAAAACGGTATAAAACGGAAATGTACGGATGAAAAAAACAATCCGTCTCTGGCATGTTGACTAGAAGCAACTCACTGAGACTCGACAGCGTTATTAGACCCATAGATATAATATAAGATATATATTAAGCACTCGCAAATGTCACAGTCTAAAACTATCCATTGAATAAAGACCTGGCGATGAATGAGGTATCAGCGGCCCCTGCTGCTGGCGGTCAATGTGTTAATGGAAAGATTAGTTTTCCGCTTGAAATTAAAGTGCAGTATTTGAAATACAATGAAAGGAATATGGCTGGATTTCTTATCAAAAAGAAAAGTGTCACTGTTATTTAAAATAAATAAACAAACAAATTAGAAGGCCATCAATATAAAATGCAGCATAAACACACAGTGTAGGCCTACCGTTTCAAAACAACACTACTCTGTTCATTCTATTTTTAAAATACATACATTGTCTGTCTACATTTATTTAGACTAACATTATTTAAATATTGAGTCCAACACAGTAATTGTAAAACTGTGGTGGATTAATGTAATTCACACACAGAACTGTCTATGGGTTGGGGGTCCGCATGGACAATTTAGCGTGTGGTACCTTTGTTCTCGACTCTACCTACAGTGGAAGTTGAGTGGAGTGGAATCGAATTGATACCATGCAGTGGGAAAGCGGCAATAGTCCCGGTTGGAGTTAGTAAACACAATGTTAGCCTTCTTGGATGTTGAATAAACGTCATTATCTTTCGACACCCCGCCTCAGACTCCCATTTTATCCTCTGCTAGCTACGGTAACATTTCATTGATGTCCGATAATGATTTCACTGGCTGTATTGGAGCTGGCGGGCTACCAACGTGCGTTGTACTTGTTGCGTCACAAACCGCGCTAACGTTATGGCAAGATGTAGGCCTATGTAATGTTAATGCCAAACGTTTTTAAAGTCGTAATGAAGATTGCTTTATATTGCGCTTGCCATTTCTACAAACTGACTAGCACCTGCTGCTGCAGCCGGCGCTTTTCCTCTCCGTGCCAAATGAAGAAACATTTAATTTTTTTGCGCATACCCTGAACCGAACAATACACACATGCCCCGAACCGTGGAGGTCGAACCGAACGGTGTACGGTTCGAATGCGTACCATTCCACCCCTACTATCTATCTATAATTCCATATTGTAAATGACTTAAACAAGTGTGTACAATCAACTGTTATTTACCGTGTTGGCCCTGTATTCTGATGTGTGTTCATGCAGGGAATGTCATACATTCTTGTGGACCTATACAACGGAGACAAGAGTCTGTGTTGAGCTCAGCTGTAATCCAACCCTAACTTTGTGACCGATACCTATTTCTTATTTGGTCTCGTGTATTCTGCCGCTATTTCTGAAGAAGCATTCTCATTGGCCGAAAGTTACCATAGCTCAGCGTATGTACGCTGTCTCTATGTGTTCGGGAGACTCTGGTGCATAAAAACCTGTTCATAATCACGTCTCACTCTCAACCACAGCGCGAGCTGTGAGTGAATTACGCGAAGGGGAGCATTATGGCAGGGGACTTATTTTACGAAAAAGAGTGAGCTCGGCGAGGGCGGAAGTGGCCATTTTTCAAAGTACTCAGTCAGTGACGGAGCCGCCTCTCTACTCCGTTATGAGCGAGCAGCACGAGCCTGTCTGACTTGCGACTGAAATAGATGCATTCGTTAGAGAAATTCAATAATCTAACAGTCGTGCCTTTATTATATGCCTCATGCGCACCGCCAGCCAGGCTTTATTAAAAACCTGCAACTGAGTCAAGTACGCGGGAGTGAGACGCGGTGGCAATTTTTCTAAATAAAATACCCGGAAGACTAATGAAAATAAAATACATTTAATTTTAAACAACTTTATTCTTTCTTTGCGGCCCGGTACCAGATGATCCACGGCCAGGTACCGGACCCCGTCACCTCTGACCCAGGAAAGGAAGGGGAACTGAAAGAGAGTGAGATGTGGAAAAGCAGAACTGCCAGCGAAGCAGTGCCACATGAACAACCAGCCTTTTACACCAGAATGATGTTTCAGTAGAATGATGTTTCAGTAGAATGATGTTTCAGTAGGGGTGTACTGTACATATTTGACCCCACAACGATTCGATTACGATTCTCCAGGCAACGATTCAATGCATCATGAAATCTCTTCATTTGACCACGATTCGATACATTTTCGATCAGTTAATTCCCCTAGGGCTGGGCGATATGGCCAAAAATGCTATCGCGATAACGATATCGATAACAATATCATATCACTCGATATTATTACCGTATAAGTAGGGTACAGGGTACTACTTGGTACTGCATGGCATTACAGGGTACTACATGGCTTACATAGCTCTACATGGCACCACAGGGTACTACATGGCACTACAGGGTACTACAGGATACTACGGGGTACTACATGGCACTATGGGGTACTATAGGGTACTACATGGCACTACGGGGTACTACATGGCACTACAGGGTACTACATGTCTGCTCCTTTGCAGCACCACAAACATGGGAACTCTCTAACTCTTCCCCCCCCCGCCTCTCTCCCCCCCCCCCCCCCCTCCCTCCCCCTTCTCTCTGAGTACCCGTCTCCTGGCGCTGACCAAGGTGATGGATGCCTCGGGGTCTTGGCCAAGCTTGTAGTGACTGCTCTACATGCACCTCCGAGGCATTGGATCAGTTATTCACCGCCGTCTGTCCGTGGTCCTGTCAACTGATTAACAGACTGTTAACAGATTAACAGTCAACGCGGTTTCATTGCTGGGTTAAGTACTTCTATTCTATTCACATAATACGCTTACTTCATATATCTACTCCATTCACATATATGCCTACCACTTGTATCTATTGCTATGTCCGCCTACTACAATCTCATGAGCTGTCTAACGCCTGTCCCGTCTCCCTGTCTTCCTATGACTTGCTGTCCTGGAGTGTTGACCGGAGTGTTGGACGTCCCGTGACGAAGGCCGGGAGATTGCGACCCCCTCTGCGTGCCCCCCTGTCTTCGGAGGTCTCGTAGTGGTGACCGGAGTGCCGGATGTCTCGCGATGATGTCGGGGAGTTCGCGACCCTCTCTGCGCCACCCCCCTTCCCCCTGTCTCCGGCTGTCCCTGAGCAACGACCGGAGTGTTGAATGTCCCGTGACTAAGACGGGGAGGACGTGACCCTCTTGCGCCGCCCCTGTGCCTCAAATAGATCCGCTATCAACTCTATCTTTAATCTTTCAAAATGTTCAGTTGCTATCGCTATTAGCTCTATCTTTAATTTTTCAAAATGTACAGTTGCTATTGCATGCACTCATCTGTGTTTCACCACACACATGAGTGCATGCTTACCAACTGTCCGTCTGCAACACTACTATCACCGACATCTAAGAAGGGAGATCCCCCCTTGAACGGCCCTTCTAAGGTTTCTCTCCTCCACATTGCCTGTGGAGCTTTTTTTCCCTATTGTTAGGTTTTAGTGAGTTTTTCCTTACCTTCGCGTGGGGTATGTCTGGGAGTGCTTGCATTCTTTCATTTATTTGCATTCATCTAAAAAATGTTTGGACCCTATGGTGTTCTTGTTCTGTTCTTGACTTATTGTTATGTTGTCTTCTTGACTTGTTTAAAGAAGACCTGTACGGCCCATGGGGACATTAACGTGTGTTGTCGGGCCCTATAAATAAATTTGATTTGATTTGATAAGTAAAAAAAAAAAATTATATATATATATATCTCTTTTTAAACAACAGATGTATGTTTATTTTGCAGCAATTCTTTGTCATTGACGCCATCTTTAGTGTTACATCCCCTCACACTCCAGTTCTCAGGCTGCAGCTGGTTTGAAAGCGAAAGTAAACAACAGGCTTCTCTGCTGGCTGTGGCTCCAGGGGAGTTGAACAGTTCTGGCTCTGCTAGTTTATTTTCTATATATATATTTTTTAAACACACATATAAACAAACATGACAACACACGATAAGATACACAAGCATTAATATACAGTGTATATCCAACGAAATTACCATTAATACCAATGTCTTATACAGGATATACCCCTAATACCCGTTATCTAAAAACCTACACACATATGCTCCAGCTCGAACCCCCCCCTCCCGGACCCCTCTTTGGATAGTACCTCCATTATCCCTCGCTCCTAACCAGACACTACCATTATAAGCTAGCTTTTATTCTCTCCACCACTTCTAACCACATTGACATTTTGGATTCATTGAGACCCAGAATTCTTGCTGTAGATATTTCTTGATAAATCACATCGAGATATGTAAGAAACCAAACTTTCCGGCAAATTTTTTCCAGTTGAAACCAGCGTGATGCGATCAGCTTTTTAGCTACTGTGATACCCGATAAAACCAATCTCTTTAGCTGTGGATTTACTGCAAACTCAAAAACATCATTCAATAGTAATACAGAGGGGTGTACAGGTATATTCCAAGATACAAGTTTTGATAATTGTTGGGTCACATCTTTCCAGAATGTCTTAACTGGTGGGCAGTCCCAATACATGTGCATAAATGTCCCTTCGTCCCCATTTGTACATTGCGAGCATTTGGAGTCTTGTTTAAGACCCATTCTGTTCAGTCTTATAGGAGTCAAGTATGTCCTGTGAATATAGTTAAGATTGATTTGTTGATGGTCCGGGTTCCTTGATGTAAGTCGGACATTTGCCCAGGCTCCTTGCCAATCAAAGTCACTTTCCAGGTCTGGTATATCCCTCCTCCAGACAGAGTCTAGTTGGAGGGTTTCATACGAGGACGTTAGTAATTGATGATAAAAATCTGAAACAAAACCTCTCGTTGTCTCTCTTTCATAGAAGAATTTGTGGTATCTGTGGTGTTCAATTGGTATGTCTAATGGAACACCGTGAGACTTCAAACATAGCCGTAACTGTATGTAAAAAAGCCATGTGGACATGGTGAGATATTTTTTTTTGCATATTTCTCCATAACTACAAAAACCCTGTTTGTTAAAAACATCCCCTAAGGAGTGTATGCCTTGCTCTTCCCATATAGGGAATCTTATAGGCCGTTTTTCAATTAAGAGTGCATTGTTATTGTTATTTTCTATCTTTTAGCGCTTTTTTGGTGGACAAACCACCGCACATGTGCACCGTGACTCGTGACTGGAGACTAGCTCTGCTAGCACACATAGCCTACTGTGTACAGACTGTTTCAAACGGTATTTTAAATTTGAAAGCAAACAAAATAAATGGACAAGAGAAAAATAAATCTCAATTTGGTCAGTATTGTAATTTGGACAAGCAAAGCCATTACTTTAAGTTGCAGGTCACAAAAAAAAAAAAAAAAAAATCTTTTCCCGATATCGATTATTAAAATATATCACGATAATTATCGTTATCGTTATATCGCCCAGCCCTAATTTCCCCCAATTTTTTTTATACACAAATGTGGCTGGGGGAACTGAATGGACTATAGGTCAATAAATACAATGCACCAAGCTTTAAGTTAACAGGATAGTTTATGCCCAAAAAGTGCCAGATTTTATATTTCAGACATTTTATGTATTAAGTGATTAATGCCTACTGTGGCAAAGTTGTAGCCAACAACTAGGCCTAACAAAAAAGGCAGTGACATTGAACTACTGCTACAAAAGTAACAGTCACTTAACTTTAGCTTTTGCCCCTTTTATGCATACAATGCCTATGTTTTGGCTAGTGTTGCTCTTCTAGAAAAATAATCCTTTCAGGGTTGCCTATTGAAATACTGTACACCTCCAGTACAGAAACATTGTTTAAGAATTTGTATGTCCTCCCGGAGAGTCAGCATTGCCTTGGCTCGGGCTGATCGCTATACTAACTTGTTTGGCTGAGTTAGGGGGAGGGGAGCCGTGGGTGGGTCCTGGGCGTTGTGGACAGCGACCCCTACAGTTCGGTCGGGGCGCCTGCTCAGCGAAGGTAGGATCTGGTGAGAGGTAGTGTGGCCTCCCACACGTTACACTCTCCCGGTGAGAATCTGCGCGGCCAGGCTGGCTGCCGGCTGGCTGCACATGCGTCAGAGGAAAGCATGCGACAGTCTCCGGCCTCTCGGACCAACAGTAGGGGAAAGTGCGCAACAACCAGGAAGGGGGCTGCGAATTGGCATAACGACCAACAGTGGGATTGGAGAAAAATCGGAAAAAGAATAATAATAATAAAAAAAAGAAAATTAAATAGTTTGTATGTCAGGTAGACCATTGATTGACAGTCGATTCTGCCAATTACGTCACACCGCTTGCACCCACCTCTGCTGTTGTACCACCAATCGGAAGCGCTCATTTGCTTTTTTACTTCCGGAAAGTCTGCCATTCCTCTACTCGAGACTTTTCCGAGACTGTAAGTTCATTTAACTTATTCTAGTCTAATGACACCTAGATTTATCAATAGCAATAGTAATATATGTAACATTAATGCCACAAAAGTAAACAAATGCCTTTGTTAATCATAACGTTGATGCAGTAGCGTATGTCGTATGTTTTACACATGATCACGTGATGTCAAGGTGGTGCTGAATGAGCTCAGTGGCAATTTTTCATGCCTGGTCAATTTTAGCATGGTGTTATTCACCGTCAACGATATTAAGAGGCTTAAGAGGTTAAGTACTGAACATGAGGGTATCGACGTGAATCTGCATGTAGGTGGAACACACGTGTCTGCCTTGCACAAAATTAAATAATGTTACGGTATTAATATTATATTAATAGTATATTATAGCCATCAATATCTTATCCTTATGCCAAATGATTAGGGCCTATTACACATGCACCTTCCGAGTCCGAATGCAGTCACTGCTCAAGTCCAAGTTGAGTCACGAGTCCTAAAAATCAGTAGAGTACTACAACATAATGGGATAATAAAGTTATTCCATCAATGATAAAGACCCCCCTCCCCTGAGGAATAATAAAGTTACCTTATCAATGATAAAGACCCCCCTCCCCTCTGGGATAATAAAGTTACCTTATCAATGATAAAGACCCCTCCCCTGAGGGATAATAAAGTTACCTTATCAATGATAAAGACCCCCCTCCCCTCTGGGATAATAAAGTTACCTTATCAATGATAAAGACCCCTCCCCTGGCCCGAGGGATAATAAAGTTACCTTATCAGTGATAAAGACCCCCCTCCCCTCTGGGATAATAAAGTTACCTTATCAATGATAAAGACCCCCCTCCCCTCTGGGATAATAAAGTTACCTTATGAGTGATAAAGACCCCCCTCCCCTCTGGGATAATAAAGTTACCTAATCTAATCTCATCAATGCGGAAGACACGCCAGACACGAGCCAACAGGAGAAGCCTCCATGTCCTCTTAGCTCTACTAACTAGGGGGTGGTGTGGGGGTGGGGGCTAATAATGTGTTCCCCTTCCCCAGGCAGGACCACCTGTCCCTGGCTGACCTCCAGCATGCTTGGTAGGGTGAACACATGTGTCAACCAGAGGAGCTCTCGGGGGGCCAGGCTGCTATGAGACACTAGAGGGGGAGCTAGAATGAAGTCATGGCTTTTGCTTAATGCCTCTCTTTCTGGGCCTGACAAAAGAAACCAGAACTATTATGCCTGCCGTTAAATTGGAATTAGCCATCGCCCTCGCTGTTGGAAGCTCATGAGTGCTTTGATCACCAACTGTCACTACTAGGAATTTACCTTTATTTGTTAAATCATAATGATGAATGAATTGAATGGTGCAGTTGAGGCAGCATTGGCCTGCTTAATCAAATATTAAAACTTATATATACATTACCAGCGCTCTTCCAGGTTTGATAACATTTAAAAAAAGGTGCTATAGATAACATTCAGCCGCTAGATGTCGCACTAGAGCACCAGCATGTCATTTATCCAATCAGGTGCATTCCACGTGGGGAAATGGAAAGTAGGGAGGGGATACAGTACATACAACATCATACATTTTGGACCTTCAAATGTTATCCATCCATCTATCTATCTATCTATCTATCTATCTATCTATCTATCTATCTATCTATCTATCTATCTATCTATCTATCTATCTATCTATCTATCCATCCATCCATCTATCATATATCCATGTTTCTCGCTAATGCTAGAAATGGTCATGTGGGCTGGGAGAACCAATGGAGAATTCCTATCATTTCTCTATACTCCTCAGTGCGCTCCGCAGATCGGACCGTCATACAGACACACGCTGCTTGCGCGCATAACAGAGGATAGAGAGAAGCGCGTGTCCCTGGTTTTATAATAAAATGGCAAAAACACAGAGGTATAATGTTCAACAAGCATTTGGATCAGATGCAGAGAGGGACATTGATATGAGCCCACAACAGAAAAGGAGGAGAGCTATATGATGGAGGGGCCTTTTGTGTGTTCGTGTGTGTGTATGAATGGGGGGGGGGGGGGGGGGGTAAATTGCAGGGAGATATTGGTCTAAATAAAGGAAACACCTAAATTAATGTATTTTCATATCGTCTGCTAAAAACACCCAGAACAATATCGAAATAAATCAGTCAGTCACTGAGGAAAATGTGTATTTGCACCAAATTTCACATGGGAGGTTCAAAACACCCAACTAGAACTTTACATGTTGAAGAAAACAATAATTCCCTGTTTTTTTTATGTCAAATACTGTATGCTCAGTGCTCACACAAAGGTAATGTATGATGGTGAGTGACTTTACACTGCACCAGAAATAAAGGGTAAGGTTCCCCTGAAAGAAATGATAACACTATATCCAGGCGAACCTTTATCTATGTCGGCTTTAGAGGGTTAATAACTGAATAATGAGAGACATATGACACACAGAGGTGTGTGTCGGTGTTTGAGAGACATGACACAGAGGTGTGTGTCGTGTTTGAGAGACATGACACAGAGGTATGTGTGTGTGTGTGTGTTTGAGAGACATATGACAAAGGCTGTGATGAGCTGGACTCTAACCTGTGACGTCACGTCACATCTCCGTGCCATGCGCTTTACTGAGCTACTGAGGCACCGTAATGAAAACAGATCATCAAGATACCCAAGCAGTTCTGCTTTGGACGGACCACGTCCAATGAAATCTCAAAACAAGTGCGACACAGAGCATCTCCGATTTCAACCGCCACCCCCCACCCCTGTCTTCCTCTCATCCGCTCTCTCCCTCTCCTCCCATCTCCATGGCAGCAGAGGGGACACATGCAGGAACATATGGCTCATCACTTTCACGATGCCTACCGAGGCTAGACGCTCCCTGCTGAGGGGATATCCAACGTCACCTCTCCCCATCTCTCCCTGTACATCTCCCTCTCTCTCTTTGTACATCGCTCTCCCTCTCTCAGCATCTCTATCTCCCTCCCTCTCTCTCTCCATATCTCCTCCCTTGTTCATTTAAGCTACACCTCTTATTACCATCTCAAAAGGAAATAAAGGAAGCGTTAAGTTGCCATGAACACCATGCCATATACACACACATGAGTTAGCACACGCACACCATACACACATGAGCTAGCACATGTACTACTACTACATAATGCCATACACACAGATAGGCTAGCACATGCACACCATACACACATGAGTTAGCACACGCACACCATACACACATATGAGCTAGCACACAAACACAATGCAATACACTCACACAAGCTAGCACACGCACTGTGCTATACACACATGAGCTAACACACGCACTGTGCCATACACACATGAGCTAACACACGCACTGTGCCATACAGACACATGAGCTAGCACACACACACCATACACACGAGCTAGCACACACACGTCACACACACACCATGCCATACACACGAGCTAGCACACACACAAACACCACACACACACAAGCCAACACATGCCTCTCCATCCAGAAATATGTAGGGAGGGGGGGGTGAGAGAACGAGGGACCGGAGGAAAGAGAGCAAGATAGAGACAAGAGAGAGAATGTTCTCTGCTGCTAAGGAGGCCAGAAAGACGAAAGACATTGACCTCCTGCTCCTCTGTTACATGGTTATATCAGATTTCACCCCCTTCTCTCTTTCTCCCCCATCTCCATCTCTCTCCTTCCCTCTCCTTCTCCCTCTATCTATCCATCTATGATATCCATCTATTTATCCATCTCACTCGTTCTATTTGTTGTCCCTCTATCCATCTATGTATCCATCCATCCATCCATCCATCCATCCATCCATCCATCCATCCATCAATCCATCCATCTATCCATCAATCCATTCATCTATCCATCCATCTATCCATCTATCCATCAATCCATTCATCTATCCATCCATCTATCCATCCATCTCTCTCTCTCTACCTCTCATCGTCCTCTCTCTGAGTGCCAGGGTTGATCTGAGCTCCTTTAGCCAAAACACCACCAGGATCAAAGAGCTGGAGAGCCGTAGAACGAAGCTCCTTCCAAATGTCAAGTTGTTTAACCCTTTCACTGCTGCACTACGGAATGTTAACCCTTTACTATCACACTACCGACGGGTAACCGTCAGTAGTGCAATAGGTTAACCTTCTGTAGTGTGGCAGTGAAGGGGTTAAAGTGGGCCGATGGCCTCCCTACGTATATTCAACTGGCCAGACGCAGCATGTCTATGTGTATATGACGGAAACCAGGTGTGGTGTGGAAGTGTCAGTAGGCAATGGGGAGACCGAGAATGGTGTGTGTGTGTGTGACTGTGTATGTCCGTCTGTGACTAGATATGTCTACCATCTAAAGCAGTCTGTCTGTCTGTCTTGTGTGTGTCTTGCGTGTGTGTGTCTTGCGTGTGTGTGTGTGTGTGTCTGTCTTGTTTGTGTGTATCTGTCTTGTTTGTGTGTGTGTGTGTGTGTGTGTGTGTGTGTCTGTCTGTCTGCATGTAGGGCACATATGGAGCCAGATCTGTCTACCAACTAGAAGTCTGTCCATTTCTGTGTGCGAAATATGGCACTAGTCCTGTTTACCACCTAAAGTGGTCCGTCTGTCCACATGTGTCCGTGTGTGTGCGCGTCCGTGTGTGTGCGTGCGTGTCCGTGTGTGTGTCCGTGTGTGTGTGTACATGCGTGTCCGACGTGTGTGTCCGTGTGTGCGTGTGTGTGTACATGCGTGTCCGTGTGTGTCTGTGTCCGTGTGCAGAGATGGCCTCCTGTGTGGACGAGGGGCTCGACGGAGTCACCCCCTGGTGTCTCTAACCCAGATTAATGCAACTGGAGCAGCACAGGGCAACAAAGTTTGGGGGCTGCTGCTGTGAAAAGGAGGTTAGAACTAGGGATGCACCGATCCGACTTTTTCAGTCCCGATACCGATACCTGGGTTTGGGTATCGGCCAATACCGATAGTCCAATACATTTTCCAAAAAGTCAAAAATAAATAAAAATGTAATCCACGTTTTTATTTTTTATATTAAAATATATTTAGTTTTTAAGAATTGTAAAGGATCACAAGTGTGTTTTTGATTTGTTGTAAACAAAGACAGAAAATAAACTTCATTCATTCAATTAATAAACTGTATGCCTCACTGTGTGGAAGAGACTGGGATCATTCTTTTGTGCAAGGCAACATCAGGCTCGACTTAAAACATTACTTTCCTAAGTTAGTGAAACTAAATGTAACAAATTAACACAGATATAAATGTACTGAATGGTTATTTCTTATTTTATTTATTATAAATGATATCGGCGGCCGATACCGATACCAATATCGGAGCATCCCTAGTTACAGAGATGTGAGACTGAAGCGGCAGCTACACTGATCCATCACAGCAGGAGGGGGGGGGGGGGGAGGGGGGGTGACACAACTGTACGCTTTTCAGACGCTATGGACCGACATGTTGGCCGGCAGACCACGGGCCTCATCTTAGCTTTAAAACGCACCAATCAAAACGTTCCAACTAGGGCTGGGCGATATGACGATATTATATAAATATCGGGTACAGTTCATTAACGATACACTTTTTAAACGTATCGTGGATAACGTGATGTTTTGCCCAAGAGGCTTGTGTCGCGTCAATCTGGTCCACACGTTGACACTTTTGAACAGCGCCGCCCCACACACACACTACTGCATCAAAAGTTACTACTTATGATAACAAAGGCATTCGTTTTGTGGCATTAACGTTATATAGTTACACTTTCAATAACATCAGCGTATTTACATAGCAACGACCGAGGTCGACCTAGATATAGCAAGCATTAGTCGTTCATATCTCAGCCCGTGCTGACTCAGTTGTGCCCATTCTGAGGTCTGTTAATAACGTTTTCAATCAGACAGATGTATGGAAAGGCTTTTATTATAACATCCGTTGCAGTAAAATCATTATGCCTCCAGTCGTTTAGTCATTCTGCGGAGCTAAAAGCTAAACGTCGGCCGCGGCGAGCTACCGCTGCCATTGTTGTTGTCATTGAGCTCTCCAATGGCGGAAGTAAAAAATGAATATGCGCTTGCCGATTGGTGCTAAGAACAGCAGGGCGGGTGCAAGCGATGTGACGTAATTGGCAGACGCGATTGTCAATCAAAATGATTCTGTTTGCCGACTGAATGAATGCAAACGTTATTAACAGATTGCAGCATGGGTACAATACAGTACAGCTCAATACAACAACAGTCAACAGTGGACTGGAGGATGCAGACCAGAGAAAGACTTTCGTCTTGTTTACATCAGGGTCCCCCATTTTCAATTCATCATATTTCATATCTAAATCATATAATATCTCATTGCTAAATATATGCAATATATAATCTAATAATCCAATAATCTAAATCTAATATATAATATAAAAATGCTAAATGCATGGGTATTTTATTTTGTCTTTAATGTTAGCTTGCAAACTCAAATACTGTCTTGGTAAGCCTCATAATGAATTGTTTGGGGAAAAAAAGAAAAACATCGTGATGCGTATCGTGTATCGCCGAAAGGTCAGAAAATATCGTGATATCATATTTAGGCCATATCGCCCAGCCCTAGTTCCAACTGTATTCTACTAACGATTTATTATTGAATATTTTTTCTGGGTGCAGGTTGTTCAAATACTTAACTCTTAAGTTCCTTTCACTGCCACACACGTCAAAGGGTTAACCCTTTCATCACTACCACACTTCAGACGGTTAACCGTCTGTACTGTGTGGTAGTGAAAGGGTTAACCTTCTGTAGTGTGGCGATAGTGAAAGGTTTAACCTTCTGTAGTGTGGTAGTGAAAGGGTTAAAGGTAGAATCTGTAATGCCGTCAAACAGCGACCTCTAGACAAAAGAGCTTTTTATTTACTTTCGTGTCTGTCTGGTCTGGACATGTGGGTGTGAGTTTAGTAACTTCTGTCTCCAGACCCCTCTCTTGGTAGAGCCTGGTTTGTGGCCAGCAGCAGCAACCCCCCCCCCCTCCCCCCATCCCCACTGAAACCCAAGTGCCTTGACCCTTGAGCAACCCGTTTTAAAACCAGCACCCACCTGCTCCGCCCGGTCGTATCCCGCGTCCTGCTTCTCCGTCTTCACCATGGGGTGTTTGCCCCCCTCCACCTTCACCTCCCCGGGCTCCAGCTTAGCGGCCTTGTCCTTCATCCCTGAGTCGTCTTTATCCAGCAGGTAGCGCAGCAGCGCGTTGTCCTTCTTCTTGGGGCTCAGTGGCTCCTGTTTGGGGGTGAGCTCCGCCCCACTGCCGCACCCCCCCGCCTGGTCCGTGCCCCCCAGCTCCTTGCCGGTGGCCTCGGCGGTCAGCTTGGCCAGGTCGACGGGCGACGTGCTGTTCTGGAGCAGCTGGTGGAGGATCTTGTGTTTCTCCTTGAGGGAGGTGGCGTGGCTGCTCCCCCCCGCAGCAGCAGCGGCAGCGGCGTGGCTCCCGCCCCCGCGGGCCCCCAACCCGAGCGGGTCCTTCCCGTCTGCCCCCGCGGCGGGCGAGAGGGGCGTCTCCAGGGGCTCGGACTTGGTGGTCAGCAGCTGCAGCAGCTTGGTGTGCCCCTTGTTGTCGTGGAGACGGCTGTGCGCGTCGTGGCCCTCGCCCTCCCGCTCCTCCTTGGGCTCGACCGGGCCGCCGTCCGTCTGGCCCTGCTCCGTGTGGGGAGGACCAAAGGGCTCGCCGCCTCCTCCCATCTTCGACATCAGGTGAGGGTTGACCCCCCCCGGCCCCGCCGGCATCCCGACCGGGGAGCCCATCATCTTCCTGTCGGGCGACCCCAGCGCGTGGCCCCCGTGCCCGACGCCGTGGCACTCGCTGAGCGCCTGCAGGGCCGACAGAGAGCTGCTGGTGTAGCTGTTAGCGTGGTTGTTAGCCGCCACCGCAGGGCCGCCGCCGCCTCCACACATCCCCACAGGGGAGGGCGAGAGCAGGCCTCCGGCCACACGAGGGCTGCCCGCCCCCCCGGGACTACCGCGGTGCCGGGGCGACAGCATAGAGTTCTGCTGGGGCGGGTGGGGCCCTCCAGCCGGGCTGGGACTACCGCGCGAGGGGCTGTTCATCCTCCAGGTGGCGCCCTGCTGCGGCGGCGGCTGCATGCCCCCGGCGTGGCCGTGAGGCGGGGGGCAGCCGTACCGGTAGCCCTGCATGTGGGACCCCATGGCCCCCGGCTCCCTGGGTCCGACTGAGCCGGGAGGGGAGGAGAAGGGCGTGCTGTTGCTGCTGACCGTAGTGTCTTGACCCTGGGGCCCCGAGCCCGGAAGACTGCCTGGGGTGGGAGGAGTCATGGAGGGCGTGGAGGAGGTCATGGGTTTGGGACCCATGCCGGTGGCCTGGCCAGCGGGGCCCATGTCCTGCCCCATGCCACACACCGTCTGCTCCCTGGAGGACACACGCACACACACGCACACACACACACACACACACACACACACACACACACACACACACACACACACACAATGAGGCTGGTTAGCTTACATCTGTTTAAAGAGAAAAAAGAAAAGTGAATTCCGGCACACACTTATCACCTCTGCATTGATTTATTTTTAAAAAGTTGATTGATTCCCTGCAGCACCAGAGACGAAGCGAGCGGTGTGCGTGTTGCCTGCTCATCATCTGGCTTCCATCTCTCACAGCCGCAGGCCTGATCATCACATACCAACACCTACTGTAACATCACAACCAGACAACCAGCCTGATCATCACATACCAACACCTACTGTAACATCACAACCAGACAACCAGGGCAGTTCACCTCCACATGAAGCCATCCTTGACCAAGCCAAACCTTGTGAGGAAATATTGGAATCATTGTTTTTAAAACGTATTATTAGTCTATGCTACTATGTACTATACTACTATGCCTATGCTACTATGCCTATACTACTATGTACTATACTACTATGTACTATACTACTATGCCTATGCTACTATGTCTATACTACTATGTACTATACTACTATGTACTATACTACTATGCCTATACTACTATGTACTATACTACTATGCCTATGCTACTATGTCTATACTACTATGTACTATACTACTATGTACTATACTACTATGCCTATACTACTATGTACTATACTACTATGTACTATGCTACTATGCTTATACTACTATGCCTATACTACTATGTCTATACTACTATGCCTATACTATGTCTATACTACTATGTCTATACTACTATGTACTATACTACTATGTACTATACTACTATGTACTATACTACTATGCCTATGCTACTATGCCTATGCTACTATGTACTATACTACTATGCCTATGCTACTATGCCTATACTACTATGTACTATACTACTATGCCTATGCTACTATGCCTATACTACTATGTCTATACTACTATGCCTATACTATGTCTATACTACTATGTACTATACTACTATGTACTATACTACTATGTACTATACTACTATGTCTACGCTACTATGTACTATACTACTATGTACTATGCCTATAACACTATGTACTTAGTACACTCATTTGAGTAGTGGAAAAGGGGTAGAATTAAATAAGTATACTTCTTCCTACTCCTTTTCAAACATGTAAATTGAGTTATGTTTTGCTTTTGTTTAGTTATTTATTTAGTTTGAGTTATGTTTTGATTTTGTTTAGTCATTTATTTTGTTTGTATTCATTTACATGTTCGAAATAAAGATTTCAAATCCGTCTATACTACTATGTCTATAAGTCCCACACACATTTCGTTGTACTCTGTACTTAATACATTTAATCTAATCCTATGACTGTTTGTCAACTAAGAATTTATTTAGCCAAGGTCAGCTCTAGTACGTATGCACATGCACACAAATACACACACATTATATATATATATATACATTCATCCATATACTGGTCTGTGGTCGAGTCCCATTCAATCCCAAACCCTCTCTTCCCCTTGGGGCCCATAGCAAGTGTGCTCTCCATGTCTAACTTACTAACCCATACAGGCTATCTATCAGGTACATTCCTCACATCAAGCACCTCCACATTGATATGCTATCAGGCCGCAGACCCCGACTCGATTCGATTCGATTTTGTCTCAGGGAGGGACCCCCATCTGAGAAGACATCCGTCGCTAGATATGACTTAGCTAGCCTATACTGTAGGTGGGGAGATCAGACTGGAGAGAGTGACCCCTTATTGAGAACCAGAGCATTAAGCCCCATCCGGTGGTTCTGTAGGGCTGAAGTAGACAGGCAGGAACATGGAGTAGCTCTCTCACACACACAGCTCACTGTGGGAGGAAGACATACCTCTGCAGAATGTGTAGGGACATGTATAGCTGGGGCTCGTTGGTGGCGGGGGAGCGCACCAGCTTGCTCTTGGTGTGGGCCGACACGATGGTTCCGTCAGACAGAGAGAACCGGTAGATGGGGCTGAACGCCTGGCCGTGGCGCAACACTGTGGACACACACACACACACACACACATTAATACAGGCAGGAACATACAGGCATGAGCACACATGCATGCACACAAACACACATAAATGCAAGGGCACACAAACACATGTAAGATGGGCCCGAACATACACACAGATACAGGCATGAGCTGCGCATGCAAACAAACGCATAAATGGAAGTACACATACATACATACAGACACAAGGATACACACACTATATCTATGCTGCGTGCCAACAATCAATAAAGTCTTATCTATGTCATGATCTTTTTCCTTCTTTTCCCTTTTATTTTGACTGTTCCTTCGTTGCCTTTTATTTATTTACTTGTTTTTTCCTCCGTCAAGCACTTCATGTTGTGTTTTTTAAATACTTACTTTAGCAAACAACTGGTAATTCCTATTTTTGTCATTAGGCCAATTCCCTCCTGGTTGTTGCGCTGCCCTACGGTCGGTCTGGGGAGGGTGTAGACTACCACATGCTGCCCTACTGTTGGTCTGGGGAGGGTGTAGACTACCACATGCTGCCCTACAGTCGGTCTGGGGAGGGTGTAGACTACCACATGCTGCCCTGCTGTCGGTCTGGAGGGTGTAGACTACCACATGTTGCCCTGCTGTTGGTCTGGAGAGGGTGTAGACTACCACATGTTGCCCTGCTGTTGGTCTGGAGAGGGTGTGTAGACTACCACATGTTGCCCTGCTGTCGGTCTGGAGAGGGTGTAGACTACCACATGTTGCCCTGCTGTTGGTCTGGAGAGGGTGTAGACTACCACATGCTGCCCTGCTGTTGGTCTGGAGAGGGTGTAGACTACCACATGCTGCCCTGCTGTTGGTCTGGAGAGGGTGTAGACTACCACATGCTGCACTACTGTCGGTCTGGGGAGGGTGTACCACATGCTGCCCTGCTGTCGGTCTGGGGAGGGTGTACCACATGCTGCGCTGCTGTCGGTCTGGAGAGGGTGTAGACTACCACATGCTGCCCTGCTGTTGGTCTGGAGAGGGTGTAGACTACCACATGCTGCCCTGCTGTTGGTCTGGAGAGGGTGTAGACTACCACATGCTGCCCTGCTGTTGGTCTGGAGAGGGTGTAGACTACCACATGCTGCCCTGCTGTTGGTCTGGAGAGGGTGTAGACTACCACATGCTGCCCTGCTGTTGGTCTGGAGAGGGTGTAGACTACCACATGCTGCCCTGCTGTTGGTCTGGAGAGGGTGTAGACTACCACATGCTGCCCTGCTGTTGGTCTGGAGAGGGTGTAGACTACCACATGCCTCCTCTGATACATGTGGAGTCGCCAGCCGCTTCTTTTCACCCGACAGCTAGGAGTTTCACTGGGAGAGTGTAACATGCGCCGAGGTTCACACCATCTCCCCAGATCGCCTCCCTGCTGCCCCGACCGACCAGTAAGAGTCACTGTTGCAACGACCAGGACTCCTACCCCATCGGCTTCCCAGCCTGGAGGTACCGCTGGCGGGAATTTAAACCGGGTCTCTTCGGTGGTAGGCAAGTGCTTAGACATCTACACTACCCAGCCGGCCCCATAACATTAATATAAATATGATATAGTTATGAGAGGAAATGGAAATCATTTGTCTTTGTTGTTTTTATTCTAGATGATGTTTTAAATGTCTTTGGATGTTGTTTTTCTGAGCGGCAGCTTTGCATGTATTTTGTATTTCAGTCTCAACCTCAGGTTACATGACAAGTTAACAGACATCTTGTGATAATAGAGTACCGCAGTGAATAAAATATAGAATCATAAACTATTCAGACTTTTCAAGAATATTTATCTCAAAAACTACATAGTGTACTTTAACAATGTATCTCCCTCTGTGTCCGTCTCTCTGTCTCCATCTGTCTTGACTGACCTTCCTGTTGGTGTCGCTTGGCGAAGGACATTTCCCCGTCGTTCTGCAGGTGGAACCTCTGGATGCAGCGTCTGACCAGGTCCTCCCAGCCCGGTTTCATGGAGGCCCGTAGCAGGCTGGTGTCCAGAGAGGTGATCTTACCTGGAGGAGAACAAGGACACAAGGTCACAGACGGCCGGCTAAACTGGTCCTCCACAAAGTGCATTGCCCGCGAGCCACCACTAGGGGCAGAGTGGCCAACCTTGAGTGAATGACTGAATTACTCACACAAATGCGCACAGACACACAAATTAGAATATTGTTTACACATGGCAAATGAAATTTGTCTTTACACATATCCCATCTAAATGGCTGCATTTATATAGCACTTTTATCCAAAGCGCTTTATAATTTGTTCCTCACATTTGACCCATTCCCTCACACATTCACACACCAACGGCGGAGGCAACCATGCAAGGTGCCAACCTGCTCACCGGGAGCAATTAGGGGTTAAGTGTCTTGCTCAAGGACACTTCGACACGCTGCTGGAGGAGCTATGGAATCAAACCGGGAACCTTTTATCAGATTATCAGACGACCCATCTACCTCCTGAGCTACTGTCGCTCCAAACACACAGACATACACAGTCTCGCACGTATTAATTTCATCAGCGATGCCAGAGCGCAGGGTCGCCCACAGCTCTACCTGGAGCAGTTTTGGGGGGTGCTCAGTGCCTTGCTCAAGAAAGGGAACTCTGGCAGAGATGGTGGACACCATACATGTAATACCAGTCAAGTCTCCTCCAGTCACCAGCTCACAGCTGGAAACACTGTCCTGTCTGCTGCTCCCGGGGATCAAACTTATTTAAATTTTTTGTATACCTTTATTATGTTTTGTAACTGATTACAGAAGCCTATTGGAACGTGAGGTTCCGATATGATTTGATTAATATATCTGCATTATTTTATCCCACTTTATGCTTTTCTCTTGCTGCTTGTTTTACACTGATTTTATGTCTTATTTCTTACTGATGTAAAGCACTTTGAACTGCAATCCCCCTGTATGAAAGGTGCTATACAAAATAAAGTTATTATTATTATTTTAACTTGAAAAATCAGTTGCGGTTGCCTTCATTTTCAGCGATCTAGAGTTACATGCCAGTTACATGCCAAAATAAATAATGAAAAGACAGATGACATACGTAGATCATAGAGAGGACACAGTGGTGATGAGTATCAGTAATATATCTGGGCACAATGATAAACCATGTCTAGGGCTTAAAAGCAGCGTTTCTATGAATAATCGGTTGCCCCATCACTGAGCCGTCCTGCCAGCAACATTATTTATGACCACGCTCGTAGACAGACAGCAGCCTAGGATATCGATAGGGATGGTTATTTGAATATTAACCTACTCAAAATTACTTAAGTATACGACTACAGCCGATGGTGTCGTTTGTGTCAACTGTACTAATTCAGATAAATTATTAGGGTTTCAAGCACGAAGTGCAGAATTATTAGTTTGAGTGAATTTATATATTTTTTTATTTGTATTAATTTCCTGATTAATGCTTTTGCAAATTTCCGTGAGATGGTAAAGGGCAGCAACAGGAACTTTGACCCATTGATTGGAAGTTGTGTGTAAATGCTCTCCAACAAATATGACGCCACTTGGCCTAAAGGGGGCGCTATAATTAAAAGGTCAAACTTTTGAACTTTGAAAGGTCAGAACTCCAACGCCATAAGTCTGATTTACACAAAACTTGGTACAGACATCCATCTATAATCACTAGGGGTGCACCGATGTATCGGTCGGGTATCGGTATCGGCCGATAAGTGCCTTGTTGACTGCAATCGGCCTGTCGGCCGATAAGCTCGAATGTGCCGATGGCAGTAGCCGATAAATTCAGTCGCGTCCTGCACAACGGCGCCGCCCCCAGTCCCACACACACACACAAGCTACAGCATCAAAGTTACTACTAAATATTCAACATTCTCTTTTGAGACTCCGCTTCAGACTCTTATCATTTGGCACTAAAAGCTAAACATTGGGCTGTCCGCAACATGTCATTAATTGTGTACGCGAGGTGGTCGCTCAGTGACGACGCTAACATGAGCTAGGTTAGCTAGCATGAGCTACCGGGAGATAGAAGACTAACGTTACTGGTGAAAATGTGATTTACGTTGGAATACTCCTTTGCCAACTTGCTGTACTTTGCTTGCAGGTCTGCAGCCATTATTGCTGGATTATGAATAGCCCCAACTTTAGCCAAGGTAACGTTATGGCTAAACCTTTAACGTTAGTTAACGCTAGCTTTCGGTTAGCTGTTCAATGCTATTAATAACACAACCAAGCGAACCCATCACAGCTCCCCGTCAACACCCCTCTCTCGGGAAAGTATCTGCTGTTAAAATGACAAACATTTGTTTTGTGGCATTAACGTTATATAGTTAGTGTTACACGTTCAATAACATCAGCATATTATTTACCCGAAGATAGCAAGTAAGCAAGGCATTACTCCGTTCATAGCTCAGTTCCATTCCGTTGCTCATTCCGTACCCAACTACCCATTCTGCAATCTGTTAATAAAGTTTTCAACCAGACAAATGTATAGAAAGGCTTTGTTTTATTATAACATTTGTTGCAGTAAAATCATTGTGTCTTGTTTGGTCATCCTGTGGAGCGCGCTGGTCGGCGGGCAGCTAACGTATTAGCTTGTTGTGGTTCTCGCAAGCAGATCAATGGCGGCATGCCCGGAAGTAGAAAATGAATAAACGCTTGCCGATTGGTGGTAAGAACAGCAGGAGGTGGGTGCTAGCGGTGTGGCGTAATTGGCCGAATCAACTGTCAATCAAAATGGTTCTATTGCATTGGTTGAAAGCTCTGGTTGAGAGAATAGTATCCATCTGCAGGCCGCCAGACGATACTGGGAGAGGGATAGTGCTACATGGCATGGCTGAATTAATACCATAAACATATTTCTTGATGTTTCCTTTTTTTAAGTAAGTAAAGAGGCCTACAAATAAAAACATACACATACAAATATACAGTAGTTTCATTAAAATTAAAAAAAATTAAAAAAAAATATATAAAAAAAACATATAAAAAAAAATTACAAATACTTATTTTTTGCCACAAATATCGGAATCGGTATCGGCCGATTGTGTTAGTTGAACAATCGGTATCGGTGGCCAATTTTCATATCGGTGCATCCCTAATAATCACTCTACAAATCTGCCTCCGGGACCCATAAAGTCTGCCATATAGGATTTTCTGCCATTTTGGATTTTATGTAAAACACAATTTTGACATCTCCTCCTAAACCTTAAATCCAATTATGACCATATTAGCTATGGATCATTATTGGATCAAGCTTATCAACTGTTGTATGAGGCTTGTTTATATCTTCTTTAGTTTAAGATATTAACCAATGAAGTTCAAAGGGCATGGCACATGAATTGATGCAAGTCAACAACCGTTAGGTCAATCATCACCAAATGTGCAGGGTATGTCCGGATAGGTACCCAAAACATATCCTGAAAATCCCATTCAAATCGACCATTAGGGGGCACTACAAATGTACAAAATGTGCATGGAATTACACAAATCGGATTATAGGTCAATGTTTTCTTATCCAAACATTACAAAACCTGCAGGACATGTTTCATAATATTGCTGAACAGTGTGTGTGAACATATTTTGCAATCCTAATGGTCAATATTGGCTTGAAAGCCACAGATCGCCACTTGCGGCTATATATTTTTGAACAAATTGGATTTGGTTTCATTATTTATTTGACTTAATATAATGGAAAACAGACCCAATTATGATTATTAGTTTAGTGAAGTATTAGTGAAGCCCTTCAGGCTGAGTCCACACTTAAGTTTGGTTAATTGATTGACCTAAATTATTTGAGCAAGATCCACATTTAGACGGACAACAAAAAGCTACAGAAAAATGTCTCCTGTTTGAAGCTGAGAGAGATAATATCTCTTACAGCTAACACACATACAGTCAAGGCAGCAAAGTAATGTCTCCTGTTTGAAGCTGAGAGATATGCTTACAGCTAACACACATAGTCGAGGCAGCAAAGTAATGTCTCCTGTTGGAAGCTGAGAGATATATGCTTACAGCTGTTAGCTTACAGCTAACACCCATACAGTCGAGGCAGCAAAGTAATGTCTCCTGTTGGAAGCTGAGAGAGATATGCTTACAGCTGTTAGCTTACAGCTAACACCCATACAGTCGAGGCAGCAAAGTAATGTCTCCTGTTGGAAGCTGAGAGAGATATGCTTACAGCTGTTAGCTTACAGCTAACACCCATACAGTCGAGGCAGCAAAGTAATGTCTCCTGTTGGAAGCTGAGAGAGATATGCTTACAGCTGTTAGCTTACAGCTAACACACATACAGTCCAGGCAGGACAGTAATGGGGGTTCCTTGTCAGGCTGCAGTATAAATGGAGGCAGCGATGCGTTTAAAGGGCTGACTGACTGGGAGCCTGCTGGGGAGAGTGACAGCTGCTGGGACTGACTAAAGACCCGTCACCACCACACAGACAGAGACAGGTACTGCTACTCTACACACACACACACACACGTCCTGCTACACTACACACACACACACTTGTGCAGACAGACTTGCGTGCACTGCACACATACATGCACGGACAAGACACGGGTACATAAGACAGCACCCAGCAAGGCCATGGACCTGCTGTACCCTACACACACACACACACACACACACACGAGACGGAGCATGCACACTAAATTACAATCCGTGTGTGGGGCATACACAAACATGGTTACTTAAATGCATGGTTATGCATATATGCATGCACACACCACAAATAAAATGATCTGCCATTGAGTGTGTGTGTGTGTGTGTGTGTGTGTGTGTGTGTGTGTGTGTGTGTGTGTGTGTGTGTGTGTGTGTGTGTGTGTGTGTGTGTGTGTGTGTGTGTGTGTGAGACATACAGATAACCTGATGCGCTGGATGGTGTGTTACACAAATTATTCTGAAAAGTTGTCCTTTGAAAATAGTTTGGAACGGCACTTGTGTCTTTGCCTGTAGCCGGCAGCAGTTCCCCAAAGAGCACAGTCAGAACCACTGTGGAAGCTGCCATGCAGGTTTAACATATATATATATAGGGCTGTCTTCCATTACCATGTTTGGGCTTCGAAGCAGTAATAATTATTAGGGATGTTCGATATTGGCTTTTTTACCGATATACCGATATTGTCCAACTCTTAATAACCAATACCGATATATGCGGGGTTTCCCCCCCAAAAAACGGAATAATTTCAGGTAGGGATGCTCGATATTGGCTTTTTTACCGATACCGATATAGTCCAACTCTTAATTTCCGATACCGATATCAACCGATACCGATATATGCAGGGTTCCCCCCCCAAAAAATGGAATAATTTCAGGTAATTAACATTACATATATCTTGTTGTGGAATTAACAACAACATTATGCATACTTTTGACAATAAATAAAATCAGAATTTGTTCTTACTTGCTTGCCTGGGTAAATAAAGGTTATAGAAATGTAAAAGATTATTATAATTTTTTTTAAACAGATACCGATAATTTCCGATATTACATTTTAATGCCAATATCGGCAGATAATATCGGACATCCCTAATAATTATCATTGAATAATCAAAGCTTCGTTCTTCCAGTGCGGTGGGTAGATGAGAGCTATGGGGTAGGGCTGCACCATTATGGCAAAAATCATAATCAAACTAGTTTTTTTTTTATCAAAATCACGATTACTCATCGATTTGAGAATATAAAATTGTACTGAATTTGTTTTACCTTTCTTCTCGACCAAAGAATCTTCTACAAGTTACCGAAGACGTTTCAAAATAACTGGAGAAACGCGCCGTGGCTCCTACCTCCTCCCTCCCAACACCAGCTGAAACTACTGTTTGGGGGGAGGGGCGGAGCGCACCGCTGTGAAGGAAGGGTGCGCTGCATTTACAACACAAGACAAAATGAGAGCAACACGGCATGTGTGGCACAATAATCATTTTTATCTCGATTATCTTATTTTCATGATCATGGGAAGCCAAAATCATAATTGAAACTTTTATTAATCGCCCGCCTTACTATGGGGGTACATTTTGGTTGGAATGGTAAAAGAAAATAATAAAAAAAATAAAAAATAAAGAAGGAAACATTTGTGATGTTGTCATTGATTACTCCTGAGCAACGTCAGAAGGATCCACCCCTTCCTGACAAAAGAAGCCACCCAACTCCTCGTCCAATCAACAGTCATCTCCCGCCTCGACTACTGCAATGCACTGCTCGCTGGCCTCCCGGCCACTGCCACTAAGCCTCTTCAACTCATTCAGAACGCAGCGGCCCGCCTGATCTCAAACCTACCGAAGTCGGCCCATGTCACCCCACTTCTTAGGGACCTGCACTGGCTCCCCATTGCTGCACGAATCCGCTTCAAGGCCCTCGACCTAGCATACCGTGCGGCAAAGGGAACCGCTCCCGCCTACCTCCGGTCAATGGTCTCTAACTACACACCCTCAAGACCCCTACGCTCTGCATCTTCTGGCCGCCTCAGACCTACTCCTATCCAAGCTCCGGGAGGGTCATCAAAGAGAAGTCGCCTATTCTCAGTCCTTGCCCCACAATGGTGGAATGAACTACCCACCCCAGTTAGGACAGCCGAATCACGTCCAATCTTTCGCCGTCGACTAAAGACGCACTTCTTCAACCATTATCTGAATTAAAAAAAAAAAACAATAAAAAAAAAAAATCTAACCCTAACTAACCGTACTGTCATGCACTTGTCCTAATAAACTAACCTACACTGTAGCACTCAACACTTTGATGAACATTGTTGCTCAGCTGATAAGAGTTGTGCCCTTCCTGATGGCTTGTCGTACAGAACTTGTAAGTCGCTTTGGATAAAAGCGTCAGCTAAATGACTAAATGTAAATGTAAATGTATGGCAGAAGTTGAATCTTCCAAGCAGTCAGCCGCTGATGCATGCATGAACAAACACAGGTACTAAACAAACACACACACACACACACACACACACACACACACACACACACACACACACACACACACACACACGGGAAGTAAACTAAATTACTACAGTATCTGCCACTGAGCATGTGTACCTGGTGGTTGTTGGTTGTGTGTGTGTGTACCTGGTGTGTGTGTGTGTGTGCCTGGCGTGTGCCACACACAGACCCAACTACTAGCAGATCAAAGGGCAGGTGACAGACAGCCCGTCTGTGTCGACATGCCGCCACGCAGACAAGAATTCATTACCTCCCAGAGAGCAGACGAGGGAGATTGATACAAGCAACACAACAGATTGAGTCCTGAGGGTCCTCGCCAAGCATATAATCAGCCTTTTAACGGGTTCAACTGCTGTCTGAGCTGCTTTATGGGCGTGCGGCTCGAGTATTAGGATGAACCGGTGCTTATAGGCTGTGCTTTAATGTTCTCTTAACGGTATGTTCATGGTGTATAGTCACCTCACACTCTTCCAGTGGTGCTTGTTTATTTCGGTTTTGTTTATTTCGGTTAACCTTTCACTACAGATGGTTAACTGTCTCTAGTGTGTTAGTGAAAGGGTTAACCTTCTGTCGTGTGGTTGTGAAAGGGTTAACCCTTTGTTGTGTGGCAGTGACAGGGTTAACCTTCTGTATTGTCGCAGTGAAAGGGTTAAAGAGCCTATCACTGAACATAGGAGCTGCATTAAGAGGAATGATGTAACCAGTCCTGTCGCAAAAGACATTTCAACAAAAAGCAACGTCACATTTCACCACATTTCTTATTATAGGCATAGAAGTGACCGATCCACACGGGCTGTGAACGTCTGACACTGTGTTACATCTTAGCCCCGGGCCTGGTGTGATGGGACAGCGTACCTTGCAGGTCTTGGCGCGTGGTGAAGCTCTCGTGTGCAGGCAGCACAGGTCTCTCCTTCATGGGCACCCGGCGCGCCACGCAGATCAAACACGACTGGAAGTCTACAGGTGTGGGGGTGGGGGGGGGGGTATGGCAAGGAAGGAGGAGAAAGGGCAGGAGTAGGAGGGATGGTGGGGGGTAGAGAGGGAGAACGAGAAAAGTCGAAAGAAGGAGGGATGGTGGTGGAGGAGTAGAGAGAGAGAGAGGGACATAACGAGGGAGAATGAGGGGTGGTATAGGGGGTAGAGAGCAAGAGAACGAGGGAGCAGGAAAAAGGCAGGAGGATGAGAAGGGATGGTGGAAGCCATGGGCAGAGAAAAAGAGACACAATGGGGGGTGTTGGAGAGAGAGGAGAGAGGAGAGAATAAGCAGAGGAAGCAAGAGGCAGCAGGTAACAGAGAATTGATTGATGGAGGGAGGGAGGGATGGAAAGAGGGAGGGAGAGAAAATTAAATGCATGTTATTCCCAGGCAGTGTTAATAATACAGTTATTAATGAGCACAGGGAGAGGAGACTCCACTGCCTTCATGGAGAGTAGGAGCCACCCACTCGCTGGCTTGGGACATGATGAAGTGACCTTTGAGGTGTGTGTGTGGCGACGGCGTGTGCATGGTGTCTGGGGCGCGCGTGTGTGTGTGTAGTGTGAGACATCACGGCTGGTCTCCCCTACTGAGTAGTCTCACACTGATGGTACCTCCCCAGGTTCGACATCAAAGGCTAATATCCCTCACTAATGGCAGCTGACACACACACGCTTAATCCAGGAAACTGGGGGTGACCCCAAAAAGTCTAACTTTGCTGTGCCAGTGGTCCCCACAGTCCCACACACATGCAAACATGTTGGCACAGAGAGGCATGCCCAGACTGGCACACACACACACACACACGCACTCCTCTCATCTCCTTGTAAACAGGGACTCTTGGGTGGTCTGAGCCTTAGATCTGCAAGTCCCTCTCTGCTCTCTCTCTCCTTCCGTCTCTCCCTTCTTCCATCCCCTCACTCTCTGCCTCATACCTTCCTCTCCCTCTCTTTCTCCTGTCTCACCGGGTGACACATTCCTGCACATTCCTGGAGCCATTGATCCTGGAACATCCACAGGGTTCCCACAGACATTGCAAAATCGAATTCAAGGACTTTCAAGTACATTTACAAGCACTATTTTTCATTTAAAAAGGGCATTTAAAAGGATACAATTCATTTTTAACACAATCTGCGCCAAGAACGAGTTAACTCGTTTTTGGGATCGTTATTTCTTTTATTCGCTATATCTATTCATAATTCATGGCTGCAGCCTCTGCAGACCATTCAGACCCTGTCTGAGCTGGCAGACGGTCAACACCGCCCTCTACTGCCTTGCGGAGCTATTGCACTCAAGTGGAAATGGTCTGGTGTGTTTTCTGAGCCGAGCTGAGCCGTGGGGGCGGGGTTTAAATACTGAGGCAAGCCAGGCCTTTACAACGATGGCATGGCACACTAACCCCGCCCGCCCGTTCATGTGTAACGCTCTGTAATGTCGGGGACAGGATCGCTGTGGATAACTGGAATGGCGATCAGATAATTGGATTATTTTTTTTGCATTACATCAGAGACCAGGTAAGGACTCTATATATAAAATCTTGCGTTGATCTGATATTTCTTTCTACCGCGATCAAAGCTATCTGTGTGTATGACCGGAACCCGCAAGAGAGACCACATCACCCCTGTCCTTGCCTCCCTTCATTGGCATCCAGTACACTACAGGATAGATTTTAAGGTTTTTTCTTTTATCATGGATGAACAACTTTCAATGGTTGATTTGAATTTCAAGGACGTTTTAAGCAGCTTGTTAACATTAGCTGTTTAAGGAATTCCAGGCCTAGACTTCTTTTGGTAAAAAGAATCAAGCACTTCAAGGACCTTGTGTGAACCCTGCATCCACCATGACCCCTTGTTTGCGTTATTCTGATGTTCACTTGACACTTGTATTACAGCCTGCAACCGCTTCAAATGATTTGAAATGTGATTATTATAATCATTTACATTTTTGTGTTTTAATGGTTTTTTGAATAGTTATTACTCTTCACATTTTTTATTATAATTATTATTTTGTTTATTTGTCAGGGACAATGCAAAAGAAAACATTGTAGCAAGTTAAAATAACAAGATACAGATGCATTGCATATAGGATTTCTAGCCAAGGCTAATTTGCAACCCCTGTCCCTGGGTTAGGTTTTTCTACTTAAAAGTGGTCATTACATATCACCATTACCAAAAGTACATTAGTTAAAATGAGCACGCAATTAATAGTGACACACTTTACATGATCATATGATAATTACATCATTTTACATGCGTGTGTTCCCTGATACATGGCAATATATTTTGTGTATTTGCACATGTTTATCGGTATGTGTGTGTGTCCGTGTGCATGCATGCACATACTGTAGTCTTATGTATGTATGTTTGTCTATGTGTGTCTATTCCTCTAGCTGTGTGTACATATCCATGTGTGTGTACATGTCCATGTGTGTGTATGAGTGCATGATCAGTGATCAATGATCGCAGGTTGGGTTTTGTTTCAGCCAGTGTTTCACCTTTACATTAAATGTTTTCAGATCAGTCTGTTTTTATCTCAGTTGGTAGGGCGTTCCAAAAAAGTATCCCTTTTACTGAAAAGGATGACTGACCGAAGGTGGTTTTGCGCTGTGCCATCCTGTACAGCTGATCCCCTTCTTGTTGCACTTTTTATATTGTGTGACATATTATCTCAGTGTCATTGTGAATGAGAGCTCTCAATGATCCATCAAGATTAAATAAAGACTGAATGAATTAAGCAACGGACACACTGCAAAAGAAAAACGAATATATATACAAAAATGAATATCAGCCAATTATAAAAACAAACACACAGTACCTATTATGCTTTTTTAAAGAACATATCGGTCCATATGGATTGTCTGCCGATACATCGGTACATCCGTCCTTCGGATGAGACGCTAAACAGAGGTCCTGACTGAATCTCGGTCGCTAAAGAACCCAGGACGCCTACGAGTAGGGGGCTCCCCGACGTTCCAGGCCAAATTCCCAATCAGGTCTCCGACATCAAGGCCACCTAATCATCCCTTCCCCTTAATTGGCTGATATCAATACCAGTCTCCTGAGCCGTTGAACCATTGTGTAGTGTGATGTGTGCCAGGTGCCAGTTGGGTGGTGAAGGAGGCAATTTCCACCCTACATTGTAAAGCGCTTTGAGTGTCTAGAAAAGTGCTATATAAAATGCAATTAATTATTATTATTATTATTATCCCTGTACCAAAACTCTGATGTCTGGTTCAACTTTAAAGCCCACCAGACACACTGGAAGAGCCTGCTGAACTCTCAATGACTCTGAACAAAAAAAAGGAGAGAGAAGAGAGGGAGAGAAAAACAGACTTGAGCCGTTTCTCAGGAAGAGCTAACAGATGTGTGTAGTACAGCCGTGGCCGTCACCACACCGTTTCACCGTTTCTCCCTCTCTCCCTGCTCTCACTTCCAAAAGACGTTGGAAAAGAAACGCTGAAAATCCTGTGGACATCATCATAGTGTGATCGTGTGTCGTTAACACACTCTGCGTATGAATAAAACAGTGTGTGAAATGCTTCCCCAGAGAGTGAGGATACCGCTGTGTGAGAAGGCTGTGCATGAAGTGGCTTTATTTTCAATGTGTTAAATCAGAAACACCACTTGGGAAGCGGAGCACCTCGGATGATATGATGACGGGACTAGTGATGCATGGATATATATCGGCAGACAGATCTGCATCAGCCCATTATGTGCTTTAAAAGTAGGGTGGAGATACAGATACAGATTTTTCCATTGTCGATTCCTGATACAGATTCCGAGTCCCAAACGTTCAGCATGGGCCCTGATACCGAGATCCGATCAGTAACAGTAGAGACTGTTGTAGAGACGTTTTCTCCATTAGAGAGAGTTAAACATGTCAAACATGCAACAAAAATAAACATGTGGCATGTTAGGTGTGTTTCCTGATATCAGACTTTAGTATTGGGGAAATCCTCAAATATCAATATTCTGTTTTAGCCTGATATTGGACCAATATCCAGTATTGGCACCAGCGTTTCCGTTAGCCGGTAATTACCGGTATTTGACCGGCAAAATCTGTTGAAGTCCGACATATTTAATCTCTCCGGTCATAATGTCTGGTGAAAATAATTCCCTCTAAGCACAATTAGATTATTTGAATTGTATTAAAATAGACTAAAATTAAATAGCCTATGCGATGAACGAAACAATCATTACATTTGTTTCATCGTTGCTTCACCAAGCAGCCGGTCTAATAATGACACCGCTGTGTCAGCGCGAGCTTGCTGCTCCTAGATGTGTGAGAAGCATCCATCTGCAGCCCCACAGAATGCAGTACTCCAATCCAGCCATTGGCAATTCAGCTGTTGGGTGGGCGGCGCTGCTGAGCCCAGACCGGACCTAAAAACACTGCTGCTCTGTCGGTCTGCAGCTCCATGCTTCACGTAAATCTAACAGCCAGCTCGCGCTGACACAGCGGTGTCATTATTAGACCAGCACCAAGTCGTTGGGAGGTGGAGTCATCACGCAAACCCACGATAATGTTGCAGTCTCTCTCTGCCAAATTTCTCAGTTCTTCGCTTGATATAATTAATACAAATGTCCAATATAACGGAATTCGTTAGCTCATAAAAATGTGATTATAACAGACTGCTGTTTAATGTCGGGCAGACTGCCCACCGACACCTCAAGTCGGCAGCAGCACGAAGTCTCGAGGGACTTATTTTATTTGGAATATATTAATGACTGTATACGCAAAAGTAGCCTAGTTTTAAGTTAAAATATTATAAATGCCTTGATGATGTCATTCTTTATATAGGCCTATCAATTGTTCTCTGACCGGAATTTATCCCATTTGTCCTGTAGATTGAAATCTACCGGACACTCGGACCCGCAAAAATAAATTCTAACGGAAACCCTGATTGGCACATCCCCGATTTAAAGGGGCATTTAGGAACTATATTCCACTGAATAAACGCTAGATTATCGATAGTATATGTGTACTTATGCACGCTATAGAGGCGGGCTGAAATATAGATTCTCTCATTTCCTGATCGCGCACATACAGCCACACAGCCACACACGCATAGGGCAAAAGCTTATATCTCTGTGAAAATAGCTCTGATTATCCTAAGACTGGTAAAATAAATTCCTTACCTGAGATCAGATGTTATCCAAAAAGATTATTCCAATTCCTGATCGCCATTCCAAATATCGATCACGCTTATTGATTACAGTGTTGGGTACTGTAAATACATAATCCACGCGTTTTCCGGGCCAGCAAGCACAATGGATTCTTCAGTTGGCTTGAGGGAAAAGTAAAATGAAGAAACTGGCCACCCCCCCTTCGTCAGTGTAAAGTAATGGGGTGCAGTTACACAGAGAGAGACGATAGGGGGCGGTATCTTTCCAATTGAGCTTAGAGAGAGTCTGCTAGCGTGAGGCTCGATTGATGAAATAGGAATTCAAATCGCCAATAAAAAAAAAAGACAAACAAACGCGATATAGCGTCGGGGGCACTCAAAGGTCGGCATGAACTAACGACAAAACGCGTCCGTGGCACTCAATGTGTTAAGTGTGGGGTCGCCAAAAAAGATTCCTAAATAAAATGGGGTCATGGTATAAAAAACTTTGAGAATCCCTGCTTTAATCCTTCAGTGCTCTTCAACCCTTCTCTCCCCATTCCGTCTCTCTCTCCCTACCTTCCTCTGTCCCACCCTCAACTCCTTCCCTTCCTCCCTACCTATCCCCCCCCCCACATACCGTCTCCTTCTTCCTTGATGGACTTGGGTTCGGAGACTGCGAAACACTGCATGGTTTCATATTTCTGCTGCTGGGGCTCGTGTGGCTCCTCCTGGCTCTCGTTGTGGGGGTTGACCAGCATACGGCAGTTGAACGTGTGGCTGTTCCTCCTCGGACCCTCACTGGACCACGGAACACCGTTCACTAGAGGAGAGGACGCATTTATATTAGAGAGTGATATAGTGATAGAGAGTAATATATATATATATATATAGAGAGAGAGAGAGAGAGAGAGAGAGAGAGAGAGAGAGAGAGAGAGAGAGAGAGAGAGAGAGAGAGAGAGAACATACAGAAACCACTCAAAAAAGTGTCACACAAGATCATAGTCCTGTGCTTTTGATTTAGTTTAATAGCGGCAATAACTTGATCCATTTCTTATCAAAGACTGGGGAAAGCAGGAAATGAGGAATTGCAATGAGAGGGGGAGGGAGGGTGAGAGAGAAAGATAGAGAGGGGGGATACACACACAACAATACCAAGAAGCGAGTGAGGGGGAAAAAAGCAAGAAAGAGAGATGGAGAAAGAGGGTTTCAGGAAAGATATATCAGTTATTCTAACAGTTGGAACCTCCAGTTCTGTTCCATGTATCCACAGCTATGTATCACAGCCAAGCCTCCATATGCATGTCCTCTACTGCGCCCTTGCCAAGCTCTCTACTCCTCTGCTACCCACAAAGGCAGGCACACACACACACACAACATAGACACATGTAAAAACACACAACTGTACGCACTGCAACACACAGAGCCACTGTACACGCACACAGAAACATGCAACCAACACAGACAAGACACATGCATGCACACACATGCACATGTCTGAGTACACGCACATGCAAAGGTATACACATGCACACACACTAGAACACGCACGCAGAAACACACACACAGCTCCTTTCACACCAATACACTCCATCTGGACACTGGTCTCACTGGGCGCATTGATAATCTCCCAGTATCTGGGATGAGGGCCACTGATCATTTCCAGGGTGCTACGTACTCTGCCACCCAGATGGCTGAGTACTTAGAACTAAATCTGAACGCAGAGAGACAGAGAGAGAGATAACAGAGAACTAAGAGGAGAGACAGAGAGAGAAAAGGTGTGATAAAGAAAGACGGAGAATACGAAGAGCTAAAGTGAGGTCCTGATGGGGTCGGTGATGCACATTAGCACCACCTCCCCTGGGGAGGAGCGGCAGGGGAAAGAGGAAATGGGTGTGAGAGAGAGATAGAGAGAGGGAGATGCAAGTGAACACAAAGGGAAACGTAGCCCGTTTAGATTGGGGGGGTCATTGTGGGGGGATTTGATGCACAACAATTGTTTTGTTTAAATTGATGATACAAAATCTGTCCAATTCCTCACAAAATAATTTCTGAAATACTATCCGTCAACTGAAAATACATTCTGTATGCATCAGTATCTGATGATGTATCACACTTTACATTACACACTACACTTTTACAATACACACTATACATTTACATTACAAACAAACTATACATTTATACTTTACACTACACATTTACATTACACACTATAACTTTACACTATATAACTTTACATTACAAACTATACCTTTACGTTACACTATACATCCACACTATACCTTTACACTTCACATTACACAATATAACCTTTACACTACAGCTTTACATTACACACTATACATTCACACTTTACATTACACACTATACCTTTGCATTACACACTACCTTTACATACTATACCTTTACTTTACCATGCAGTCCAATATGATGACTGTCAACTGGATTATATTTTATGCTCCGTCGATGTTTTTTAAATCCCAAGACCCATCTTTTCTCTCTCTCTCTCTTTCAGCCTACCCTGATCTCACCTGGTCGGGGATAGATGAGACCCGTAGCTTAATCTGGTTAATTCAGTTAGGATGTCTGTTTATTGCTCCCATGTCTGCTGATTGCAGACATCATGGGAGCTTTTCTAACGCTTGTCCCGGTCTCTCTGAGTGGATGTCTCGAATGATAGTGTGGTGATATACAGATTACCAGCGCAATCACGGCTCAATCACCGCTCAATCACGGTCTGGTATGGAAACTGCACTACTAAAGGACAGGAAGGCACTCCAGCGAGTGATTAAAACTGCTCAGTACATCTCTGGAGCCGCCTTCGCCTCACTACAGGACATTTACCAGGAGAGCACATAACATAATTAAGGACAGTACAGACTCTTCAACCTCCTGCCATCAGGCAGGCGATACAGGAGTCTGAAAGCCAGGACTACGAGACTGACAAACAGTTTCTAGCCACAGGCCATGAGGCTTGTGAATGCTAGCCGCCCCCCACCTAGCACTCGCTTTGTAAATTATTTTTGTTAAGTATTGTGTGATTTTGTGTGAAGGGCGGACTATCAAAGTAAGATTTTCATTGTACAGCAAACTGTCTGTTTAACTGTGCACATGACAATAAACAATCTTGAATTGCAGCGATCGTTCTACCTCAAACTGGATCTGAGCACCACTGGCACCATGGATCTGCTTCATGCCGTCTTCAGTCTAACCATGCCCGCTGTGCTTCAACTTGTTCTGAGCGGTGCTCCTGCCCCTCGGGGGAAATGGCCTCGAGCCATATGATCTTCTTGTATTCCATCTTGTATACCAGCGCTTGTATTCCTATGCCTCTTTGTTCTTAGTTCTATTTATTACATTAATTTTAAAATGTAAAAAATATATATGCTTATATTACATGTATGTATTGCTCCCATGTCTGCCCCATGTCTCTGTCTCTCTGCGAGTGGATGTCTCGAGTGATAGTGTGTTGATATATACAGGTCTACAGCCAGCCCTGGTCCTGCCCCCTTTGGGCCCGTCAAGGTGGTGTGATGGCCAAGTTGGTATGATCTTCCCTGCGCCGGTCTTTGATGTGGCAAACAGCGTCGACTGCAGCGGATATTCTACCTCAAACCGGATCGGATTACCACAGGTGCAATGGGTCTGCTCTACGTCGCCCCCAGTTGACCGGCGTCTAACCGTGCACGCTCTCTACTTCAACAGGATCCGAGCGGTTCTCCTGCCCGCTGGGGAATGTGACTCACTTTGAACTCCGAGCCTCGACTTTTAGCCTCTCTTATTTTCACACCAACGCTCGTATTCCTATGCTTTTTTTCTTTAAAATGTTCTTATGTACTTCAGATACTATTGCTACCATGTATGTATGTAAATGTGTTTCATTGCATGTATGAGGAGTATTAGAGTATGAGTGTATGGAATGTTGTTTGAGCACGTTTTAGTTTTCTCTGAGATGTCTTCGTTTGTTGTTTTATTGATATTTGTTGTTTTAAGTTCAAGTTCAAGTTCTTTAATAGTTGTCATACAGAAGTACAGAATACTTTCATACAAAATGCTTCTTACTGTTACGCTCCAGAGACTGTGCTAGACAAGATAGTATCAAATAACATAATAACATAATATAGCATGAATTTAGAAGAAGAAAATGAGGTCACAGTGTTCGGTATAGACATATGTACAATGTTCTGAGTTACCATATAATATACAATACACAATACTATGCAGTGTACTAATGTACAGTACTATCTAGTGCAAAGCAGAAATGGGATGAGGTACAATTTTTAGGTACAATTTACAGTAAGGTGTACGAGTTGTAGTGCAATCCTTCATCCATAAATATAAAGTGTGGGGAGTGGGTGCTACAGTGTGTTTGTTTAAAGTGGGTGTGTGCTATAAGTGTGTGGAGTGGGTGCTACAGTGTGTTTGTTTAAAGTGAGTGTGTGCGTGTGGATGTGTGTGCTATGTGCGTTTGGTGGTTGTTGTTGTGTAGTGTTCATTCATTGTTCGTTTAGCAGCCTGATGGCCTGGGGATAGAAGCTTCTTCTGAGTCTTTCTGTGCTCGCCTTGAGACTCCTGTATCGCTTGCCTGACCGCAGCAGTTCAAAGAGGCAGTTGTTCGGGTGACTGGAGTCTTTAATGATTCTCTTAGCCTTGCCCTTGCAACGCTTGTAGTAAATGTTCTGGAGGGTGGGGAGCCCCCCTCCAATTGTGCGTTCGGCTGCACGTGTCACTCTTTGTAGTCTGCTTTGGTCTTGTGCAGTGCTATTCCCAAACCAGGAGGTGATGTTGCCGGTCAAGATGCTCTCTATTGTACATGAGTAGAAGTTCTTAAGGATCTTCTGGCTGACTTGGAACTTCCTTAGGCGCCTGAGGAAGTAGAGGCGTTGTCGTGCCTTCTTCACAACACTGTTAATGTGTGTGGTCCATGTCAAGTCCTCGGATATGTAGGCTCCGAGGTACTTAAAGCTGTTGACTCTCTCAACCGGTGCCCCGTCGATGCTGAGGGGGCTGTAGTCCTTGACCCCCGACCTCCTGAAGTCCACAATCATCTCCTTTGTTTTGCTGACGTTCAGGGAGAGGCTGTTTTCCTGGCACCATCCCGCCAGGACCTTGACCTCTTCCAGGTAGGCCCTCTCGTCGTTGGCAGAGATCAGGCCCACCACCACTGTGTCGTCAGCAAATTTGACGATTGTATTGCTACTCCGCTGAGCCACACAGTCGTGTGTGTACAGGGAGTAGAGGAGGGGACTCAGAACACAGCCCTGGGGGGCCCCTATGTTGAGGGTGATGGATGAGGAGGTGCAGTTGCCTGCTCTCACCACCTGGGGTCTGCCAGTCAGGAAGTCCAAGACCCTAACGCTTGTCCCGGTCTCTCTGAGTGGATGTCTCGAATGATAGTGTGGTGATATACAGATTACCAGCGCAATCACGGCTCAATCACCGCTCAATCACGGTCTGGTATAGAAACTGCACTACTAAAGGACAGGAAGGCACTCCAGCGAGTGATTAAAACTGCTCAGTACATCTCTGGAGCCGCAAATTGACAAATTGATATTTGTTATTGTTCTATATTAGAACATTTGGCATACATATTTGTTTGTATGTCTAGTTTGTATTTTGATTGGTTTTAATGTTCTATAATTGTTTGTATATGTTATTGGTGTTTTATTGATATTTGTTTTGTTTTTATGTTGTTTTATTGATTATACTTGTATGTTTGGATCCAGACCCCAGGAAGAATAGTCGCTGCTGAGGCAGTGACTAATGGGGATCTGAAATAAAGAAATAAAGAAATGTATATACATACCAATTATTCACCTGTTCTATTCTCCATCCAGCCATCATCCATAGCAACACTATATTATCACCGACATCCTGTTGGGGGATCCCCCCTTTGACAAGCCCATCTGAGCTTTCTCTCCTCCACACCGCCTGTGGTGCTTTTTTCCCTATTGCTAGGTTTTTAGTGAGTCGTTCCTCATCTTCATTGGGGAAGGTCTGGGAGTGTTGCATATGTGGATTTTATGGTGGTTTTTGTTCTGGATCTATTGTGATATTTTCCATGTGATCTCGGGCAACTTTGTTGAAGAAATTAAACCTCGCCTACCATCTCAAAACACATTATTCCGTATCCACGTCAGTCTTCAGCTGGTGTGGTGGCAGCTGCAGTAGCCTCTGTTTCTGCTCAGGGGCATGGCCTGTGATGTGGCTGTGTGGTGGGAGGAACCCAGTGGTTTTGCCTGATCCGCTCCAGCAGTTGTGACACAGAGGACGGTTCCAGAGCTCACTGCGAGGCCAGGTTCTCATTATACTTCCATGGGGGCGAGAAAGTTGCCAGGCTAACATAGCGGCTAACATTGTGGCATTAGTGGCGTTATTGGCATTACGAGGTCGGTAACGTTATTCACATTCATCGACGAATGACTGTGTAGCTCAATTGTATTGAAAATGTTCATTATCAACGGCGGGCGCAGATGGACAGAGTTATTTTCTTCATCCGTTCAGAGTTGGCTTAGATGTTCCGAAAAGTGTTACAGGTCGGGGTATGTTTGTTGACCGGAAAGTTTGCTACTTGCCCCACTTCCTTCGTCTTTGGGTGATGATAGCCATGATGATGATGGTCATGCGAATTCCCAAAACATTTCTTTGTAGTTTTTCAAGCTCCTTCTTCCCCGGAACATTAAAAAATCCTGTGTGTCCTTCATTGAACTCTTGCTTTCATCAAGCGGGGCAGTCTGTGTTCTGCTAGCAACAACAACAACATCAAGACTTCTGGTCTGACTTTTCCAAACAAAAGTAATCAATTACAAGACTGAAAAACAAGAATGTGAATATGACTTTTGGAATTTGGTGAATCAATTTTGAAGGTAGAGATATAATCACGATTCTTATGTGAACCAATTATTCTTTGCACACCCCTAGTATATATATATATATATATATATATAAACCCTTCCGATTAATTTGCTATGTTTCTCCCATGTCGCCCAGCCCTAGCTCAGGAGAAGATGAGAGAATTGCGGAGAGGGAAGATGAAAATGGGAACTTGTGTAGGTGAGAGAGTGGTGAGAGTAAGAGAGAGAGAGAGAGAAGGGGAAGGAAGGGCATGAGACGAGTGTGTGTAAAGGAGCAAAGCTGACAGGGGAGAGGAGATGAAAAAAGGCAAGTTAATTAGCTGAAAAAGGATGGAGGGAGGGAGGGCAGAGGAGTAGAAACAACCAAAGTTCGGGCTGAGAAGTATGAACAGGGAAAAGAGGATATGTGATGGGGGAGCGAAGGAGAAAAAAAAAGAAGAGGAGTTGGGGGATGAAGGGATGAAGGAGAACCTTCTGGATGAGAACGGTGAGAGGCGGGTACAGGAGGGAGAGGGAGAGCGAAGCAAATCAGCAAGAGTAGAAATACCGCTCATGTGCCCTTGAGCAAGGGACTTAATCCTCATCTGCAGGTCTGCACCACTGGGAGCTGCTCAGTAGGCCCACCAGTGTAGGACTGTGGTTGTGAGTGTGTGGAACTGTGAGCGCGCAGCAGGGCGTTAAAAAAAAGCATGCATGCTCAGAAAACTGCCCTCGGTAAATAATATAAGATACAAAGAAAAATTTATTGAGACCCCGAATGCAGTAGATAGAGTGAGAGAGACAATGAGGGCGTTTACAGACATTCATTATAACACTTTGATGATGACGGATGATATTGCCATCCCATGGGTTTGTTTTTAAATTAGAACCTACGGACAATCAGACACAACAGTCAGTGTGGGGCCCTGAGACGGAGTAACCGGAACATCAGCTAGTAGTAGCCAAAATATGAACGTGCACAACGTGTATACACACTCAAAGAGAGGGAGAGCGAGTGAGAGGAGAGAGGAGGAGAAAGAAAAAAAGAAAGAAAGAGAACGAAAGAGAGAGAGACAGACAGACAGAGAGAGAAAGAGGCAGAGAGAGAGAGAGACAGATATAGAGAGAGAGACAGAGACAGAGAGAGGCGAGAGAGAGAGGCAGAGAGAGAGAGAGAGAGAGAGAGAGAGAGAGAGAGAGAGAGAGAGAGAGAGAGAGAGAGAGAGAGCAGAGAGAGAGAGAGAGAGAGAGAGAGAGAGAGAGAGAGAGAGAGAGAGAGAGACGGAGAGAGAGAGCAAGAGAGAGAGAAATAGAGAGAGACGGAGAGAGAGAGCAAGAGAGAGAGAGAAATAGAGAGAGACGGAGAGAGAGAGCAAGAGAGAGAGAGAGATGGAGAGACAGAGAGAGAGACAGAGAAAGAGAGAGACAGAGAGAGACGGAGAGAGAGAGCAAGAGAGACAGAGAGATGGAGAGACAGAGAGAGGTGGAGAGAGAGAGATGGAGAGGCGAGAGAGAGACAGAGAGAGAGACAGAGAGAGAGAGAGAGAGAGAGAGAGAGAGAGAGAGGTGGAGGTGGACGCTGTGTGAGTGAGGCTCTCTCACCCAGAGACTTGGGCAGCAGGTTCTTGATGAACTCGGCGTGGTCCCCGACGTGCAGCACGCTGTACACACTGGTGTTCATCAGCTCCTCCTGGTTGTAGCGCAGGTACTGGGTCACGTTCTCAGACACAAACACTATGTTGCCCTCCATGTTGACCACAAAGAAGAAACCATCCAGGGCCTGGAGGGAGGAAGGGAGGAGAGAAAGAGGAGAGGAGGGGAGAGATGAGAGAGGGAGATAAAGAGGGGGTTGAGAGAGAAAGAGAGGAGGTAGAGAGAATGGAGAGAGAGGAAGGGTGGGATAAAGAGGTGGGTTGAGAGAGGTGGATTAGGCTACACTAATATTATAGTATTAAAAAAAACTGCTAAGTTATATTCATTAAAGAAAGTTGATTTAATAAAAAAAGAAAGCCTCATTTAATCAGATTAATCACTTTATTCAAATTGAGTATTTAGTTTGAGGATATTTATTAAAAAAAAATAAAAATAAATTTTTTTTTTGAAAAAATATATTTTTCATTTAAAACATTTTTTTTTTAATTAAAAACGAAGGTTTGAACGTTCGTTCGAAAAAACCCTGACGAAGTTCGAATCCCAAAAACAGGCTTCGGGGACAGCCTTATAGAGTACAGACACGTTTCTTCCCCTGTGGTCCCCCAGCCTCTACACTACACCCGCTAATTGCATAGGGTGAGCTAAGGTCTAATTTGTTCAAAAAAACTAAGCCTTAAAACATCTTTGGTGGTCTGTGGCAACTCTACTAGCAGACCTGCCTGGATCCCGGCAGCGCTGCCAGAGCAGTTCATGAGAACCGGGCGCCACCTCGACGTACGGACGGTTTCAACTCCACAGCATAAACATTCTAAAATCAACTTACATTTGATGTCCCCGCTATAGCTGTTGATATTAGCAAGACACTGCAACAGGAGACAAACTGCTGCACGTTGTTCCCTAGCTAAACAATTCCACTGAAACCACCCTATTTAAACACTCAAACTAAGTTTTGCAATATCAGCTCATCCATTATTTCTTAATTATTATACATCTCAATCACACCAACTGCATTGAGAATGTCATTTTTTTTTTATGTTCTTCATTGAAGTAGGGATGGGACACATGTGTGCAACATGTAAACAACAACATTGGACCTGCAACATAATTATTTTGGGGGAAAAGCAATACTTTTATTTTGTACCTTTCTAAAAAGCTCAATTTTTTAAATCTATAACACCTTTAATAAAAAAATAAATATCACGATAACATTGAATCTCAAAATCGTGTATGGAACCGTGTCCGAGGGGATCGTCATGCTCCTCTAGTACGTCAAGAATAAAGAAAAACCCTGCCTGGGTAGCATGTAGAGCTCATGCAGCACCTCTGTAGCAGAGTCTACCGTGACAGACTTTAGTTAATAGGAGAGGGCAAGAAAGTCACTCATCTGAGGGGAGGAGGAGAAAGAGGAGATGAGAAAGGGGAGGAGGAGTGTCTAATTGAAAGAATACAGCCCCGAGTCAACCATTACGCACAAGATGGTGTCAATTAGGCCATCAAATCACTCAGGGCCCTCAGGGGGAAGAATGAGAATGTGGTGGCTGTAAAACGGAGCGCGCTGGTGTCAAGACAAAGGACTCCTGCCAGCAGAGGCTGCTCCTCACATCTGCTTAAGAGTTAACAATGAACTGCGTGTTGTCCTCCATGAGTGATGGAACACCCTGAAACCCTCGACGCCAACAGTTAGCCCTCAACGCCAACAGTTAGCCCTCGACGTCAACCGTTAGCCCTCGACGCCAACCGTTAGCCCTCGACGCCAACCGTTAAGCCCTCGACGCCAACCGTTAAGCCCTCGACGCCAACCGCTAGCCCTCGACGCCAAACCGCTAGCCCTCGACGCCAACCGTTAGCCCTCGACGCCAACCGTTAGCCCTCGACGCCAACCGTTAGCCCTCGACGCCAACCGTTAGCCCTCGACGCCAACAGTTAGCCCTCGACGCCAACCGTTAGCCCTTGAAGCCAACCCTTAAGCCCTGGACACCAGGGGCAGAGTGCGGCTCAGGTTAAGAAATGGTAAATCTCTATAGACGGTTTTTCTGTTTGTAAACACAAACCAATCAGCAATACCCGCTGAAGCATGTGACCGAGTTGCCCCCTACTTGTGCGAGCTGCTGTGCTAAAAAAAAGTACAACGGGGCTCTACGGAGAAACCCTGGCACTCCCCTGACTAAGTTGTTTCAAACTAAAATAGCTGAATATAATTTTGTAATCAAAATAATTATAATGTTTGCCACATAGCTGTGAGAGTCTTTCACCTTTTACATAGCTAGCTTTGGCATGGAATGATTGTATAGATCTCTAGCGTGGCTAACAAATGCAAATATTAGTCTGTCACGTTGTTCTGACCAGGATTACGTTCCTTTTTTCCTTGATGCTCGAGTCCGACGTGGATGAGAAACCCGTCTATAAAGAGAGTTTTTTTTCCCACACCTGCACATTTTTTTTACAATAATATAATAAATAAACACTTGCAGCTGAAAAGGGCCCCGAGAACCCTGATGTCGCACCAAAACACTGCATGGTTGTGTAAGTCTGTTCCGTGAGGAAAGGCCATGTACTGGACACGCAGAGCAAACAGAAACAGAGCAAACACTCCCAGGCCTTGCCTTCCTCCAGACACTCTTACATAATAGTGTTGGCCAACTGATTTACAATGACCCCCGATTAAACACACAGCAGAGATGGCCACAAATAAAACTGTTACACATGTACAAACTCTAGTCTAACGGGCCCCCTCCTCTCAGTCTTTCTCGGTCTGCTCATTCTCTCCACCTCTCTCCCAGTACCTTTGTAGCTAACAAGACCCTTTCAGACAGTACATTGCATAACTACACAGAGAGCAGTCTAAAAGAGTCACCCAGAAGGCCTTCTGGGTGACAACGTGCGAGATTACTCAGCCCTCACAGACCAGCACTGCTACATAGGTCTGGTGCTCTGTTCTAGCCACAGGAGCATGTTCTTTCCAGGGCTACTGAAGGGGACATCGCCCCTGGATGATGTGTTGTGCAGAACCATGTTCCTACTGGTGACTAAGGGAAACTGGGCTTTCGCAGTCGCAGCACCGACACTCTCGCACTCAACTTGAAATCTGCAAGCACTCTACGGACCTTTAAGGCCATGCTCAAAACCCACCTTTTCGCCATAAACAATCCATGAGCTGGTTTTGTATTGTAGTATGACTGGTGTATTATGTCTGTCTGTTTCTCTATCTGCTTGGTTGGACTGCATGTATTTTTTTCTGTTTTCGTATTGTTCCTGTCTTTTTTGTTTCTCTTTCTTTCCCGGGATGCGCCCCGGGCCGCGGGCAGATCACCCCTGGATGATGTGTCGTGCAGAACCATGTTCCTTCCAGGGCTACTAAAGGAGACATCACCCCTGGATGATGTGTTGTACAGAACCATGTTCCTTCCAGGCCTACTGAGGGAGACATCACCCCTGGATGATGTGTCGTACAGAACCATGTTCCTTCCAGGGCTACTGAAGGAGACATCACCCCTGGATGATGTGTTGTACAGAACCATGTTCCTTCCAGGGCTACTGAAGGAGACATCACCCCCGCAGAACCGCCGTAGGGCATGCTATGCAAGGCGTGCGGACTGTGCGCTGCCACGGAGAACAAGTGGCCCGCCACCGAAGGGTTAAGCCAACAGCAATACAGAGTAATGTTTTCTCAGGAGCTGCTCCGTCAGTCCATGCTGGCACGGGATTGGGCAGCGGAGAGACTTGAGGATAGGGTCAGAGGGCCACGTGGGCGCACTTCCTGTCGGCAGCCATTGTCTGCGGTAATGAGCTCAGGCTTGGGGAGGGGGGGCGGTTGGGGTAGAGCGGGTGTGAATGGACCGGCCGTTGTGTTTTGGGGGCTGCTGACAGATGGGAAAGCATGCAGGCAGTGCTGGGGCTATATTTAGACGCGAGTTAGCATGTCGATTCAGTGACGGCGAACCAGGAGAGCTATAAATATTCCATGACAGCACAGAACTAGCAGAGAACAGAGGGAAGAAGGGAGGGAGAGGGAGAGAGGGGAAGCAAGCGAGAGAGAAAGGAGGGAGGGAGGAGGGTGAATGGACTGATTCATCCGCCAGGCTGTTGCTTTCTTTGCCATTAGACGTCAGCACTTCACTGGTCCTCTGTGGGACAACGGGGGCCATTGCCCGGCTCTGTGATTTACGGCCATTCCAGAGCAGACACAAGATGCTGGCCGTCTTCATGCTGCACAGCGACACACTCAGACTGGGCCACTGCTGCTGCGCCTGCTCTCGGAGGACGGCTCTCCTCATTATATCCTAATTGTGACTTAAGTGGTGAAATATATCCTCTTTTAGAAAAGGGGCGTTCTTTGGAAGAGGGCTCAGGAAAACGGTACAGTACTCTGTAGCTTTTTCTGAGACAATGTTTTCATTGTCTTGAGATGCCACTCTGAGGTCAGTCTTTCAATGTTTATTAAAAACAAATGTGTACTGCAACATCAGGCACCACTGTCACTGAAATGGAGGTAAACTGATTGCCAGTCTGAATGCTGATGTGAGAAAGCCCTACTATGTGTTCCTACACACAGTCAAACGGGTCACCGGTATAAACTAAGGACACACGGTACACAGATAGTGATTATTGGCACACGGAAAGAAGTTAATTCTCTCTAATGGTGAAAAATGTATAATATCTCATTTCATTTTACCCAGTGACCCCAAACTAATGGTCAACGTCTTTACTGTTCAGTAAGGTTAATGGATCGGTGCTCTGCATCAGCCGATACTTAAAAGGGATAGTGCAGATTTTATTTGCTACTTACCGATGGTGATCAGTAGAATCCTCTCTCAGCACAATCCATGCTATTCCTCATACTAGCCCCGGATAGTTAGCCACAAACCAATACAAAGTCAAATGGGGTCAAGCTCCCAAAATCACAAATCACAATTGTCAGTGAGCTTGTACAGACAGGAGCATGACACCATTGACTTTGTATTGGTTTGTTGCTAACTAGCCGCAGCTAGTATGAGGAATAGCATGGATTCGGCGGAGGAAATACTTTACTGATCACCATTGGTAAGTACTGTAGCAAACATGGCTACAGGGTTCCAAAATCAGAACTATCCCTAACTAAGTATTTGGAATTTTCCTATCTCAAGCCCCTCCCTCTTGTCTTGATCCTCCAATCACAACTGTCATATTCCCTTGGACACGACAGTTGTAATTGGAGGATCAAGACAAGAGGGAGGGTTTGAGAGTAAGAAAAGCGGCATTGGTGCATCCCTGGTATAAATAAAGCTCAAGTCTTAGTATCTCGACTGTGACATCAAGCATCTCTGCCATCTGAAGGAGAAGAAGCTCTGCCCACCTCCAGCATCATTGGTCCCAGGGCATCTTTGTCAATCACACTTTGGCCCGTCGACGAGACGTCGGCTTTCTGAACCTCCTCCTCATTGGCTGCTGCAGCTTTTTCTGTGAAGAGAGCCAATCAGAATGCAAGCTTTAGAAAACAAAAACACAAATCAAGGAAGCATGGATCTTTACATCAGTCTTCAAGGTGCATTTCTCCCCACATGGTGTGCATGTTGTGTGATGTAATGACAGTCTAGCCAGGTATGCAAGGGGCCGTAAACACCAAAGAGCCTCAACTCAAAAGACACGTGAAGCGGTTTGTGAAACGGAAGCAAGAGTTTTGCTTTTGATGACTTTGGAAATAGTCTTTTGGAAAGGGGTCTATTTGAGGCTACCCGGGCTTGTTCTTCCAGAACGGAAGTCAAAACGACTACAGAAGCCCACAGCCGCCTAATTCACAAGAACCGGTGACACAACGCAAGACTGATATCAGCGAGAAGACGGTTGTCAAAACGCCATAAAATGACTTCTCTCTTTGCCTTTGAAATGGTCCCGTGTGCTTTAAAACAAGGTCACACTTGTGAACCAGATCTTTTAACACGGCGCGGCTTCCTGCCACAAGGCGCTCACGCTCAATACACGTTGCCATGGAGTTAAAAACCCTGCCACTTCGCGACCCAGCGGGGGTTAAAGGTTGCGGTAAATGAGCGTCTGGGCGCATGGTTGCCACGCCGTGAGATGGATAGCGCTGTCGAGACGAAGGAGGGAAAAAAAACAAGAGCATTTTAATTGAAAGATGGGGAGAACATCAACCTATTTGACTGGGTAAACAACGGCTGTTCCATATGAGCTGGCTACTGTATGTGGCTGGAGCAGGAGGCTGGCTGCACAGTGCAGGTAACACAAGCCACATTATGTTATATCCTGTCAAAAGACATGGCCCAGACACACGCCAGACACGTTCACATGTAACGCATTGGAAATGTCTCAACGGCAGTAAAACATATATATATATATATAGCCTCAGTCAGACTACTAAATCACTTTCATCTCCGGTCATTTTTGTGTGTGCAGAAACGTTAAGTTATTAGGGTATTAGCTTGGCCTAAAGGGAACATATGGAGTGTATACTGCGGTAGGATCCAGTATGCGCCCCCTTCTTACCTGCAGCATGACGCTCCATATCCCTCCATGTGAGTGAGTGGGTTAATAGCCGTGCAGAGAAGCCTTATGTTCAGAGCACAGGCTGCCCTACTTTTAGAGGTGGTGATGAGAGGAAGGAATATGTGTGTGTGTGTGTGTGTGTGTGTGTGTGTGGTGGGGAGGGGGATTTGATTGTCGCACCGCGCCAAGGTGATGGCCGACCATATGTTGAGGGAAATTTTCATGAGGTGGAAAAGCAAACTAATCCATGCCTTTTTTTCTTAAGAAACGGAAGGGGTGTGTGTGTGTCGACTACAGGGATGGGATGGGAGGGTTTTCCCCTGCTGTGTGACCACGTGCACTAGCGCACACACGCACATATTTATCTCTTTCAGTATTAATGATGTGAGCAGAAGCGGGCCCTCTGCAGACCCAGCAGGGCCCAGAAAACCAGCCCAGCTGCCCCGAGTACAGAGCCATCACTCACAGTCCTGGGGCCTCCGTGTGACTCCGACTGCACCCCACCGGCCCAACTTATCCCCCTCTGGCCCTCTGCTGCCCTGCTGCGTTTATTTTTCAAATGTAGACAAGACCCTAACAACCCCATGTATATTTTCAGCACTACATTTGTTTACCAGTGATTTGAAGTGTTATTAGCGAAATATGAGCTTATATAAAAAATCTCAGCGCATTGGCACCAGAAAAACAGACGATTTAGACGGAAGGACAGGAAGCCGTCATGAAATAGTTGTAGTCCTAAGAAAGAGGAGACCCAGGGCCCTCGATGGAGGTCTACATTTCATAAAACTACACTACCCAGCTCACACCAGACGCAGACAAACGTAGGCCAATCATTTTTCTCCTACAAATATTGACGTGAAAATTGTACATTTTCTGCTTTATTGTGGATTGGACAGTTTGGAAATTGGGAGAGAGAGAGAGGTGGGGAGGACATGCAGCATGAGGACATGAGGGCCGGATTCGAACCCAGGACGCTGCGGTTATGTACGGCGCCCCGTACGTATAATATATATATATATATTTATTACATGGCATTTTAACATTCGCCAAAATGCTTGATTGTGATTGGTCAATAGCGCTCGGTTGCCCCCGACATCGGTCAATTATTTCTCGATATGGGTAACGGAGCGCTATTGACCAATCACAATCAAGCATTTTGGTCGCAGTCATGAAAGCTAAGCATTACCATTAGGGCTGCAACGATTAGTCGACAGCCCTAATTACCATTATGCACAGCTGCACTACGTCAGCGGAGCCACAGAACAGAACAACTGTGTCTGCATTTGATCTCGTCTTGTCGATGGTGTAAAATGAATTAGGTATATTGTTAGTAAGTTAGCCATGTAATAAGCGGGATAATGTATAGCTATACTCGGGCATTGTCACAAAATAATTGACCTTCACTGCGTTTAGAACACTGTCGGTCAATTATTTTGCGACAATGACCTCGTAGCTATACATTATCCCTTACAGTTTCCTTACCTTTCTGTGAACGTCTAGGAAAAAACACGCCTCAATCCAATAAAAAATTGCAGAACTATGGACATTATACGAAAGTAACTGTACTTACAGTATATTCCATTGATGGTCTTTGCTGCCCTATAACGGGCGCCTGTTGGTACTAAATCCAGATTTAACTCTACCATTGGGAAGAGGAGATTTGGGCCGATCCATAGATGTATGACTTGGGCCATAATAAGGTCATTTATAGGCCCGATATGTGATATCCTATATTCATATTTCAAATTGCATGGGAAAATTGTCCTGGTGTTATTTATGGCAATAACAACTATACCGTAATAACAACTATACCGTAATAACAACTATAGGCGTAGACCAGGGTTTAACCCCAGGTCGTCAAGAGAGAGGGGAGATGAGGAAGATGAGCTGGTGCTGATGGGGATGAAGATGAGCTGGAGGACTGATCATACAGTATATACCCCACACACACTGTGTTTAAGTTATTAAATCATAATAATTGTCCAAATCACTTGTCGGTTTTATAAAAAAAAATTAATAGGCCTTTATTTTCACAAGTACATTTCGGACAAGTAAGTTTAGCTTTCGGACAAGTAAAATATCTGAGCCACTTGTCCGAACTCTTCTGCGAGCTATTCGCAGCTCAGATTAGATCAGTCTCCAGCCAATCAGAGAGCAGGGCCCTACGGTAGTAGCCCAGCAGGTTTAACGTGTAAAGAAGGCTATAAAATGCTTGGCTGTGCTGTTATTTTATAGCACCCATAAAGAAATCAATCACTCTGCATGTCGTCTATTGAGACAGTGTCACCCGCTTTCATTCTTTATTTTCTCATGTACACAAATCCAAGCCTGATTTCAATTAGGGAAATATATGCAGACGGCATTAGAACATACAAGACTAAATTAACTGCCACCCCTAGGAGGCCTTTGTTCAAAGGCCATCATAAATAGCTCGGCGCTTCCCATCAAACGGCTGCGACGTACGATCCTCCGCACGGCTTATTAAGTTAGATTTGTGTCATTTAAGCTAATGCATTCAGTGGTGTCGTCAACATAAGCCGAGAACAGTTCCATAATTCAAATCACGTAATTTACACGGCAACAAGGTCGTAAAAATAAAGAGCGTTAAAAAGAAAAGTCTTTCAGACCCGTCGAGAAAAGAGATTATTCAACAAAAGACATTCTTCACTACTGCAGAACCCTATATCCGCAGGGCTGGCGGTCGTACGACGAGGCAGCTTTTGTATGAAAGATGAGCTCTAAAAAAGAGGCAAATTAAATGACAATAAATGACGATGGCAGAAAGGAACGTAGCACCCCCCCCCCCCCCCCCGACAGGAGCCCCAGGCTCTAACTAGGTGCTCTAGTCTAGAGAGCAGGGGGTCTCAAACTTTTTTATACCATGACCCCATTTTATTTAGGATTTTTTCTTTGGGGACCCCACACTCAACGTGGAATTAAGGAATATCATGATCATGCATATTTATTAGAAAGTTTAATTACAGCACTATGTTATCAATACACATTTATAAAACGAGGCATATTCAGCCAAAATATGTTGCCAGAACATTAAACAAATATATATATATATACGATTTAAAAAAAAAAGATTTGCCAATGCACTGTCACCTACCCGCGACCCCACTTTGGGTCGCGACCCGTAGTTTGAGAACCACTCCTCTGGAGCTCTAAATAAGGCTCCGGTCTTGGTTCAGAAAAACCGAACGGGAGAAGAAATTATTGCTGCACCCTCCTGAACCGAACAAGATGAGGAACAGGAATCTAAAATAAGGTGTCTACGGTCGGGGGCACAGAGGTCTGGAGGTAGACAGCAGAAAAACAAGGCCCATTTAGCCCTTTCCTCCGTGGTCGATGTACAAACACAATTACTGCCTTCTGAGGCAGGCGGGGGGTCACTCCAGCCTAGCGTGAGGAAGAGAGAAAGAAAAGGGAAAGGAGGGAGGGATGAGGGGATCGAGCGAGGGACGGACGAAGTGTGCTTGTGTGAGATTTTTGCATCACATTGCTCACCATTACATAACACACTGGGCACTATGAGTCACAGAAAACCAGTCAACATCATCAAGACAGCCTAGAGCAGTGTGCAGTCTCTCTGCCTTACGCATTCACAGCTACTGCTACTCATATTAACCTTAACATAATCACAACCTTAAGTAACTACAAGCCATATTAACCTTAGCATATTCAAAGGAACACGCCAACTTTTGGGGAAATTTGCTTATTTGCCATCTACCCTGGAGTTAGTCAAGCAGATACATACCCTTTTCTTCTGTGCATGCATTAGGCTTAGGGAACAGCCGCAGTGTCATTCACTGGAAGTAGGTGTGCCAGTGTAGCCTAGTTCCCAACAGTCACGAAATACACTCCAAATACAACTCCCAATACTTTCCTGTAAACATGTGTATTTACAATGTGGATTGCCTGGGCGCAGTGATTTCATCACCTCAAAAGCACAGTTTTTTCAAAAAGCAACAGGGCACACTGGGACACCCCGAAACACTGCCAGCGAACCAAGGGAGCCCAATGATGAAAACCAACCAAAATCCATCAAAGCATAATGCAAGAGACCAGTAAGCCTCAAGTTCAAGTTTCAAGTTTCAAGTTTCTTTAATAGTTGTCATACAGAAGTACAGAATACTTTTATACAAAATGCTTCTTACTGTTACGCTCCAGAGACTGTGCAAGACAAGATAAGTATGAAATAAAATAACATAGTATAGCATGTAAATTAGAAGTAAAAAAAATGAGGTCACAGTGTTCAGTATAGACATATGTACAATGTTCGATGCAGAATAGACGTAACTGAGTTACCATATAATATACAATACTGTGCAGTGTACTAATATACAATACTATATAGTGCAAGGCAGAAATGGGATGAGGTGCAATTTAGGTACAATTTACAGTAGGTGTACGAGTCGTAGTGCAAATCCTTTATCAATAAATATAAAGTGTGTTTGTGTGATCTAAAGTGTGGAGAGTGGGTGCTGCAGTGTGTTGTTTGTTTAAGTGAGTGTGTGCGTGTGGGTGTGTGTGCTGTGTGCATTTGATGGTTGTTGCATAGTGTTTATTGTTAGTTTAGCAGCCTGATGGCCTGGGGATAGAAGCTTCTTCTGAGTCTTTCTGTGCTCGCCTTAAGACTCCGGTATCGCTTGCCTGACCGCAGCAGTTCAAAGAGGCAGTTGTTCGGGTGGCTCGAGTCCTTAATAATTATCTTAGCCTTCCCCTTGCACCGCTTGTTGTAAATGTTCTGGAGGGTGGGAAGCCCCCCTCCAATTGTGCGTTCGGCTGAACGTGTCACTCTTTGTAGTCTGCTACGGTCTTGTGCAGTGCTATTCCCAAACCAGGAGGTGATGTTGCCAGTCAGGATGCTCTCTATTGTACATGAGTAGAAGTTCCTAAGGATCTTCTGACTGACTTGGAACTTCCTCTAAACTTCCCCTGCGTTATAGGTCATTTTATCTTCAGCGAGAGCTGAAGAGAGTTCCATGTAGTAGGGGCACTATAATTAATTGGTTTTCAGATTTTCCAAGTTGGGTGTGTGTATGGGGAACCTCCAGTGTAAGCCAATCATTTGAGCGTGTCATAGGGTCTAGAGTTCCAAACTAGTAGTGATGTGAGATAAAGAGCTAATTTCCCGTTAAGGATAAATAAATACCCGTGTTGATTTTGCCTATCTGCCAGAGAAGACCAACCCACTTTATCATACAAGATGCAGTGGTGTGTATCATATCGGTCACCAGTGATCAATCTAAGAGCAGAATGATGAACAGAATCTAGTGGTTTAAGAGTCGCAGGGGCTGCATTTCTGTTAATCACGTCTCCATAATCCAAGACAGCTTCAATAACCCTCTTTCTACACATCATTGGGAAACTAGATCTATTCCTTGCCTCAATTTACTGGCAAGGTTGTCTATATGATATTTAAACAAAAATGTATCATCGAGCCAGATTCCAAGATATTTATATTCAGTTACCCTTTCTATGTCAGACCCATTTCTAGTCAATTTATGCAAACTGTTGTGATCAATATTTCTGGCCCAAGAGAACACCATGAATTTAGTTTTGCTTGCATTTAGTACAATCTTAAGGCTTAACTAAGCTCATCTTGCAGAGCATTAAATGAATGTTGTAGATTGTCAGTATCTAATTGTACAGAATCCATGATACAGTAGATAATTGTGTCATCCGCATATAAATGAGATTGAAAGCCCTTCAAGGACAAAATTATATATTAATATAAATAGTAAATAAAACGGGGCCTAGGATCGATCCTTGTGGAATACCTTTTGTAATGGCTAATCATTCTGACTGGATTTTGCCCACTTTCACGCATTGGTTTCTGCCTGATAAATAGCTCCGGAACCAACCGCAAACAATTTAATCAAAACCAATACTGTACAGTGTATTCAACAGAAGAAAATGATCAACCTTATCAAATGATTTGGACAGATCTATAAATAGGGCAGCACAATGTTTCTTTTTGTCTAATGCAGAAACTATCATTTATAACTAAAGTAAAGTGGTAGCTAGGATTTTAGCTAAGCAGGACAAATTGGAAATCGGACGATAATTCATCATACACATGAGTCTCCCGAACAATTTAAGTCGATCAGAGCTTCCTACGCTGAGGTATGGTAACTTTTCGGCCTGATGTCTTTATGCTACGGAGATATACACACGTTTCTAAAGATATTAAGCTTTCTCTGCATATGTTCACACCGCCAACAAAGTAGCCTACTGGATCGATTGATTAGTTGACTATTCGACTAGTCGTGGTCAGCCCTAGTAATTTGTAATCAGATTTGTTATTTGACTTGCCACAAATCTCACCCCACTTATTGTCTCTTGATTGATTCCGTATTTACAGGTGAAGACTGACCTGAGGAACAGGCTGCAGGGAGACCATCTGGCCGCTTGTATGCGTCTCAGCATCAATGGACCCCCTACCGGTGAATTCCCCGACCAAAGAGCCCTGGAGCTTTTCTTTCAAAAGCCCAGGAAAATGAAATGCTCTAAGGCCGAATGTAGCCTATGCCACCGAGACTTCTTTGGTGTAAAGTGCTGTTGTAGTGTTATGATTTGTGTATGTTAGAAAGTTAGTATGTTCTATGTATCTATGTCTGTTTTCTGGATATTGCAACTACTACAGAAAAACGTGAGTAACAAGTTGTTCTACAACTCAAGTTCAGATCTATGTTACTCTATTTCATTAGCACTAAAAGTGATCTTTCTTTATTGTATCCGACACTTCAGAATGTTATCTTTCAAAAGAGACCAGGCTTATACATAAGCTATAAGTAAAGTATAGTATTTTGGTTTGCAAAAAAAGTATGCAGTCCTCAAAAACTAAAATGGCCACTTTTTAGGGCACCTGTTAAGAGGTTAACATACTCACAGCTTCACTAAATACTAATAAGTAAGAATAAGTTGACTAAATAACTAATAAGGAAGATGTTAGTGTAAAAAATATATCTATTCAATCTCAGATTTTCTTTAAATAATTTTGCTAATTTCGAACAGCATTTCACTGTTCACTGTTCAGTATGTTGTGGCTACAACATTACTATGTACCTAAGAAAATTCACAGCTAAATAAACCACAAAATATATCGTCTCAATTACAATAAAATGGTAAATGGCGCATCTATATAGCACTTTTATTCAAATTGAGCGGGGAACCTCCGGATTACCAGACGACTGATCTTCCTCCCGAGCCACACAACACTCGCAGAGAAAGGGGGAGAGAGAGAGAAGAGGAAGAGAGGTGGAGGAAAGAGAGAGAGAGAGAAGAACATAGATACAGGGAGAGAGAGAGAAGAACAGAGAGACGGAGAGAGACAGAAGGAAGCACTGAAGTCCACTGCACTAAATAACGTACTTGGGCCTCAGACTGGACTAGCAGCAATAGACACAAACCTCTGTAATCAATCAAAAAAATTCAAAATTAATTAAGACAACTATACCGAACAATGGAGAAATAAAATTACAAAACAAACTCCTGTTAGCAGTCCCTGGACAGAAACATTCAGCTAGCCAAATGTCTCAAAACAAAGAATCTGAAAGAAAAACACATTTTAACTAAATACAGAAATCAGTGACCACAAAATGGTATAAACCGAGACAGGAACCCATCTGTCCACATCGCCACCAGGACATTGAAACAGAATTACATTTGCTTATGTGCATGTCATGATATTCTAACTATTTGAAAATGCTATCCCAGTCTCCACTGCCTCTTGTCGAAGGAATATAGAAAAACTGCACAGGTAGTTGCTAAATATATTTCATATGCTGACATAGTTTTGGTTACTTGTTATATGTACCGTATGGCTACTAGCTGCTGCGCTAAATATGGCTGCATGCCATAATATTAGCGGTGGGAATCACCAGTTTCATCACGATACGATATAGATTCTTTGGACAACGATACGATATTTGCCGATATCACAAAGTCTGCCACGATTCGATTCAGGTGCCTGCGATCGATATGAGACGATATTATATGCCCATTTAACACAATCGGTAACATTTAGATCAACTCAAAAAAGGCAACAAAAATATAATTTGACATTTTTACTTTTGAGCTCTTCCAGACATTTAAATGAAAAACAATCTATTGTTTTTAATACAAATATACCTCTTGTTCACTGTAAAGTGCCACGTTTCGATATATTAAACTTTAAAGGGGACATGCATTGCTATTCCTAGCACTATTTGGGCAACTTTACGCAATTCCTGTCAGTCTATTGAACACATCTGTATGGTTCTTTTCAAAAATATTGATTGTTTTATATTTCTAATCAAGTACTCAAAAGCCACATTTTTCTGCCTTTGGATTTCAGGCTGTGTTGGCCTGGCTCCACCCATAAGCACTTTGAGTGACAGTCATCCACACAGTCTGCGACTGGCACAGAGAGAGATAGAGAGAGACTGAGGGGGATACTAATTAATTTCGCCGCGGGGGGGGGGGGCATAATCCCACGGGACAATGCATTGGTAACTTGTTTAAAATGACAATATATACCCCTGTGAATATTATTGTACGGATCGGAAATACGGGTGTGCGCGTGGGAGCATGCGCAAAGATATTACAGTGATATGCTGGTGCTCCCAACTGCGAGGGAGAGAGATATAGAGAGGGAGAGAGGGAGGGAGGGAGAGAGAGAGACAGAGACAGAGAGAGAGGGACACACGGAGCACTTACACACAACCTGTGTAAACGCTCCGTGTGTGTGTGTGTGTGAGAGAAGACGGGTCCCTCTCTCTCTCTCTTTCTCTCTCTCCCCATCTCTCCCTCGTCCGCTCCCTGCCTCGCAGTCAAAACCCGTTTGAGGAAGTGTCGGGATACACTATGCGCTCTCTGCCTCGCTCTGTTTGAGGAAGTGAAGATATTTCCACTCGCTCTGCTGTCGCTGTCAACCATAGAAGGGGCGTTAGTTATGCAAATCAGTGCCATATTCACGTCAGCAATACCGTCAAATCAGAACAGCTTAGTTGAGTGAGGGAGGATCTCGTGAACTCGAGACTAGACTGATGAGTCAATATGATAATTAACGACACAGACCACCGATATAATCCCCAATTGCTAGGAAAACATGCTAAACACCGGAAAAGGCAATTTATAATGCATGTCCCCTTTAAGTAATTGTTTTGGAACTCACAAAACACAACCTAAAACCCCTTTCTACCTCTCTCTCCTAAACCGTTCCTACAAATTATTTTGTATGTTGCATGATCATGTATACATTTATTATGTATTCTATTTTTCATGTTTAAATATCAACGTTATTTGTCCATCCTCAGTAAATACTATCAAACTCCTCTGACCTCATCTGGTCTTTCCAAAGACCAGAGATGGGACGCGGATGCACACAGTCACACACACAGAGGAAGGGAACTCTGCTGGGTCTCCTCGTTCAGAGGACGACACACACTTATGACCAGTGTTGGGACTAACGCGTTACAAAGTAACGCGTTACAGAAACGAAGTTACTTTTTGCCGCAACTAGTACTCTAACGCATTACTTTTGAAATTCAGTAACGCTACTTACGTTACTGAATGGTTCGTCACTGCGTTATTTGCGTTATATACGGCGTAGATTGATAGCGAGCGGTAGTGATTATTATTATTATCCTCATCCCCACCCGCGTAGAATGATACGAGGCGAGTCTGCCCACTGGCCAATCAGAAGTGCGCAAGAAATGCGGCTACGGAAAGAAATAGACCCTCTCTATAGTAAACAAAACAAACGCTCGCTATGAATCTACATAAAAAGAACGCAGTAACAAACTAACAAACCATTTAGCAACTACTTGGAGAGATAATTAATATACAACATGGAAACGAGATAAAGAACATGTTTGAGGCGCTGCTGGAGTCAACTGGACTAACGTAACGTTACTACATCTCAACCACCGCAGACTTTGGTGAGTCAGTGCAATGTGTTCACTGAAACTCAAGTTGATCAACGGATTTTGACTGTACGAAATCTGCCAGGGAATCTCATAATACTAATCAAACAATATAAATATAGTCCTTTCATGCACAATTGATATCCTAACTATTCTAACGTTGCAATGCTTTGATTGATATCTTAAACAACGTTGCAACTTGCAAGATGGTGAATGAATGAATGAATGAAAACTTTATTTAACAGATTGCAGAATGGGTACAATACAGTACGGCTCAATACATACAATTGTTAAGGGGATGCAGACCTGAGAAAGACGTTTGTCTTGTTTCCATCAGGGTCCCCCATTTTCAATTCATATAGACATTTATGACATACACAACATACATGACATTTATGGCATAGGGACATATAGGTATTTAGTACTGATACATTTGTGACATAAACGGTATTCAAATATACAGTACTGTTACCCCTAGCTTTGGGTAGAGCGTTCCACATTGTTGTGGCATAATTGCGAAACGTTAGTCCCTTGTTTGAGCCGAATCTGGGTTTGTTGAGCTTCCTCTGGTGTAGTGGTTGTGGTATTCACTGACCTTTGGGAAGTATTTTGACATGTACATGGGTACCCCGGTCGTATAGTGTATCTTGTAGACCAGGCCCATTGCAAGTTGCTGTACTCTGTCGTCTACTCTAAGCCATCCTAGGTTGTCAAAGTGGGCAGGGGTGAGGTGGGTTCTGGGGTCCAGGTCAAGTAGTAGTCTGACCAGTTTGTTTTGTGATGTTTGTAATTTTGTTTTAAGCGCCTTTGAGGTGCTTTGGTACCATGAGGTGCAAGCATAGTCGTAGTACCCTTGAATTATAATGGTTATAATGAAACGCTCCGGCGACATCAAGGCTGTTCCTTCAACCGGCGCACTTCTTATTATATGACTCGGGACAACATTTGTTTGTGTCAGATTTGTGTTTGTATCTAGACCACATTGCTTAGCAGAGTTCGGTGATGTGAATGGAAACTGTCAAGTTGATCAACCGATTTTGAGTACTATAGGGCATGGGACTCGGGAGCAATCTTTTTTTTTTTATCTTTTTTTTTTAAATAACTAAATAGTTACTTTTCACAGTAACTCATTACTTTTGGGTGTAAGTAACTAGTACAGTAACGAAGTTACTTTGAAATGAAGTAACTAGTAAAGTAACTGAGTTACTATTTTTCAGTAACTAGCACAACACTGCTTATGACAGCTTGCTTTACTTCCACCTAAATCCTCCGCTTTCCGATGCAATGTGAGGAGATTTTTTTATAAGCTCACATTTCACTAATAACACTCATCTACTTTTTCTCCCATTTTAAATTTTTTCTCCCATCCCAATTTCGTATCGTCCAATTCTACCCTCCCCTGTCTCGAACGCTGTTAGGCCATGCCTCCCACAGGTCGGCTGCAATGTGGACTAAGCCTTACATCACGCGTCCCCTCCGGTACTCGAGGAGGCAGCCGTCGCATCTTTTCACCTGCACAGCGCGATCTCTCAGCGTCGGGGGTCTGCGTGGGAGGGACACGCCGCCCCCGTCGCTTCCTGATTCTGCTGTGCAGGCGCACCAACCGACCTGTAGGAGTCGCTGTCCACAATGTCCGATCCCCACCCATCAGCTTCCCACCCCCTAATACTGCCAATTGTAATAGTATGAACGACCAGCCAAGCTGATAGCAATGCGGAGAGCTGGGCTCGAACCCAGCGTCTCCTGCATTGGTGGTGAGCGCCTTGCCCACTGCACCACCTAGCCGCCCACACTTAAAACATTTGTAAACAAACGTAGTCCTGAAAATATACACTTTGACTGGTTGATAGGGTTAGGGTCTTTACTCTTGGCTACATTTGAAAAAGAAACTCAACATGAATTGATACGTTCTGTATTCATCTATTTATGGCGTGGTATCAATGTAGTTTTGTTTCTTTTCTTTCTATGCTTTGGAAACATGTATTTATTTGATCATAACAATGAAGCTTGTTGAATTGTAATTGAAAGAGAGAGGGAGAGATGTATAAAGAGAAAGATGGGAAGGGAGAAAGGGGAGGGAAGAGATAGGGAGTGTGTGTGAGAGAGAGGAGAGAGAGATAGAGGGAGTGTGTGTGAGAGAGAGAGAGAGGGAGAGGCAGAGTGTATGTGTGTATGTGAGAGGGAGAGAGAGAGGGAGAGAGCGACAGTGAGTGAATTCGTTTTAAGGAGAGAATGAAGCATTTCTGATTCTATTCAGTCAACATAAAAGCCTTTCAAGTCAAGTCAGATGTATTTGTTGAGCCCAAAAACATATTACATGTCTCAATGGGCTTCAACATCCCCTCTGGCTTTAACCCCTGATGGAAATAAGGAGATTGTTTTTCATCTGTTTCCTACAACTCCTACAGTATATTTTGGCCATATCCCCAAGCCATGTGCGGTGTGTGTATGTGTTTAGATGCAGTTTATTTTGCTCCTCTTACCCTGTGTGTGTGCGTGTTATGTTTGCAGATGCAGTTTATTTTGCTCCTCTTACCCTGTGTGTGTGTGTGTGTGTTATGTTTGTAGATACAGTTTATTTTGCTCCTCTTACCCTGTGTATGTGTGTGTATGTGTGTGTGTGTGTGTGTGTGTGTGTGTGTGTGTGTGTGTGTGTGTGTGTGTGTGTGTGTGTGTGTGTGTGTGTGTGTGCAAGTGTGTGGGGGGGATGTTCAGAAATGCATGGCTTTGTATGTCTCTCCCTCCTTGTACATTGTGTGTGTGTCTCACTCCTCCAACCTTGTGTGTATGTATGTGTGTGTATGTGTGTGTCGCTCCTCCTACCTTGTGTGTGTGTCTCTCACTCCTCCTACCTTGTATGTGTGTGTGTCTCTCACTCCTCCTACCCTGGGTGTACGAGTCTCTCACTCCTCCTACCCTGTGTGTACGAGTCTCTCACTCCTCCTACCCTGTGTGTACGAGTCTCTCACTCCTCCTACCCTGGGTGTACGAGTCTCTCACTCCTCCTACCCTGTGTGTACGAGTCTCTCACTCCTCCTACCCTGTGTGTACGAGTCTCTCACTCCTCCTACCCTGTGTGTACGAGTCTCTCACTCCTCCTACCCTGTGTGTACGAGTCTCTCACTCCTCCTACCCTGGGTGTACGAGTCTCTCACTCCTCCTACCCTGTGTGTACGAGTCTCTCACTCCTCCTACCCTGTGTGTACGAGTCTCTCACTCCTCCTACCTTGTGTGTACGAGTCTCTCACTCCTCCTACCCTGTGTGTACGAGTCTCTCACTCCTCATACCTTGTGTGTACGAGTCTCTCACTCCTCCTACCCTGTGTGTACGAGTCTCTCACTCCTCCTACCCTGTGTGTACGAGTCTCTCACTCCTCCTACCTTGTGTGTACGAGTCTCTCACTCCTCCTACCCTGTGTGTACGAATCTCTCACTCCTCCTACCCTGTGTGTACGAGTCTCTCACTCCTCCTACCTTGTGTGTACGAGTCTCTCACTCCTCCTACCTTGTGTGTACAAGTCTCTCACTCCTCCTACCCTGTGTGTACGAGTCTCTCACTCCTCCTACCCTGTGTGTACGAGTCTCTCACTCCTCCTACCCTGTGTGTACGAGTCTCTCACTCCTCCTACCCTGTGTGTACGAGTCTCTCACTCCTCCTACCTTGTGTGTACGAGTCTCTCACTCCTCCTACCCTGTGTGTACGAGTCTCTCACTCCTCCTACCTTGTGTGTACGAGTCTCTCACTCCTCCTACCTTGTGTGTACGAGTCTCTCACTCCTCCTACCCTGGGTGTACGAGTCTCTCACTCCTCCTACCCTGTGTGTACGAGTCTCACTCCTCCTACCCTGTGTGTACGAGTCTCTCACTCCTCCTACCCTGTGTGTACGAGTCTCTCACTCCTCCTACCCTGTGTGTACGAGTCTCTCACTCCTCCTACCCTGTGTGTACGAGTCTCTCACTCCTCCTACCCTGTGTGTATGAGTCTCTCACTCCTCCTACCTTGTGTGTACGAGTCTCTCACTCCTCCTACCTTGTGTGTACGAGTCTCTCACTCCTCCTACCTTGTGTGTACGAGTCTCTCACTCCTCCTACCCTGTGTGTACGAGTCTCTCACTCCTCCTACCCTGTGTGTACGAGTCTCTCACTCCTCCTACCCTGTGTGTACGAGTCTCTCACTCCTCCTACCCTGTGTGTACGAGTCTCTCACTCCTCCTACCCTGTGTGTACGAGTCTCTCACTCCTCCTACCCTGTGTGTACGAGTCTCTCACTCCTCCTACCCTGTGTGTACGAGTCTCTCACTCCTCCTACCCTGTGTGTACGAGTCTCTCACTCCTCCTACCCTGTGTGTAGGGCTGCAACGATTAGTCGACATAATAGACGACGAGGAATTGTTGCGTCGATTAGTCATAAAAAAAATTATTGTAATTCTTTATTTTTTTTTGCACTACCCATCTTTGTGAAAGTGGCTTCTCAGCTCTGGTCCAGCTGAAGACTTCTTAGCTTAACATAACAGACCGACAGTAAGTTTGGGGGAACTAATGGGATAACTGGGGATGTTGTTTGGTCCTGACAAGAGTCTCAAAGCAACTCTGAGGTCATGCTCAATGTCCAATCTGTTCCTCTGCTCTGTCTTCAGCTGGACCAGAGCTGAGAAGCCACTTTCACAAAGATGGGTAGTGCAAAAAAAAAAAAAAAAAAAAAATGTAATAATTGTTTTTCGATTAGTCGACTACCAAAATAGTCATTAGTTGCAGCCCTACTTGTGTGTATGTGTCTCTCACTCCTCCTACCTTGCTCCTTTATCTGTCTGATCTGCTTCACAGTTTCCTTTAGAATTGCACATTTGTCAGGCTTGACGTTGAAGTTGTCGATGTCGTTGAAGTTGGCGAAGATCAGCTCTGCGAGCTCCTCGATGTATTTGTTCTCATGCTCGCGGTTGCGCTTCTCGTTGCTCCGCTTGGGGCTGCAGAAATAAGAGAAAAAATGTGTTAAGGAACACGCCAACATTTGGGGAAATTAGCTTACAGTCTTCTCCAGAGAGAGACGAGAAGACAGATACCAGTTTCCTCTCCCGTGCGTTCAGTAGAAAGCTATCTGGCTGCACGTTAGCCTAGCTTAGCACAATGAATGGAAGTGGACAGTGCTAGTTAGCCTAGGCATTGTCCAACTAACACCTCTCCCGAAGGCTAACCGGCACTGTCCGCTTCCAGTCATTGCTCAATACATACAATTGTTAAGGGGATGCAGACCAGAGAAAGACTTTCGTCTTGTTTACATCAGGGTCCCCCATTTTCAATTCATCATAACATACATGACATACAGGTAGACAGTACTGTTACATCTAGACATTTATGACATACCAGATCTACAAATATACAGTACTGTTTACGAGTACAAAAAGAGTCTAAAAAGAGAGTATATACATTTGAGGGGGAAGAAACTGTACATTGGAGGAGGAGGTTGGGTAGGTGGGGTGGGAACACAAGAGGTACTTGTGGCTACAGAAGCGGGGTGACAGAAACCACTACACCTGAATCAGGGCACTTCTTACAGTGTACTCCTGAACTGGGTATCTATAAGAGACGCTTTCCGCATGTGAGGCAGACATATGCTTTCCGGTGTGTTCTCTGGTGAGACTTGAGGTACCATGACCGATGGAAACGCTTCCCACAGTCTTTACAGCTGAAAGGCATTTCCCCGGTGTGTATTCTTTCGTGTTCCTTGAGGTGACAAGAGTAAGCGAAACCCTTTCCACATTCAGAGCGTCACAGACCGTCGGTTTGGACTCACTGGACACAAATGTATTGAGATATAATACATTTTTCTCCATTTGAGAGATCGACCCTTCTAAGTGTCAGAAAACCAGCAAATCAAGTAGCTTAGCGTTGAATTTTGGCTCTTGATATAGCATATTAGGGAAATTCTCAGAAATGGATGCTGTTATTTTAGCCTGTATCAGTGCAGTAAATTCAAATGACCACGGAGGAGAACAGTATGAGGAAGGGAGCAATGTTTATTAAGATTTATTTGTAGTAGCCCACCACAAAATCAAATGGGCCCACCACAAACAAATGTCGTAAAATTACACAAGACATCAATGATGTCTCGTTTTGTATATAGCACATCCCTCCCCACTGCTGTGACTGTTTATTGCCCTAATGGTAGGGCTGCTCCATTATGGCAAAAATCATAATTACGATTATTTTGATTGACATTGAAATCACGATTATTAATCATGATTTCTCATTGATTAGAGAACATCCTATGACAATGACTGATTTTGTTTAGGGATGCCCCGATCACGTTTTTTTTACACCGATACCGATCGTCTATGAGCCATATCGGATGATACACGTGCCGATACAGATCGTTTTTGGTTTTGTTATAGCATATATATAAATTATCTAATCTAATCTTAGAAATTAAGTAAAGTGAATAGTACTGGGTGTTAAGCATAACAGCATCCAAGTTCATTTACTTTTGACCATTATAGTCAAAGTATTTTCCTATGAATGAACTGAAACTCATAAGATCACATAAGGCTAGCATCATTGGCGTTCAGTTACAGCTATGAAGAACGATAGCTAGTTAGCCAACGCTAGCCAACAGCTGCAAAAAAACGAATGCCAATGATGTTATCAGACGTTGATATCATGAGCTATCAGTAGCTAGCCAGCTAGATAACGTTAGACAATGCCTCATGTATTAAACTAAGGTGAATAGTTTACTGGGCCATTTTGTTTAAAGAGTAGCTAGGTAGCTAACGTTAGCCAACGGAAAAACGGTAGCTAGTTAGCCAACGCTAGCCAACAGCTGCAAAAACGAATGTCAATGATGTTATCAAACGTTGATATTAAGAGCCATCAGTAGCTAGCCAGCTAGATAACGTTAGACAACGCCTCATGTATTAAACTAAAGTGAATAGTTTACTAGGCCATTTTGTTTAAACAGTAGCTAGGTAGCTAACGTTAGCCAAAGGAAGAATGATAGCTAGTTAGCCAACAGCTGCAAAAACGAATGCCAATGATGTTATCATACGTTGATATTATGAGCTATCAGTAGCTAGCCAGCTAGATAACGTTAGACAACGCTTCATGTATTAAACTAAAGTGAATAGTTTACTGGGCCATTTTGTTTAATGCTTCAGTGATGTTGAAAGAGCTGTCACGACAAGTTGCGGAGGCTATTGCACTAGACTAGACTCATTTGGAGCAAATGAGAGGATTTGTTGACAAGATGGGTCTGTGAGGGGGAGAGGAGGGGCAATGTGTGCACTGCTCCAGCGTGTGTATGCCTGTGTGTCAACGACTTGCTGTAGGAGAGAAGACAGCGAGATTCCAACTCCGCTGAGAATTGGATCATGTTTTTCCAAAGCATCTTGCCACAAGACAGATTTGCCCCTACGCACCTTGCCACAAGACAGATTTGCCCCTACGCACCTTGTCACAAGACTGATTTGCCCCCACACACCTTGCCACAAGTCAGATTTGCCCCTACGCACCTTGCCACTATACAGATTTGCCCCTACACACCTTGCCACAAGACACAGATTCGCCCCTACACACCTTGCCACAAGACAGATTTGCCCCATACACACCTTGCCACAAGACAGATTTGCCCCATACACACCTTGCCACAAGACAGATTTGCCCCTACACACCTTGCCACAAGACACAGATTTGCCCCTACGCACCTTGCCACAAGACACAGATTTGCCCCTACGCACCTTGCCACAAGACAGATAACCTGAGAGCCTTAGAGGCAATACTGGAGTAAAATCAGGCAAAGGGACTAAAAATACTGTAGTATGCATGTTTGGTATCTACAGATTCACAATACATTCAGCCATGTCGTGAATGGTTTGGTTGTCTAAGTTAATGAAAGCAGGACAAGAAGGCCCTACAGAAAGTGGTGCGCTCAGCCGAGCGTACCACGGGTATTGCACTACCCCCCCTGCAGGTTCTATACAACAAGAGGTGCAAATCCAGAGCCTGCAGGATAATGAAAGACCCTCACCACCCCAATAACAGCCTGTTTCAGCTGCTGAGGTCAGGCAGACGCCTGCAAATCCCAGCTACTAGGACAGAGCGGCTTAGGCTCAGCTTCTTCCCCCAGGCCATCAGAGCCATGAACAATGTACATTGAGTGCTCAGAACATTGAACTGTCCACATACAAGCACACATGAACACACACACGACACGCACACTGTGCACGCTCACACACGAGCAGCCACTTAACACTTTAACATGAGCGGGCACACACTCATGTCGCACACACGCACACTTATGGCCAAAGGAAAGGACACTTTAAATTAGAATAACAGGAACAGTGTATTGCACTACCAAAGCTAACTAGCATGTCACACATGCGCTGTAAATAACTATGTACAGATACCGAGATGTCACTCCATGTTACCTGCTATCTGTTACTGCACAATGTTGTTTCTTCTTTTGATTCTATTATATGTACCACTGTATTGCACATCGTTGCGGGCAAGACCACCCGCATTTCATTGTATACCTGTATGCCGTGACAATTAAAACTCTTGACTTGACTTGACTTGACACACAGCATCATGGCAGATTCTCTATGTATGGGGCTAACCGTTTCTGGTATTTAAGATTTCTCAAGAAAAAGTCTGAAATACCTACATGAGAATGTCTGCTGAAAATTAAGTCTTGTGTTGATATGGCATCACACCGACCTCCTGTTACCCTGCAGTCCAATAACCATCAACTGGATTTCTTATCATATGACTTTTTCATTACATAAGTGCATATTCTGATTGATCATAAAGTCCTTCTGAATATCACAATATGTACTTCCATCAACCATATTTACAGCCCAGCCCTATCTACAGCCTAGAACTATGTATAGCCCTATCTACAGCCCAGAACTATGTATAGCCCTATCTACAGCCCAGAACTATGTATAGCCCTATCTACAGCCCAGAACTATGTATAGCCCTATCTACAGCCCAGGGCCCTCATTCATCAACGTTGCATAGAAAGTGTTCTATTTCCGTTCCTACGCACGGAATTTAGAATGTGTGTACGCACAGAAATATCGGGATTTATCCGTATTGATAAATACCATTTGTTCTTACCGTCAATGCTTGTGCATGATTATCCATATATGGTAATGAAACACCCCCCATGGGATGTGCAATAATGGACTAACCCGAGCGAACTCTGAGAAACTCCACGAGCGAGATTGTTCACGGAGGCGCTGTCGAACTAAGAAGACACAACCCGTCAGGGAACAAAATTAACTTTTTGATTTACCAGCCATTTGGCTGGTAGATTTTGAAAACTACCAGCCAGGCAGATTTTTTACCAGCCAAAAATTAAAAATAGCTTTTTAGTATATCGCCATGTGTTATTATTACTATATAATACTCTCATATGCTATTTTCAATTAATATCATAAACAACATAAGGGATACGAGCATAATTTTTTGTGGACTGAAGGAATGAGTCAGCGTTAATAGTTTTAAATGCAAATAATTTATTGAAACATAGAAGTGGGGTCGGGGACACACACACAGTTTCAACTCACCACCCCCGCATCATATTGTAGTCTAGTCTGTCTTCAAACTTCCACTCCTCTCGAAACCTTTTTATATTTGAATATCAACATTATCTGTGCATCCTCATTAATCCTCAGTTTACTACAATATACTCCTCTCCTGAGTCCTGACTAGTGACTTAATCGTCTTTCCAAACGCACGCACACACACAGAGAAAGGGAGTGCCCCCCCCCCCCATTTCCCTTTCCCCAGTCCACACAGTCTGCTGTTCTCTATGGCTCTGCCGCTGATCAGGATTAGCTTGTTAGCTTACGCTAACATAATGTTCATTTCGGGCGATGTGGGCATAAAGGAATGGCGACGATGCAATGCATGTTAGATGCATTTGACCCGTTGTGAGAAGAAGAAAAAACCACAGACTTATTTCGGATCACAAAATAGGCGCACTGCTGTGTAGCTCTGCTCTCAGGGAACAAACTTAACTTTTTGACTTACCAGCCATTTGGCTGGTAGATTTTAAAAACTACCAGCCAGGCAGATTTTTTACCAGCCATTGGCGGTTGGCTGGTACTTATTTTGTTCCCTGCAACCCGTGTTATGGGATAAATAAAAGGCTGTCGGACTTGTACACGGTGATGTCAGATATCAACGACTCCCTAAGACCATTGCTGCAATTCAGCCTGGACAGCTCAAAATACTAATAAAGACCGTTAACCACTGTTTGGCGTTGGTTTGTCATTATAACCATGCTGGAATATGAATGCCTTTATTAGTTTCGTTCGATTGGCTACCGGGTATAATATGATTTGTAGAGGCATACAATCTATTTTGTTGTCGGTATTTGGTAGCCTATATGAATTACATATAATAGCAGCCATAGCCTACATTATGCAACAGTAACTTGCGCATATATAATAGCACATGGCACAGCCCTGCGAAGCCTGCACAGTAAACTAACTTGATCGTTAATCTAGCTGTTGTATCTTTACGCTTATGAAAACATTAAATAATATGTATAGGCTATAGGCCGTTGTTTTGCATTAATAGCCTATATTCTCAAATGGCATTTAATGGCTATCCGCTGTGGGCTATCTCCTCGCTGACGGACCAGTATACCTTATATCATATCATATTCCTATATGTCTCCCAGGAATCGTGGGGCTCTGGGGAATAAAGGTTGGGAAGACCCTGCTATTATAGCCTATCCTTTATAACGTTATAGGCTATTTCATTTACAGTTTACTCTATCAGCCTACCCAGCATGTAATACGTTCTTTGTTAGAACTCGACTCGTTATTATTTTGCGCATAGATGCAGAAATACGGGAACGTTTTGATTTATATTTAAAAGGCTTTGACATTGTAAAACGAAATAAGTGGAATTTCGAAGTTATGTAAGCAGAATACAAGTCATATCACCCACACGATATATGCTACCAGAGCATGTATGCTTTTCATTCATTTAAGACACATTTATTGCAAGGGTTTTGTAATACACAAACTCAACAAATAACCTCTGTTCTCGTTGCAATGCGTTTTTACTTCTTTCTTATACACTATATCGTGGGTGTTCATATGACTTGTATTGTGCTTACAGCTTCGAAATTCGATTTATTTCGTTTAACAATGGCAAAGCCTTTTAAATATAATCAAAACGTTCCCGTATTTCTGCAATCTATGCCCAAAATAATAACTAGTTGAGTTACGAGGAGCGCAGTCAGTACACCCCGTATATTCTGATAACGCCATATATAAACCATGCTGCATTAATTCAGAAAGAAAGACCTATTATTCCAAATGCTATTTATAGGGTTTTGACTAGGGATGCCCCGATCGATCGGCCACTGATCGTTATCGGCCGATATTCAGTATAAATATGCGATCGGTGATCGGTGATAATGTTTTATTTTCACCGATCGTAAAATCCGATCTCACTCGCTGTCGCTGAGTTCTGTCTCAGACACCGGTGGTGCGGCGTCTGCTCTCGAGTCCAGCCCCTCCCGCACGCATGTAAACACAGGTGTCTGACCTCTGTGTCTGACCTCTGTCTAAACACTGTGACCTCATCTTTTTTTGCTTCTAATTTTGCTATGTTATTTTATTTCATACTTATCTTGTCTTGCACAGTCTCTGGAGCGCAACAGTAAGAAGCATTTTGTATAAAAGTATTCTGTACTTCTGTATGACAACTATTAAAGAAACTTGAACTTGAAACTTGAGGTCTAGTCTAGTGAGACACGGGAGGACGGCGTGTCGGCGTCTCCCTGAGCTAACGTTAGCTTAGCTACCGTTACAAAATGACCCAGTCAACTATTCACTTTTAGTTTAATACATGATGAGGCATTGTCTAACCAAACGGTATCTAGCCGGCCAGCTACCGATAGCTCCTGACATCAACAAACGCTCTAGCAAGTATAGTAGGTAGGTAGGTATGATACCTGTTAGCTGTTAGCTGTTAGCTCACGTTAGCGCAAGTTAGTTCACTGTTAAAAACGAAATGTCCCATTGAACTAAATAATTCACTGAGGCGTTGTATTAACGTTATATATCCGGCTAGCAGTAGCTACAGATAGCTCCTGATATCAATGTCTTATAACACTGATTCGATGCGTATTCGAGCTGAGGGCTTGCTGAGCACAGTTAAGTAACGTTATACCAATAGGGTCCAGGTGCAGCTCCGGAGAATCCTGGCCGTAGCTCGAGGCTACTCGAGTATAGGTCCAGCTGCAGCTCCGGAGAATCCTGGCTGTAGCTGGAGGCTACTAGAGTACACACAGACAGTGGAGCTTGTTGCGTGGTGGCGATGTCTCACAGATAATACAAGTACAAGTCTAATTATATATATTTTATAAAAAAAATAATAATAATTATATAAAATAAAATTTAATTTCTTTTAATCAAAAACGATCGGTATCGGCCGATATGGCTCACGACGATCGGTGATCGGTATCGGTGGCAAAAAACGTGATCGGGGCATCCCTAGTTTTGACCATAATTACACTACTGTCGCTATTTTACAATTAACTATAATGAATTACGGGGGTCATACAGAACACGTCAGTCAAACTAATGACGAAAGCTTATTTCCGCGTTGAAACTAATGCATGAAACTGATGAAAGAATATGCCGTCCGTCTGCAGTATCCATATTCTACCGCTGGGCGCCAGGTACGCACGGTCAGAGCTGGGCATAGATATACGCACAAAGTCAAGCACGCGTTCAAATTGATAAGTCCCACACTTTGCTTAGAAATGATCGTACGCACGGGTTACCCACATATCTGTGCGTACGCAACGTTGATAATGAGGGCCCAGAACTATGTATAGCCCTATATACAGCCCAGAACTATGTATAGCCCTATCTACAGCCCAGAACTATGTATAGCCCTATTTACAGCCCAGAACTATGTATAGCCCTATCTACAGCCCAGAACTATGTATAGCCCCATCTACAGCCCAGTCATATCTACTGCCCCATCTACAACCAGCCCTATTTACAGCCCAGAACTATATATAGCCCTATCTACAGCCCAGTCCTATCTACAGCCCAGTCCTATCTACAGCACAGTCCCATCTATAATCAAATCAAATTTATTTATAAGGCCCGACAACACACGTTAATGTCCCCATGGGCCGTACAAGTCTTCTTTAAACAAGTCAAGAAGAAAACACAACAATAAGTCAAGAACAGAACAAGAACACCATAAGGTCCAACAAATTTAAAGTAAATGCAAATAAATGAAAGAATGCAAGCACTCCCAGACATACCCCACGCAAAGGTAAGGAAAAACTCACTAAAACCTAACAATAGCAGAGTCCTATCTATAGCCCAGTCCTATCTATAGCACAGTCATATCTATAGCCCAGTCCTATCTATAGCACAGTCCTATCTATAGCCCAGTCCTATCTATAGCCATTAGCCCAGTCCTATCTACAGCCCAGTCCTATCTACAGCCCAGTCCTATCTATAGCCCAGTCCTATCTATAGCCCAGTCCTATCTATAGCCCAGTCCTATCTATAGCCCAGTCCTATCTATAGCCCAGTCCTATCTATAGCCCAGTCCTATCTATAGCCCAGTCCTATCTACAGCCCAGTCCTATCTATAGCCCAGTCCCATCTATAGCCCAGTCCCATCTATAGCCCAGTCCTATCTATAGCACAGTCCTATCTACAGCACAGTCCTATCTATAGCCCAGTCCTATCTACAGCCCAGTCCTATCTATAGCCCAGTCCTATCTATAGCCCAGTCCTATCTATAGCCCAGTCCTATCTATAGCCCAGTCCTATCTATAGCCCAGTCCTATCTATAGCACAGTCCTATCTATAGCAAAGTCCTATCTATAGCACAGTCCTATCTATAGCAAAGTCCTAGCCACAGCGGGATCCAATGTATTGGCTCATCAGTGGACCCTACCCTCTCATTTTCATCACTGCCAAATGACAGAACATAGCATCCAGCGCTAACCTTGGCACGGTGCAGAACAAGGGGGAGAGACGAGGGTTGGAGATGGGGTCAAACCACTCCCCGTGTAGCTCTAATATATATATTATATATCTCCCCCACCCCGGACATTCAGCGGTTTTTTATGGCTCTCGTTCGCTAGCATGGAATGCCGCATCAATAAAGACAACAAACATCCTTGTGTTCCTGTCGAGAGATGAATTATGAAGATTTACATTTAGAGGCTTCAGCAGCGCCGGGGTTAGAAGCCACAGTAACAGGGGGTTATTTTTAGTAACTGCTGGGGCTGCTACTGTTCCTGTAGTACTGGATGCAATGAACCTCAACCTAGGGGTCATGTCTGTGTTTCTAAGCTATGAGCAGCACCTACCTATGAGCACCTACCTATGAGCACCTACCGTAATTGTCCATCTGTTAATGTCGCACCAAAAACGACCAACTCAAATTCCCTGTATGTGTAAACTACTTGGCAATAACGACCTTTCTGATTCTGATTCATTTTAGGATTAACCAGATGCTTTGTTTTATTGACTTAGAATGGCAAACGGAATGATTCATCGATTGATTGAATGATTTTTAGTCTCAAGAAGCTTTTGCCTGTTTTTATACTGTAAATGATATTGTTCCACACATGGGAGGAAATATTTAATGAAAGTGAAAAGGTTCTCAGTTCCTTAGAAGTTGGCTTGTTGGTGAGTTGATGAGTATTCTGCAGAAACAGACGGTGGTAATGTGGTTACATGCACATTGCCATTACGATATTATTGAGGACACTTGGGTATTTGGCTCATATCCTGAGTAGGATCGGTGGGATATGCAGATATTATCCCGGACACTTGAGGCATGTCAACACCTCATCATGTTCCCCGTTGGGTGTTGAGGTCTGTCTGAGTTCTGTTTACTGTTGGGTGTTGAGGTCTGTCTGAGTTCTGTTTACTGTTGGGTGTTGAGGTCTGTGTGAGTTCTGTTTACTGTTGGGTGTTGAGGTCTGTGTGAGTTCTGTTTACTGTTGGGTGTTGAGGTCTGTGTGAGTTCTGTTTACTGTTGGGTGTTGAGGTCTGTGTGAGTTCTGTTTACTGTTGGGTGTTGAGGTCTGTGTGAGTTCTGTTTACTGTTGGGTGTTGAGGTCTGTGTGAGTTCTGTTTACTGTTGGGTGTTGAGGTCTGTGTGAGTTCTGTTTACTGTTGGGTGTTGAGGTCTGTGTGAGTTCTGTTTACTGTTGGGTGTTGAGGTCTGTCTGAGTTCTGTTTACTGTTGGGTGTTGAGGTCTGTCTGAGTTCTGTTTACTGTTGGGTGTTGAGGTCTGTGTGAGTTCTGTTTACTGTTGGGTGTTGAGGTCTGTGTGAGTTCTGTTTACTGTTGGGTGTTGAGGTCTGTGTGAGTTCTGTTTACTGTTGGGTGTTGAGGTCTGTGTGAGTTCTGTTTACTGTTGGGTGTTGAGGTCTGTCTGAGTTCTGTTTACTGTTGGGTGTTGAGGTCTGTCTGAGTTCTGTTTACTGTTGGGTGTTGAGGTCTGTGTGAGTTCTGTTTACTGTTGGGTGTTGAGGTCTGTGTGAGTTCTGTTTACTGTTGGGTGTTGAGGTCTGTCTGAGTTCTGTTTACTGTTGGGTGTTGAGGTCTGTCTGAGTTCTGTTTACTGTTGGGTGTTGAGGTCTGTGTGAGTTGTTTACTGTTGGCCTTTGTGGTCTGTGTGAGTTCTGTTTCCATAATCTTAGGATGAGCGGAAAGTAGTAGTTTTCTCCAATCAGGGATAGACTACAAATATTTGGTTCTAAGTAGAACACTAGAGCACACCGATTTATAAGGCAATGAACCTATTTTATTGTAGACCAACGTTAATAAAAAAAGACAGTTCGTAAACTTTGTATAATGAAATCTGCCAGCGTCTGGTCACTCGTCCTTCTCCAGGTTTGCATGGCAAGAGGGATCACGGAGGGAAACAGGGTGGCTCACTTCTTAAGCTACAGGATGCGGTTGGGGTAAAGTAATGAGATGTAACGCATAAAGAAATATACGCATGAATGTCAACAGCCGTTTTAAGACCTTAGTCGGGACACTGACTTGTATCCGTGTAGTATTAATGTGCATGTCTGCCATGTCAATGTACAGTACTGTCTTGACACTGTGGATAAACCCAATGCTAGCGTGCGCCGTGTTGGTGAACCTTACCTGGGTCCCAGGAGCTCCGAGGAACAGTCCTTGCGTTTTCGCGACTCTGCCTTAGCAGGGTCAGATGGGTTTTCACCGACTCCACTCATCCTCAATGCATATCAGCGCCTGGAGAAAGAACACACACAGTCAAAGTTTAATAGGACACACACAAGCACAGTCTGTGTTTAATATAAGACACACACACAAGAACAAAACAACTACACATAGGGGTAGATGGATACAGTATATCGGTCAGCCCAGTATCATTGGTAAAAGCTGAAATAAGCCTTTACAGACATCGTTATCTGCAGAAGTGGCACTAATAAGAAACCAGTATCAGAGGCAGAGCCAATAATCTCATAACACGTAGGTGAGCGAGTATGCAAATCTGCTCGAACACACAATCAGAGCTATTTTTTCATGTGTTGTGAGGACATTTCATAGGCTTACATTAATTCCCTAACTCCTTACCCTAACCATAACAACTACATGCCCATCACTAAAATAGCTCCTTTACCTTGTGAGGACCGGCCAATGTCCCCCCAAAACGGCAACGGAAATCTTGTTTATCACTTAGTTATGGTGATTATTTCTTACTTTCATCACATTTGGTCCCCATAACAGTAGGAAAGCAGGCGCACAAGGGCACACACACACGCATATAAGAGCCCGTGCTGAGGGGGAGGGAGGGGGGGGCAAAGGTTGATCCACTCCAGTAGAAACCAGTGAAAATGGGAGCGAAGAAACCGATTCAATTATTTCTCTGTGATGGCGCTGCTCTCCCCAGAGAGGCTGAAACCAGAGCACAGAGCTTCCCGTACAGCCCCAGACTGTGTGCTCAGCTACGCAGCAACAAAAACCCATATACCGTTATACTGGGCCGGGCCAAATCACAGCACAGACAGTCGGTTTACATACAAGAAGCATGTCCGTGTTTACCGAGCGGCTCCAACCACACGCTCAGACACGCCTCAAGACTACATGTTGCGGCGAAACAGATGCATACAAAGTGAATGGAAATACACAAACGGAGGGCTTGGCGTTCACTAGAGTGAAATATTTCAACTTGAGCGGAAAAATTTGAAATGGAGCAAATATAAGTATATCTTAACCCTTTCAATGCCGTGCGGCAGTGAAAGGGTTAACAATGGATATGACATCGACTGCTGGGACTTCTCTCTAGCCCAGGGGTTCTCAAAACATTTTTATACCACAATGATTATTTTTGGCGACCACACACTTAATGTATCGCGTAATTTCAACGTGGAATTACGGAATATCAAAATAAAAGCACGTGTACGTTGTTGAACTTGATCATGCATATTTATTAGAACGTTTTATTACAGCACTATGTTATCAATACACATTTAGAAAACGAGACATATTTAGCCAAAATGTTGCAAGAACATAAAAAAAATATATATATATATATATAAATATAAAATGTTCTTGCCAATGCGTGACCCCACTGTCACCTACCCACGACCCCACTTTGGGTCACGACCTATAGTTTGAGAACCTCTGCTCTAGCCTATATAGATAATATATTGAATAGGTTACAAGTTCAATTTAAGACTTAAGACCTTTTTAATACCAATTTCACGACCATATTAACAAATAACTAAACAAAAAACATAGCAACACTGAACTGGCAGCTGCACTTGCTCGCCAATTTAAAATTAGCGTACGCTCCACACCCAAAATGTAATACCTGACCAATCGCACCGGGTTTGCTAGTTAATGACAGTAAAGCGAGACAATGTCTTCTTCCCTTTGCGTTGTATCTGAACGTACTGTACTGTAAGGCTTTGCAAATCTCTCATCTTCTCTCATCACAGACAAGACGCCTCATATTAAATCCATCACCATCACAATCCAACAACGTGGCTGTTTATTTTAGCTGCAGAGCCATATGCCTTCAGTTGAATGAGCATTCACTCACTAACCACATAGTGTAATCCAAGTTGGCAAACTAGACACGCAATACAGCGGCTAGTGTGTAAAGTAACACTGACTGCATGCATGCATACTGCTACCCAGGGCTTCCTTTTACACTACCAGGGCTTCCTTTTACACTACCAGGGCTTCCTTTTACACTACCAGGGCTTCCTTTTACACTACCAGGGCTTCCTTTTACACTACCAGGGCTTCCTTTTACACTACCAGGGCTTCCTTTTACACTACCAGGGCTTCATTTTAAGACGACCAGGGCTTCCTTTTACACTACCAGTGCTTCATTTTACACTACCAGGGCTTCCTTTTACACTACCATACACTACCAGGGCTTCCTTTTACACTACCAGTGCTTCCTTTTACACTACCAGGGCTTCCTTTTACACTACCAGGGCTTCCTTTTACACTACCAGTGCTTCCTTTTACACTACCAGGGCTTCCTTTTACACTACCAGGGCTTCCTTTTACACTACCAGGGCTTCCTTTTACACTACCAGGGCTTCCTTTTACACTACCAGGGCTTCCTTTTACACTACCAGGGCTTCCTTTTACACTACAAGGGCTTCCTTTTACACTACCAGGGCTTCCTTTTACACTACCAGGGCTTCCTTTTACACTACCAGGGCTTCCTTTTACACTACCAGGGCTTCCTTTTACACTACCAGGGCTTCCTTTTACACTACCAGGGCTTCCTTTTAAGACGACCATATTGCCATACAGACACATATGAAATATGAATATAGAATATCAGGCCTACAAATTACCTTATTATGGCCAAGTCATACATCTATGGATGGGGCCAAATCTCCTCTTTCCAATGGCAGAGTTACATCTGGATTTAGTACCACCAGGCGCCCGTTACAGGGCAGCAAAGACTGTGAATGAAATCTACTTTAAACTAAACAGGGCTTCCCTTTAAACTAAGCAGGGTTTCCGTTTAAACTACAGATTAGAAGGCCCGTTTTCTAAGCACGTGATAGCCTCCACTCTCCCAGACCGACTGTGGGGGGTAAGTGCGCAGCGACCAGGAAGGGGATTGGGAATTGGCATAACGACTAACATTGGGATGGGAGAAAATCGGAGGAAAAAGGAGGGGGGAAAAGATCAATAAGAAGGCCCGTTTTCTAGTTTAGGAGTGCGCATTGTGTACTTGATAAAAACCACTGCTAGTCCAACATGAGCGGTGCGGCTGAGAGCCCCCTGGTGAGACATGCATCTCCTGTCCTAATAGGATCTTGAACAGGCTGCATACTGACAGGACTTCATGCCCCTCTCTCCCTGCATGTCAGCACAGGCTGAACTCCACAGCACTAAATGAAAAAAATGATAAATTATTGAACAGAGTGATGCCTTTTTAATCACCGCCATCATCCCACCAAAAACATGACAGTGGTTAATGGTGTCGGATTTTCGATATGTATGTAATGTAGCGGGCTGACATTTGCGCGTCTCTCTGTGTCCTCCGCCAGAGCAGAGGCTGATGATCGCTGGAAGAGAAAGGGTTGGTTGATATCCGTTGAGGATCTCACTCTGCTTGCTGCCCATACCTGTCGGTTCAGTTCTATGAAACAGGTCAGTGATGTAGCCCAGTGCCAACATGGAGGGGGGGGGGGTGTGTAAGGAGGGATGGAAAGAGAGAGGAGAGATGGAAGAGGAGAGGCAGACCAACGACAGAGTCCTAAATAGACAAGAGAGAAGGACACAGACAGACACAGAAAGACGTTTTTTTTTTTTCGATAATAAAGTGTGAAAGTGAAACATGGATGTCTTCAGACCCGATGTGGTGCACAAGGCAGGGACACATTGTGTTGTGATACACTGAGCCACCTTAACCATGGAAACAGCCAAGGCAGTGAAGGCACACTGTGTTCACTGCTCTGCCATTACATAAGACAGACAGTACAGCACAGAGTACATGGCACAGACAACAGAGCACAGGGCACAGGGCAGAGTAGAGCGCAGAGTACAGGGCACACAGGACAGAGCACAGCACAGAGTAGAGTACAGAGCACAGAGCACACAGGGCAGAGCACAGAGCACACAGGACAGAGCACAGAGCACACAGGACAGAGCACAGAGCACACAGGACAGAGCACACAGGACAGAGCACACAGGACAGAGCACACAGGACAGAGCACACAGGACAGAGGACAGAGCACACAGGACAGAGGACAGAGCACACAGGACAGAGGACAGAGCACACAGGACAGAGGACAGAGCACACAGGACAGAGGACAGAGCACACAGGACAGAGCACACAGGACAGAGCACACAGGACAGAGCACACAGGACAGAGCACACAGGACAGAGCACACAGGACAGAGCACACAGGACAGAGGACACAGGACAGAGCACACAGGACAGAGGACACAGGACAGAGGACAGAGCACACAGGACAGAGGACAGAGCACACAGCACACAGGACAGAGCACACAGCACACAGGACAGAGCACACAGGACAGAGCACACAGCACACAGGACAGAGCACACAGGACAGAGCACACAGGACAGAGCACACAGGACACAGGACAGAGCACACAGGACACAGGACAGAGCACACAGGACACAGGACAGAGCACACAGGACAGAGCACACAGGACAGAGCACACAGGACACAGGACAGAGCACACAGGACAGAGCACACAGGACACAGGACAGAGCACACAGGACACAGGACAGAGCACACAGGACAGAGCACACAGGACAGAGCACACAGGACAGAGCACACAGGACAGAGCACACAGCACACAGAGCACACAGCACACAGAGCAGAGCACACAGGACAGACATACTCTCGCAAATAAGTCGTTGCGAGGTGGAGAGAGAGAGAGTCGTCACGCAAACCCACGATAATGTTGCCGTCTCTCTCTGTCAAATTTCTCAGTTCTTCGCTTGATATAATTAATACAAATGTCCAATATAACGGAATTCGTTAGCTCATAAAAATGTGATTATAACAGACTGTTGTTTATTAATGTCGGGCGACTGCCCACAGACACCTATTTGATTTAAAGTCGGCAGCAGCACGAGTCTCGGGACTTATTTTATTTGGAATATAATGACTTTATACGCAAAAGTAGCCTAGTTTTAAGTAAAAATATTATAAATCTACATGCCTTGATGATGTCATTCTTTTGTTTTGTTGTCATTCTTTTGCCTATCAATTGTTTTTAAGCTCAATAAACTCTGACCGGAATTTCTCTCATTTGACCGGTAGATTGAAATCTACCGGACACTGAGGCCGGCAACAATTTTTTCTAACGGAAACCCTGGACAGAGCACAGAGCACACAGAGCAGAGCACACAGGACACAGAGCAGAGCACACAGGACAGAGCACACAGAGCAGAGCACACAGGACACAGAGCAGAGCACACAGGACAGAGCACAGAGTCAGAGCACACAGAGCAGAGCACACAGGACACAGAGCAGAGCACACAGGACACAGGACAGAGCAGAGCAAACCGAGCAGAGCACACAGGACAGAGCACACAGGACAGAGCACACAGAGCAGAGCAAACCGAGCAGAGCACACAGGACAGAGCACACAGAGCAGAGCACACAGAGCAGAGCACACAGAGCAGAGCACACAGCACAGAGCACACAGAGCAGAGCAAACCGAGCAGAGCACACAGGACAGAGCACACAGAGCAGAGCACACCGAGCAGAGCACACAGCACAGAGCACACAGAGCAGAGCAAACCGAGCAGAGCACACAGCACAGAGCACACAGGACAGAGCACACAGAGCAGAGCACAGAGCACACAGGACAGAACACACAGAGCAGAGCACAGAGCACACAGGACAGAGCACACAGAGCAGAGCACAGAGCACACAGGACAGAGCACACAGAGCAGAGCACACAGGACACACAGGACACAGGACAGAGCACACAGAGCAGAGCACACAGCACAGAGCACACAGCACAGAGCACACAGAGCAGAGCACAGAGCACAGAGTGGAGAGGAGCTCAGCGGCCGCCTGCAGAGCTGTAGAGAGGTAGCTGTGGTGATGTAGCCTCTACCCGGGATCCCCCCGCTGGCCTGTGGTGGCCTACTTAAAAGCCAGCGGTAAAAGTCCCTCAAATGGCTGAAATCAAAGCAGCGGGCAGAGAGATGGAGGAGGCCGTGAAGGGTGGTGGGGGGTAGAAAGATAGACCGATGAGACCGTGAGGGGGGGGGGGGGGGGGAGTGGGGGGTTAAAATATAAAGGGGGGGGAAGATAGACGGATGAGACCATAAGGGGTGGGGGGGGGGGGGGAGGGGGGGGGGGGGGGGCGCAGAATGATAGAGACGGAGGAGACCGTGAATGGGGGGCAAAGACGAGGCTGCGGTCCTCCATGTACAGCGCTGTTGACAAGTGGCCCAGTACACTCGCCATCATCGGTGGCGTGCGCAGCGTATATATTAATTGGGGTAACAAAGGGCAGAGCACGGAGATAAACAACTGTCACTGGGTTTGTGTCGGACACACCGGGTCCTCTGGGCCCCTGAATGGATGCCAAGAGGGGCGTCTTTATACTGCCCACTGAAATTACACCAGTGTCTACAGCAGAGGTTATGCGCCTTATTAATGACGAGAGAAACAGGCCACCAAACTATCATAGCCGAGCAGCACTCTCTCTCTCTCTCTCCGTCCTCATTGGTTGTTTCCAGGTCTTACAGCGCAAGTTACCATGGGGATTACAACCGCGATTGGCTACACCCGTCACCTTGGGTTGAATTTGATTGGTTGCCTTTCGTTGCCTTCGTCTCCTTGACTCGGCAGTAACGGTAGGGTCAATGTCCATCGAGGGGGAAGAGAGGAATAAGAAGAGAGCAGCACGTCTCAATGACACCGACGCACACACAGCCGTCCAGACACACAGCCGTCCAGACACACAGCAGTCCAGACACACAGCCCTCCAGACACACAGCCCTCCAGACACACAGCCGTCCAGACACACAGCCGTCCAGACACACAGCCCTCCAGACACACAGCCCTCCAGAGACACACAGCCCTTCAGACACACAGCCCTCCAGACACACAGCCCTCCAGACACACAGCCCTCCAGACACACAGCCGTCCAGACACACAGCCCTCCAGACACACAGCCGTCCAGACACACAGCCGGCCAGACACACAGCCGGCCAGACACACAGCCGGCCAGACACACAGCCGGCCAGACACACAGCCGGCCAGACACACAGCCGGCCAGACACACAGCCGGCCAGACACACAGCCGGCCAGACACACAGCCGGCCAGACACACAGCCGGCCAGACACACAGCCGGCCAGACACACAGCCGGCCAGGCAGCCATGAAGGCTCTGCAGATGGGGGGGCAGGCTAACATGGAGCTAGGGATGGCTAGCAGAGGATGGGTATAAACAGCTGGGCGCTGGGGTTAACATGGCTACTGGATGGGTATAAAGAGCTGGGTGCTGGTGTTAACATGGCTACTGGATGGGTATAAAGAGCTGGGTGCTGGTGTTAACATGGCTACTGGATGGGTATAAAGAGCTGGGTGCTGGTGTTAACATGGCTACTGGATGGGTATAAAGAGCTGGGTGCTGGTGTTAACATGGCTACTGGATGGGTATAAAGAGCTGGGTGCTGGTGTTAACATGGCTACTGGATGGGTATAAAGAGCTGGGTGCTGGTGTTAACATGGCTACTGGATGGGTATAAAGAGCTGGGTGCTGGTGTTAACATGGCTACTGGATGGGTATAAAGAGCTGGGTGCTGGTGTTAACATGGCTACTGGATGGGTATAAAGAGCTGGGTGCTGGTGTTAACATGGCTACTGGATGGGTATAAAGAGCTGGGTGCTGGTGTTAACATGGCTACTGGATGGGTATAAAGAGCTGGGCTCTGGGGTTGTCACAGTTACTGAATGGGCATAAACAGCTGGGCACTGGGGTTGTCACGGTTACTGGAAGGGGGCATGTTTTTGAGTTAATTTCCCACATCAGCCTACAGAGGAGAGCTCCTCCCTGAGCAGAGCTCAACCCTGACTGGAGCTACGACTAGCCGGTGAACTGGAAGCCACTCCAATTAAGCTGTGTGTCTCGTGTGTGTGTGTGCGTGTGCGTGTGTGTGTGTGTACGTGTGCATGCGAGGATGGGCTCAAATATTTTTTTGTCCATCACAAATGTCACAGAAGCACCCCAAATTACATTATTATCCCAAACTGAAGAACCGTCCCAATTTTCCCCCGGCTTCCACGAAAAAATATTGGGGCCGTCCTCGACGAAATAAATTCTTTGACAAAAGACGGCAGCAGACAAATCTCAATTAGTGGATTTAAATTGGACAATTCTGTAAAATTGTGTTTCCCATGTCGTACAATCATGCAGAATGGTTACATTTTGTGCCAACCAGAGATTTACTTTCAGAAAATAAGTAATTTAACATGAAAAATTATAATAATAAGTGACATGGTCCTCGACAATAGCAGTGCCGAGTGCAGCGTTTCCGTTAGCCGGTAATTACCGGTATTTGACCGGCAAAATATGTTGAAGTCCGAATATTTAAATCTCTCCGGTCATAATGTCCGGTGAAAATAATTTCTCTAAGCACAATTTTATTATTTGAATTGTATTAAAATAGGCTATTTAGCCTATGCGATGAACGAAACAATCATTACATGTTGCTTCACTCTGATAAAGCGCGGATGGCGCCGCTCGGATGTGAATCTTTTTTTCTTTCTTTTTTTGAGCCTGTCTGGCCACCATAACGACAAACAGGTATACGAGCGAGAGAGAGAGATGGCCAAAACAAGCTAAGCTTAACAAATATTTCATGAAACCAAGCACAAGCAGGTCTAATAATAATGACAACGAAGATGAGTCTTCTGAACTTGAAGTCACAGAGACCGCTGATGCCGTGGTGAAAGAAAACAGAAACAGAAATGTCGAGCGTTCAGGCCCGAGTGGAAAGTTTAATTCTCCTGGCTGAGGTGCGACATTATATCCACATTTTCCAGTTCACTGATCCAGCAAGGGTTACCACAGTTAATTCTGGAACCTCAGATCCCCGCTGATCATGGAGTTATACTACAGTATCGCGTTGGATCCATACACGTATCGATTTTTTCGAATGGTGATCAGGAATTGGAATATACCAGTTGGATACCATCTGATGTCAGGTAAGGACTCTATGTTATCAGTGTTAGGATAATCAGAGTAAGTTTGATGAAGTTATAAGCTGTTTTGTGAAATGTCTTCTTTCGGTTTCACTGTAAAAGTCCGAGAGGAAATCAACGGGGCGATTATCCGCGTGCGGCCGTAATGTGCTTGCGTGCACGTATAATATTGATCATCTAGCGTTTATTTGAAAACGATTCATAAAAAGGCCGACGAATATCAACGTTGTGGAATATTCCACTAAAAGACGATTTTCATAGAATGCTCCAGAATTAGCTGTTTTTTATCTGAAAACGGGTGCTTTTCTGAATGCTCTGAAACGGAAACGACGCGATAAACAGCCTTGACAGCACTGACTGGAAAATAGTCTTTGATAATGCGATGGGCAGATTAGACACATAACCATAATTTAAAACATAGATTAGGCGATATTAACGTTAACATTGGCACCGATGGTGGCATTCAGCCGGTAAAAAGGAAAACCAGGCTGACCGGAATTTCTCGAATATGTCCGGGGATAGAAATCTTGCAGGACACCCAGACCGGCACGAATATGTTCTAACGGAAACGCTGGCCGAGTGCAGCAAAAAGACATACCGTAATTCCTCTAATAGTAACCGGGTCTCAAATACAAGCCGGGTCTCTATTAATGGCCGGGTGCGCTCTTGAGCTAAGCAATTATAAGCCGGCCTCCTAATACAAGCCGGGTTACTAATATACTGAGCTGCATACTGAGCTAGTTACTTGATTTCACTTTGAAAACGTTGAAATGACCAGTGACCACCTGTAATTGCACTGTTTACTATTTCATACAGTACTTGGTTTCAATAAATGAACCCAGTACATTTTACTGGGTTCAAACCGACACAAAATGTTGATTTATTCATTATGATCCGTTTGAAAATTTGAAATATAGGCCTCCCTCTTATACAGGCCTCCTCCTAATACAAGCCTGGTACCCGCTACAGTTGAAACAAATACAAGCCGGGGTTACTATTAGAGGAATTACGGTAAGCATATTCCCCCCCCCCCCCCCCTCCATGCGAGAGTTGGATAACAGCAGAGGAGTCAACATATGTCTAATCTTTAGATCTTAAATAATGGCATCTTGTAACGGAGGAGAAAATCAAAACAGCAGAAAGTCTAAGTCACCACTTTGTAATTAAAGCCCCAATCTTTTCTTCTTCTTTTTTTGTTTGGTGGTGGTGCAACGCATTTGTTTGTATGGATTACAAATTGGGCCTTTAATATGCAACGTGTTACATGTTGCTCTGATGAGATATGAGAAATAGGTCTCCGACACACAGTGACACATTCACTTAGCCAGTTACTATGGCGATGACGTGTGTTGCATGATATGTGCTGTGCATCTATTGCACAGTACACTGCTGCCATCTCCTAACACTTGCCTGCACTTGTCACACACTGTCACACCATTTCATCTGCCAAAAGAGGAGATGAGTCTATCTTATAAGTCATTATACCTGAGGGAGTTAAGAATCATGGTGGTGATGCTGTTGATGATGCACGTTCGGTGATGTTGATTAAAGTGACAGTTCACCCAATGCAAACACACATTATTATTAATGCCTATTTTGGACTATGCTGATGTCGTCTTATCAAAACACCACAAAAACACATCAGTCTCTGAATGTACTCTACAATAGTCTCCAGGACATCCTCGTCAAACTCCTCATTGTGTTGTTAGATGCACTTAACCTCCCTATATACTAGGAGACACTTCCATTGGCTTCAGTTCATCTTTAAGTGTCTTTATTTCAATATACGCCCGTTATCTGAAGCAGTTGTTAGAACATTAACATTAACAACACTTAGACATTCCGACCATTTTGCTTTTCTGTTCCAAAAAGGCATTTATTTTTAGGGCTCATTTATGTATAAATTATATTTGTTTGTTTATATGTATGAATGTGTATATATATTGTAATATTTTGGTGATCTATTGTTGTGTTTAAGATAAGATATTCCTCTATTGATCCCCTTGGGGAAATTTGGGTTTTTGATTAATAGTCACATGTAATGTAATGTTAAGTGTTTTGTGATGCTACATCTCAAGGGGTTTATTCTGCAAAGCACTAAGGCCGCTCTTACACCAAGGTCCGAACCAAATTCATGTTTGTTACATTGTTTACACAAGATACAAGATACTTTAATGCCACACACAACTATGCTGGTGTTAATTGAGCACTGGGACATCAACATGAAACGCCCTCTTTTTTTTTTTTTTTTTTTTGACCTGTTGACCTGCAACAGGGCAGTTTTAAAACCAGAGACAGTGGACAGACTTGTCTTTCTTGCCTGCAACTTAAAGTAATGGCTTTGCTTGTCCAAATGACAATACTGACCAAATTGAGATTTATTTTTCTCGTCCATTTATTTTGTTTGCTTTCTAATTTAAAATACAGTTTGAAACCGTCTGTACACAGTAGGCTATGTGTGCTAGCAGAACTAGACTCCAGTCACGAGTCACGGTGCACATGTGCGGTGGTTTGTCCACCAAAAAAGCGCCAAAAGATCGAAAATAAACGAGCAGAGCCAGAACTGTTCAACTCCCCTGGAGCCACAGCCAGCAGAGAAGCCGGTTTACTTTCGCTTTTAAACCAGCTGCAGCCTGAGAACTGAAGTGTGAGGGGATGTAACACTAAAGATGGCGGCAATGACAAAGAATTGCTGCAAAATAAACATACATCTGTTGTTTAAAAAAAAAGAAAAAAAAATTATACTTATAACAATTTCGATAATTATCGATATCGAGAAATATGATAACATTATCATATCGTTATCGCAATATGATTTTTTTCCATATCGCCCAGCCCTACCCCCCCCCCCACCTTAAATACATAAATACATACAGGACAGTCACATATAACAAGTGTCAGTCAGTGTCGGATGCTTGCCCATCTGTGCAAGGGGGGGCGGGCCAGGGCGTTTATTGTTCAGACTGCTGTGGGGAAAAACTGTTTGTGAAGCGTGAGTGTTTGGTTAAAATGTACCTGTGGCGACCTGAGGGCATGCACTGGAATATGTGGTGTGCTGGGTGGGAGGGATAGTTGACTATTTTACCAGAGCGGGTGACTGTGCGTAGGGCTGTCTTAAATACTTCGAAGCTTCGTTCGATGGGCATGGGATTCGAATATGAAAATTAAATTTGATTATTAAAAATTAAAATAAATACAAAAATTAAATGATTTTATTTTTTTGCTAAATCAACTCTGCCTCTCTTTGATAATTACAACAAGCAATGCTGTTTGTTATTTAAGATGAGGTCGGACTCGGCACTGACAGATTTGTGTTCATTGTGCTGCTTTTATAAAGCCTCAAATGACGGCTTACAATATTTCATGAAAGCAAAGTGTTTAGTTTGTCTAAGATTTAAAAAGGTTTAAACTTTACAGCACTGACACAGTTGAACAAAGTGCTGTACAAGTTCCAGAACAAGACATTTTCATTACATTTTTTTTATTTTTTATTTTAGAAGCTTCGAATTAAAATCGAATCTCGGCCCCGAAGCTTCGAATTCCAAAAAAATTAAATCGAAGGTCAGCCCTAACTGTGTGTGAGGTGTAGATGGAGATAAGAGAGGGGAGGGGGCAGCCAATTATTTTGGAGGCTGTCTTGGTGATTCGTTGGAGTTTGTGTTTGGTGCGTCAGTAGAACCGTACCAGACTGTGGGATAAGGTGACACACTGCAATTATGCCAGTGGACCAAAGGACTTCAGGTGGCAGACCTACGTCATGTCGGCATCACCCGCAGGGGCCCTATACTTGACACTGATTGGCTTGTGGGTGGCTTGTGGGTGCGTCTGATGTTAGCGTGTTGTCTAGGAAGTGCTCCCAGGCAGGAATTATCTTTGTAGCTTCGCATCTAGTAGTAGGCTAGTCTCAACAGATTCACTTTGTTGCCATTATACTCACACTAGTATGGCATTGTTACCAGCAACAACTTCAATCACAATACTCTAGACTAGTTTGAATTAGGGATGCCCCGATCACGTTTTTTGCCACCGATACCGATCACCGATCGTCTATGAGCCATATCGGCCGATACACTAGGGCTGGGCGATATGGCCAAAAACGTTATCGTGATAAAATTATAAAATTATTTTCATATCACTCGATATCGATAATTATCGTCGATATAATTTCTGTCAAGTTTAATTAACTTCTTATGCCCGGCGCCGACGGACGGGCTATTAATAGACTCACTTGTTTTGCTACTGCGAATGTCTCGAGTTGATGTCGTCATCAGTCCGCGCACACCAGTGCATAGATTATTATATTCCACCAGGGGGCAACCTACCGCCACTGGATCATATGCATTATAAGAATGGAACTAACAGTTAGCCAGAGCAAGCGGTGTATCCCACGACAATGTACTAACCATCACCCTAAAATACTCCGTTCCGCCCCAATACATTGCAACGACATCCACCGCATACCCCACACTACTCTAACCGTTACCATCAAAATTCACGCCACACACCCACTCCGCACGTAAACTATAAAATAGCGGCGTGCAAGCTAATGATCCTAGCCAGCCTTGTTTCCAATGTACTAACTATCACCCTAAAATACTCTGTTCCGCCCCATTACATTGCAACGACGTCCACCGCATACCCCACACTACTCTAACCGTTACCCTAAGAATTCACGCCACAAACTATAAAATAGCGGCGTGCAAGCTAATGATCCTAGCCAGCCTTGTTTACTACCCAGAGGTGCACCGCAGGTCTCCTTCGCTGTCGCCATCTCCTTCACTGATTGGTTTTTAGTGTGTGTGCGCTGATATCCAAGCTTAGAAAATCGATATATCGAAACTTTGCGACCACGTTTCATGTTTATTTCGAGGAAATAATTTATCGCGATAGTTATCGTTATATCGCCCAGCCCTACGATACACTGCCGATACCGATCGTTTTTAGTTTTATAAAAAAAAAAAATTAAATATATTATTTTTTTTATAAAATATAAATTATATAATTATACTTGTAGTTGTATTATCTGACTGTGAGACATCGCTAACACGCAACAAGTAAAAATGCTCGCTATCTGCAAACAGCTCCACTGTCTGTGTGTATACTCTGCTTTGGTCAAATCACATTCAGCATGCCCTCGTCCACGCGCAGCCTATGCAACATTGTACCCCGGATGAACTTCCCTTAATAACCCATATAATAGCCGTGTTTATGTTTGTTTTTGCTTGTGTACTTGTATATAGTGTAATAGTCATATTTAGTTTGTTTGTTACGTTTGTTAGTTCGTTAGTTTAAACTTTAGGATAGTTGTAACGTTAGTTTAGCTTCGTTTTAACGTTAGATAATGTACAAAATAAACATCGTTCCTGTGTTTTATTTTGAAACCCCCTGACCGGAAGCATTTATGATGCTTCGCTATCTGCTTGTGTAGTTCGGTTCTGTGTTTGTTCAGTTGGTGTCTGTGTAGATTGTTGGTGAACAACTAACTTTAGGTTAGTTTTAACGTTAGCTAGCAGCAGGGATGGACGCCGTTGTGCAAATGCAGGCAGCTACAGGCACTCGAGGAAGAGCTGCTGAATTGAATCGGCAGGAGAGAGAGAGCTCGTCAAAGCCATTATATCCCTGTGGCTGTGGTGCGGTCGTATAGGCACGAAAGTAGAGCTGCCGCGGTATTGATATTTTCCTTACCGCACGAATTTGCGCAATATTTCCTACCGCCGCGGTAATTACCGCACAGTGTGCACAAAAAAAAAGTTTGAATGCATTTTTTTTTTTTTTTTTTAGTAGTCTACTCTTATAGCCTGCCTCTAGTCTAATGGCGCTTTTCCACTGCATATTACCTACTCGACTCGACCCGCTTTAGGCACCTGGTACTTCGTTCCTTTTCCACTGCAGCCAGGTACTACTCCGTTTGGGGAATGGGGATGCAGGCGGGGCCGCTCGCTTGTGTACACTGAAAGCTCCGTGGGCATAGATGTCCGAGGGCTTGCAGCAAGCCAGAGTTTAACACAGTTTCAATCAATCAATCAATAACAACATTAACCAGACTCTCGTTGCGTCTATTCTGCCAAAGCTAACGTTACCTCTCATTGTGTATTCTACCAAGCAAACCCGGGTTTAACGTTGTTACATCTCGTGTATATCGGCTGACTGTAGTATTAGGCTAATCACAACAACAAACTTAACACATCAGCGATCTTGTTGTGACACTAAACTCTCCGCTCGGTGGTAAATTGGGTTGATGTCGGTTTTGTTTCATCAATAAATAAGGCAGAATACACAGTGAATCCATTCTTTTTTGTTTATTGCACTTGGTTCTGTCGCAAACAAATCCTGAATGAAATGCATCCTTAGCGAGGCAGTAAAGATGGCGGCGCGGCGTTCTGTTTTCGTTCAGAGGCTACAAAGTGTGACGCGTCGAGTAGGGGGTATCTGCAGAGCCGCAGAGCCAGGCTGGACCAATAGGGTCGCTTGGAACCGAGTAGGGTATATCTGCAGAGCCGCAAGCCAACTTTATTATTATGATAAAAAACAGCGGTGACGCCGCGGTATTCAGCCTAACTCTGCAGTGAGCGTGATGCAACAGCGATACCGCGGTAATGCGGTTATCGCGGCAGCTCTACACGAAAGTGCAGCTCGAACTACCTGTTGTATTAAATTAATTGATTGCTGTTTAACTTGTCCGTGTCCAGTCCTTTCGATTAGCCCCACCGTTCATTGTAAACAATGATGCATGTAATTATATTAACGTTACTGTGTTGTTGTAGCTATGTTAATAAATTCTGAATGGCATTAACGTTAGCTGGCTGGCTACTAGGCTTGGGCAGTATAATTTTTTTCATACAGTCATACCTTGCTGACATAATACCCTGGTATACGGTATATGACGGTATGACTTTCATTTTCATCAGCGGGGGGGGGGGGGGGGGGGGGGCGGAGCTAACAATATACTCGTTATCACCATACATAACGCTTATATTGAAACACGTTGAGATTAGGGCCGTTCTTTCAACCTGAAAGTGCACTTTCTTCAACCTTGAAGTAAACAAATCACAGAACGGTAGCCAGTTAGTAGGTATTAGTGTTGTCACGATACTGGAATTTCAACTTCGATACGATACCTTGAAAAGTATCGATACTTTCGATACCAAAAAATTATAATAATAATATTTTTTTTTTTATTATAATAATTTTTTTTTTTTTTTTTAACAAATTTTGCTTTTGTTGCTGGTTGATTCTCCTCAGCTTCTCTCTGGTACTATACGAGAAGATAAATACACTTTTAAAACCCTTTGTTTATCTTTAGATCAGAGAGAGAGAGAGAGAGAGAGAGAGAGAGAGAGAGAGAGAGAGAGAGAGAGAGAGAGAGAGAGAGAGAGAGAGAGAGAGAGAGAGAGAGAGAGAGAGAGAGAGAGCATTTCTTAACGTTACATTTTCAACAACATTGCTGCTAATTGGACACTTCATGGAGGCGGGGTAACGTTGTGTCGAGTTCATGCGTGTACTGGGGTAGGATGGGCTCCGGCTCCGCTCGACCTAACGTTGGAAACGGGGTAGTTGTGTCGAGTTCATGCGTGTACTGGTGTAGTGGGCTCGGCTTGACGTTACTCCGTTTCCAGGTGGCCAGCTAGCTAGCATTAAGCTAACGGAGGAACGACAGCTAACGTTAGCTAATAATAGCGTTGTTTACAAACTGAAGACAGGGCTGCGCTGCCCGGCTGTGAGGGGGAGGAGGCTGCAGCAGCTTGTGTCTGTTGCTCTGAGCGAGGAGGAGGCGGAAGGGCAAGGCTCTGGCAGCGCGTCTGTCTGTCAACAACTTGCGGGTGCAAGCCAGCTGGTACCGATACTGCAGAAAGTATCGGTACTTCGGGAAATGAGTATCGAAGCCGTTTTAAATATTCAGTATCGATATTTATCGATACTTCGATATTTTTGACAACACTAGTAGGTATCAACGTGAGCTCCCGGAACGGTAGCTAGTTAGTTAGCACCATCCAGGTATCAACGTGAGCTCCCGGGACAGTAGCTAGTTAGCACCATCCAGGTATCAACGTGAGCTCCCGGGACGGTAGCTAGTTAGTTAGCACCATCCAGGTATCAACGTGAGCTCCCGGGACGGTAGTTAGTTAGTTAGCACCATCCAGGTATCAACGTGAGCTCCCGGGACGGTAGCTAGTTAGTTAGCACCATCCAGGTATCAACGTGAGCTCCCGGGACAGTAGCCAGTTAGCACCATCCAGGTACTACTATAACGTTAGCTTCCAGTCCCAGAACGATAGCCACGTAACCCTCTGCTGGCGCGTGCTGTGCACTACAATTAACTCAGTGTAATAGTCTGTGACGTCACGGTATTGAGAATCATACCGGCGGGATCTCGAAATACCCTGGTATACCGTAATACCGTCATACCGCCCAAGCCTACTGGCTACAACGAATTCTCACAAGCTGGCATCGTAAAATATCAACACCAGCCATGGGTATACTGTTTTCTAAATTGTGGAGGCTTTTAATCGTCAAGGTAAGAGGATTTGAAGGCGTATGCTATGGAAATCCCCTGCGGCTCCACTTTGTTGAAATGCACATAAATAGGGCTATAGGATACCCACCGCTTAATTCACAATTTTTGATTGGTTTGTCATGACAAACCAATTACATAATCCAACACATGTGTAAGAAACAAACATATTCCAGTTATCGGTATATTTTTTTAATGATTCGTTACGGCGAAATCAATACTTCCATTTGTATAAATTACGTTAACTCGAGGATAGTATTCCAGCCTGCGGGACCAATATTATTCAATGACAGCCCCGCCCCCATTCACTAACCAACCAATCAACGCAACGGTTGTTCAGATAGGTACGCATAGAGAAGTCAGCGAGTGAGAACTCCGCTGAGAATTGGATCATGTTTTCCGCACATGTCTTCGATCGGTTTTCACGATGGGCGAAAATAAATAATTATCGGAATTCACCCATCTCATATTTATACTGAATATTGGCCGATACTGATCGCTGGCCGATCGATCGGGGCATCCCTAGTTTGAATTTGCCAAATTAATGTGATTTTTCTTTTTTTTTACCAATTACAGGAAGTTAGGGCAGACTCATTACTCGTCACGTTGTCAAAACAGGAGAAACAGGGTAAAAGTGGGGGGGGGGGTCAAAGAGGAGCCATGGCAGAACATGGTGAGAGGAGGAGACCAAGTTTTTAATTGAAATATGATCATAAGTTAACTGGGAAAAACACACAAGAATACAGAAACTTTCCAGGTTTTTTCGGAGAGGATGAGAGGGGGGATACGAAGCTACTTCCTAGACAACATGCCAACATCAGACACACTCATGCGGGTGATGACATAGGTCTTCCACCTGACGTCCTTTGGTCCACTGGCATAATTGCAGTGTGAAAGCGAACCTTACTGGACCAAAGGTAAACAATGTAACAAAAACATGAATTTGGTTTGGACCTTGGTGTGAAATAATTTCCACAAAAGAAGAGAGCTCTATTGTATCATGCTCAGACAGCAGACATCTCTGCAGCAGACCTCTCCAAACTTCTGCAAATCACAACAAAACTATCTGAATGATAGACCGGATTGGAATTTGAAGGCTTTAATATTCAACAGCATGGCACACTGTATACGTTTCCCTTTCAGTATAAAAGTGTGCGAAAGTTGTTGTTCTTTTGGCCCGAATACCTATGTCATTTGGAATAGTTGAATAACCGTGTCCTTCCCTAATAGAGAGAGAGCCCTCCGGGTAAGGGAATTATTTATGTTTATTCTTTATTTATTTATTTAAATAAATACATTTAAATAAATGTATTTAAATGTAAATTATTATTTAAAATTGTGAACTTTCCCCTTTAAAGCTCAGTCTGTGCTTTAGTGCCTGGTGACTCCCGTGAGCTGCTTCAAGTCTGACGAATGCCCACTCATTATTCACACGTATTTCCATAAGAGAGTCTTTTCAAGACAAACCAAGAGCAGAGGAAAGGACCGTCTGTGACACACCTCTGGTACTGGATCAAAGCCTTCATCAGGAGAGGACTGAAGTCACGTTAGGAGAGGACTGAAGTCACGTCAAAGGAAGGCTGAAGTCACGTAGCTCAAATATATAATATTTATGAGTGTGGTGCAGGGACTACAGATGAAAACATTTACATTGATGTGGAAACTGAAGATGTTGATTAATGTGCACTGTCCCTGGGTAAAAAATTAATACTTAACTTGGAACTTATAGGAAAAACTACAAACAAGCAGAATACACATTTGTCCTCTATATGTCAGTGTTTAAGAGTTCAAGTAAGAAAAAGAAAAAAGTAAACTAAAGGGAGAACACTTGTCCCCTAACTGAGTGGTTCTCAATCTGAGGGGGGGGGGGGGGGGTATTCCAGGGGGTGACGGTCCCCAGAAAAGTGTTATTTCACTGACACAATAGTTATCCCAGTGAGAGCATGTATAAGTATGACTCATCTGATCCTAGCTTGCACTCTCTCCATTGTTACGTGTACTGCAAGGGGTACACAAGAAGATTTCTTAAACTACCACCTATTATGCTAATATGTCTATAGTTACTATGCACTCAAATGGTAAATGGCTGCATTTATATAACAGCTTTTATCCAAAGCGCTTTACAATTTGTTTCTCACATTTTACCCATTCACTCACACACCGATGGCAGAGGCAACCATGCAAGGTGCCAACCTGCACATCGGGAGATTAGGGGTTAAGGGGTTAAGTGTCTTGCTCAGGGACACTTCGACACGCTGCCCGGGAATCGAACCGGGAACCTCCGGATTACCAGATGACTGCTCTACCTCATAAGCCACTGTCGACCACTCAGACTGTAGCACCAAAGTTCAACACTGTTTGACGAACAATGTTACTTAGCTGCTATAGTTGTACCCTTCCTGCTGACCTGTTGTACACAACTTGTAAGACACTTTGGATAAAAGAGTCAGCTAAATGACTAAATGTAAATGTGACCCAGCACAGTCTAACCCATCGGGTCACGGACCGGTACTTGGCCGTGGATAATTAATTTGGTACCGGGCCGCAAAGAAAGAATAAAGTTGTCTCACAGGCAGCTCACGCGGTGGTAGACCCGAGTCTCCCGGACACACAGAGACATACGCGGCTGAGCTATGGTAACTTTTGCACACTGTGAGCCTCTTTTATGTCATCACTAGGCCAATGAGAATGCTTCTTCAGAAATAGCGGCAGAATACACAAGACCAAATAAGAAATAGGTATCGGTCACATAGTTAGGGTTGGATTACAGCTGAGCTCAACACAGACTCTTGTCTCCGTTGTATAGGTCCACAAGAATGTATGACATTCCCTGCATGAACACACATCAGAATACAGGGCCAACACGGTAAATAACAGTTGATTGTACACACTTGTTTAAGTCATTTACAATATGGAATTATAGATAGATATGGTAGAATTTATAGATATGGTAGATTATAGATACTGTAGATACTTTTATGGATAGTCTTATATTAGCAAAAAAACAGCTAAATCCTGACAGCACCTACCCCCTACCAGTGAATGCTTCTCACCTGAAAAAGGTGTTCGGTTGGGGAGGGGTTAGGTGGCAAAGGCCAGTGGGTATTTGTAGTTCTGCATGCATCTTAAGAGAACAGACAACAGCCCCTTTGAGGCTCTGTAGCTCAAAACGGGCTATTGTGTTATCATCTTTGTTAATAAGACAGATAGAAAATTATCCACCCGATGTGTACGCTTATTTTGTAGGTAAGAACTTTGATATCGCATCACAGAATCAATATACTGCTATTTAATAATTTAGGCCCATCTTCCAGTTACGAGCAATGTAGCTTGGGGCAAAAGGCCTTCGTCTATTGACGTGATTTGTTCACACACGGTTTAAATAAAAGAAAAAAAGGGAGGTGAAGAAGCAGTCAAAAAGACAACGGTTAGTCAAGGGGTGCTTGGCAGAATCACTTAGACGCGGAGCGAGAGCCAAACGTTTTGAGAAGCGGCGCCGTTCTATACAACCTACTCAAGCCTCTGCTGTAGTGCACTTCAACCTAAAGAGTAGGAAGGAAGGGAGAGAGGGAGGGAGGGATGGAGTGTTTGTTGACATTTCACCATTACGTTAAGTACAGGGGGTAGGGGAGGGGGAGGGGGGGGGGCTGGCTTCAGCTAGCCTGTAGCTAATGTAATGACATGTGGGCTGTGTGTTAAAAAGGGAAAATCCACCCTAAATGCTAATCGCTGTCATATTTGTCCAGGTCAGTTTAGATGTGTGAAAATGAACATGTCTCTCCTCAAGCTTAACAGAGAGACACGATTCTGGTGATAATATCCTCAAGAGATAAACCATACATAGATGGTGCCTAGTGGAACAACTCTCAGGACACAGACAGTAATCATGGTGATTTAACTGTCTATGAGGACACTATGGCGGTAATCGTGGTGATTTTACTGGGATACGAGGACACTATGGCAGTAATTTTACTGGGATATGGGTGCATTTTCAGATTCAGAGCTGTATAAGAAGATTTAAATAAAACAAATGTGGATGTATATAATAGCTTGTAAGAAAATAAATATATGACCCCTCAAATTCGGTCACTAATTCATAGTCAATGGATCAACTCCAAATAAGTGTCCTTTGATGACATCACAAATTCATGTATCGTTGTTCCAATTTCCAGCTTTGGGGGGACAGCCCGTCTATATTTATAGATACATCGACCGAACTGTCACAAGATGGTTGGAATTGCACCATTTAAATTCAGTTTTGGGGTGGATTCTCCACTGTAACAGTTGGCAGCAGCTAGAGCTGAGTGGTCCGGCTGTGTGACAGTCAAACCACAAAGGGATGGGCGATAAGGCCAAGCATAGGTTAAACTCTAAAGAACAGTGGGGGCAGCAGTACACTGCTAACCAAATTACACCTGTGTGCCGTTTGCATCCACTCGGAGGCGGAGGGCTGAGAGGCACGCGTGTGTGTGGTAGGTCAATGGAGCCTTAAACTTCATTATCTGCGTGATTGATTGGCACACATTCGACAGCCTCCGCCGTCACTTATAGTTCATCAGTCTGCCTGCCCAGGGGTTCATTAGTGCTAGGAGTCAGGGGCATATGGCCATCAGTCATAATGGACTACCTTACGTCAGTCAAAAGACAGTACAGAATCACTTGGGGAAAGGAGGAGGGGGGGGGGTTAAGTAGGGGGCAAGATTGATAACAGCAGAGCCGTATTTTAAACGGATAGCTTTTCAAACAGCCATTGTTAAAGGAATCCACTGATCCGGGGCGTCTATGAGCACGGCACTAAATCTTTGCTTAAGAGCTCCTTGTATTTCCATAACACTAACACGCAGGAGGGGTGGGGGGGGGGAGGGCTCTGGTGTCCTACTTTCAATTCAGAGTCAACATCCCCCTCCATATACGGCGAAGCCTATAGGCCGCCACGTAAACACTGAGCGCAGCACACAGGAAGGGAGTGTCTCTGGTCAGCTCCACATTCTCAGGACGGGGCAAGTGAGGCAAGCGGGGTTACATAACGTTATCCACCGAATGTACAGAACACCTTAGTCATGGTCCGATAGAAGCCGGTGATAAGGACAGGGTAAGAGAGGGGACAGACGTTTTTTTTTAATATATATATATGATAAGAGTGGCCTTCCATCTGTGACGCCTCGTGTTTACTGGCCTGTGAAGACAACAGCAGGCAGACTCCACGGTGAAGGAGCTGTGTGGTTTTTGTAGTTATTTTCTTTTTTTGTTTTTGTGGGGGGGTTGGAAGGCTTGCGCCAGGAGCGACTAAAGTCATTACGGTCATTCTCTCACGGCTATTTTGCTACATCCAAGCTCGGGTTTCCCCCACTTGCATAATGGTAGTAAACACTCCCTGTGTGCATCATACGAACACTGGACAGTGAGTGGCACACGTCCGAGTTGTGTGCCGACGGGCTGCAGCGAGTCCCGCCCGCACTTCTCACCTCATTACGGCTTTTTTAACTCCGCCGCGGCCCCCGTTCCTCTCGGCCCGACTCCACTCGGTGGCACTAGATGAAGGGTTTAGGGACTAAACACTACGCTGCAGTACAAATCTGTACAGAATGTCTGGGCGATAGGGCTGAGCCCACACGTTCTGACCTTTGTTCGTTACGTTGCCATTTTAATCTTAATTAATGGGTTTGAACCTCCGCTTTTTTCTTTTAAATCTTTTTTTCTCTTTACACTATAAATATACCAGAATGTGATATATATCAGAATATCACAGTACTATGTTGTGTTTACAAACATTTGAAAGTCACGCGTGAACACAGACACAACAACACAGTCTAGTGAGATGAGGAGGGGTCACCGTCATACATTATCAGGAAATGAATCAATCGTGCAAAAAAGATAATTGAGTTTGATTGATTGAAAACTTTATTAACAGATTGCAGAATGGGTACAATACAGTACAGCTCAATACACACAATTGTTAAGGGGATGCAGACCAGAGAAAGACTTTAGTCTTGTTTACATCAGGGTCCCTCATTTTCAATTCATCAGGACATATATGACATACATGACATACAGATAGACAGTACTGCTACATCTGAGTGACTCACACTCACCCGTCTTATTTCATAATACAACGTTTCCGAATTTAAGTTTGGATTAAATCAAGTGTATGCAGCGATGCTGAACTTTCCCAGCGGAACACAAGTTACTTAACGTTACACAGGTATGTTATGCACGTTAAGCTATGCGCGTTTAGCTGGCTAACAAGATGTCGTTTCAACAAATGGATTCACAAAATCGATTACCATCCAAACGTGATTGAAGCCTCCCGTGACCAGTAAGTAGGTACTACTACTCTTAATAACCGCAGCAATATGTGCATATATGTTCTACGTTATATGCGTAAATGTGCCTAAAGTCAAGACTTGACAGTACTGAACCAGAAAAATGATTTAGGAGCAAATTATTTGCATGATAAAAAAAAACGATGGTTCGAACGTCCGTTCAAAAAACCCTGGTGAAGTTCGAATCCCAAAAACAGGCTTTGGCAGCAGAGCCAAGGACTTACATATCTGAACGCTGATTACACCGAAGCACAAAAAAAACAAATAATGATTACCCTCACGTTCACAAGTGCATTCATTAAAAGGGGACATGTAATGGGAACATTTGTGTCGTCTTTGTATGGATTGTGACATGTGATTAGGTGCTGGGGGGGGGGGGGGGGGGGGGGGGGGTGACATGTACAGTGTACACCTTGCCGATTGGCCAGGGGAGTTTGAAGTCTTCAGATTAACAATCTTTTGCGTTTGTCTGGTCCTCAAGTATTAACCATTCCTTGCGGCTCCTTTAAATATTAACCAACATAAAGGATATATAACTATATCAAAACATTTTACTTAAATATTGAATATTTTCTGAAGTCATCTTCCCTTCCGTTCCTCTGCTTTCAGTACCGACTGAGGCAGACGGATGACATGACTGAACTGATGGGCTCCCATTGCTGTGTGTGTAGGGGTAATGTTTAATAGATGTTCCGTCATTATCCTTGTTCGTCGTCTTATTTCTTTGTTTGGTTTTGTCTTGTAAATCTGATACATAATATGTCCCCCTTTAAGACCAAGACAAACCAACATGCAGAACTGAAAAGCATTGAAAAGAGTACATTAGACGCTCACGAAGGTATTTTTTTCTTTTTTTTTAATCAATTGACTTTGAGGGAGCAGGCTGCAGCAGAGGGGGTGTGATCAAAGGTGTGTGTGTGTGTGTGTGTGCGTGCGTGCGTGCGTGCGTGCGTGTGTGTGTGTGTGTGGTTGCTCATATCTTAGGTGACACAGGACCAGACTCTCCATGGCCAGAGCTGGAGCCATACAGTCTGCTCTGGTGGAATGCAGAGACGACAGGGGGCTACTCCTGCTGCTGCCGCCGCTTGCAGAGCATCCAGACAGGGTTCCTCTCTCCGGGACACACAGTACATAACTGTCCGGCAGAGACCGCAAAAAGCATTTAACACAATCAGTAACATTTAGATCAACTCAAAAAAGGCAACGGAAATATCATTTTGACATTTTTATTTTTTACCTCTTCCAGACTTTTAAAGGAAAAACAATCTATTGTTTTTAATACACATAGACCTCCTGTTCACTGTAAAGTGCCACGTTTTGATATATTGAGCTTTAAGTTAAATGTTTTGGAACTCACAACACGCAACCGTTTTATGTTGCATGATCATGAATACATTTATTTTGTATTGTATTTTTTATGTTTAAATATCAACATTATCTGTCCACCCTCAGTACATTTACTATCAATATAATATACTCGTCTGACTTCATGTGATCTTTCCAAACGCACACACACACACACAGAGAAGGGAGAATGTCTGCCCCCTCCTCCTCACTCTGCCCGTCTGCTGTTCTCTCTATATGGCTATGAACAGCTTGTTGTTAGCTCATGCTAACGTAACGTTAATTTCGGACTTTATGACGCGAGGATTGCAAAGCATGTTATATGCATTTGACCCGTTGCCGAATAAAACAGCAGGGATTTGTTTTGGGTCGCGACAACACTATCCACTAGCTCTGTTTCAATGTCCGCGTTCCAAACGCTACTGTCTGCTGCTGAGACGAGTCCTGCTCACCTGCTGTGTTGTGAGCTGAGCCGAGCGGATATGAGTCACTGCTCGCAACTCGCGGGGATATTGTTCGCTAGGGATTATGGGATTTGGTGTTTGATATATGGAGTCTTACGCAGAAGGAACATTGTATTTAATCGCACAAGTACCAAGTGGATAGCGTGGCGCCGTGGCCCATTCAATTTACCGCGTCACTTTTTTTCTTCTTTTTTCCGCCAGGCACGGGCCATCGCACCAGTGCTATTGAAGTCAATCCTTTCATCACACAGACTGACGTCAGTGTCGCACGTGCGCGCACTGTACAGCCCTGGGCAGTAGGCAAGTGGATGCCTGAACACTTACGCCGTTTTTGGGATCAATATTTCATTTTTTCACCATGGCATTCATAATTCATCCAGCCAACCTCCGGACTGCAGCGGGACCCTGTATGAGATTGCAACGCCTCAATACCGCTGCCTGGTGGATGGTCGGGCGAGTTACACTCTCGCCAAAACCGGAAGTGGCGCTAGTGCGTCAAGGAAATCCCTCCGGCAGTAATATCTTGTTACGGGACTCCAGACAAACTCGGGTGCATGGGATCGCTTTCTAAACTTAATAATCAATATGATTTCGGGGGTTTATTGCACCATACAAACCGGAAATGGATCTAGGAGATCGGCGTCAAATAATTGGGATCTTTTTCCTCCAGTCTCATCGGCGAACGGTAAGAGGACAGTAACGTTATTTTCAGCCCGATTGTTTATTCATTTCACTGCAAACCATCTGATCAATATATCAACCCATACTAAATAAAGCCGTTACTGACTATCAAGGAATTATAAACGACGCCCCCCTTTCCTTCACGCATGATGAAGCATAATGTATACCGATCATATACATTTGAATTGTTTAATATAGCGTGTATAGGAAAGAAACGCCAATCGATGCATGCAGAATTGTATCCAAAACTCCAAGTTCACCCCTTCCCAGAATATAACTTGCGCAAAGGGCCGGATGTTCATTCAGCCCACGCACAACACAGATTACCTGTAATTTAGCATAGCCTCATAGTGTGGCGAACACACACACACACACCCACTCTCTCTCTCGCTCTCTCTGTGCGTGAGGAGGATTGGTGCTAGATTGAGAAGGGGCTGTCTCTCGGAGATCAAATTAATGATCGTTTGCGGCATATAGAACACAGCAATGCGCCTCCAAACAAGGTGTGATAAACATGAATTGATATATTTTCCTTGGCATGAAACAGGAAATAGTATTTACCATTAGGGACCTGCATGACGCTTCTTTCTCTATTCAATAACGTTTGACCCTGAGGGACGGTGGTCGCGGTTGTTGTAGTATTCAGTTAAATGACGTCGCGTGTCTCCTGTCCGCCATGCAGCACATTCAGGCCCACGCCCACAATCTAATATATATATATATTCTTGTCCAACAAGTCGATTATTAATTTGAATATCGAATATTCATTGACAGCCCTACTTAACAGATACTGCATCACCCCTGAGTGGAACATGGAAAGCCAAAGCACCGAAAACGCGTACCGAACCATGACGTCAAAACGGAGGTAGGTACCGAACCGTGGTTTTTGTGTACAGTTACACCCCTATTATACAATATATACTACACAGCTTGGTTTGGCTCAGAATAATACAAATTGTGCGTCCGTGTGTGTGTCATGGTTATTACTGTTAACTAAAACTAAACAAAGAATTAAAACTAGGTGTATTACAAATAAGTAATATATTGACGAATTTATTAAAATGTACAATGTGTACGTATTACAAATAGTATATATTAAAACATTTTAAACTTTTAATGTGTTCAGAAAACATTCCGCTGGGAACCGAGGATGCTCGCATGGGAGGCAAGTACCTTTACCTCAAGAGACCTCACCCGAACCTTAACCACACAGTTACCTTAAACTAACCATAACCCTAACTTTGTACCTTAACCCTAACCATTAAAACGAACCATAATCATAGTATAGTTAAGTTGCTGTGTTTGTATCATTTCTTCTAGTGGTGAGAGCACTCGCCCACGACCACAATCATTGTTGGTTCGACTCCCAGTCTCCAATTTGTTTTGGACTTTTGGCGATACGAAAGGTAAATATATTACTTATGGGTATAACATACATTATATGTACCTTTTTTTCTGTGGTTGATTAGTACTTTATTAACATTTTCTGATGAGACTGTGTTGGTATATCCAGTCTAACACCTGTCTAACACAGTGGCACTTGATGCATGCACTACAGCAGTGTGTGGGCTACTGGTTAGTAAAGGTTAAGCCACTAAAGCACCGCCACAACCACACAACCCTGTGTGCTTAGATGCTAAGATGCAAAAGAAAGCCAAGCTATAAAATGTATGATGAATTGATTAACTGATTACCATGACATGCATCTTGCTTTATTTTGTCTCAACCAAAGTTGGCATTTAATTTGTTCACAAGGTTCACTATTATACAAAACATGCTGCTGTCACAAGTTTGTCTGGTCAGTACTGTAGCTACAACTCTCAAGATGCTCTGGTCTGGTCAGTAGCTACAACTCTCAAGATGCTCTGGTCTGGTCAGTAGCTACAACTCTCAAGATGCTCTGGTCTGGTCAGTAGCTACAACTCTCAAGATGCTCTGGTCTGGTCAGTAGCTACAACTCTCAAGATGCTCTGGTCTGGTCAGTAGCTACTAGGGCTGCAACGATTAGTCGACATAATCGACAACATCGATCATAAAAACTCGTCGACGCAGAATTTTTGCGTAGATGCATCGTAAATATATATATATTTTTTTTTAATAATAATAATAATTTTGCACTACCTATCTTTGTGAAAGTGGCTTCTCAGCTCTGGTCCAGCTGAAGACAAAGCAGAGGAACAGATTGAGGCCTGCTTGCTTGCCGTCAAAAAGTGGATGTCGCAAAACGTTCTACTCCTTAATGCAGATAAAACTGAGATGTTAATTGTTGGCCCCCCAAACCACAGAGGCCTGTTTCAGGACATCTCCCTCAACTTTGATACCTGTCATGTATCCCAGAGCTCCACCATAAAAAACCTCTGAGTAATTTTTTATTCCTCCCTCTCATTTAATGCACATATAAAAAATTTCACCAAAATTGTATTCTTCCATCTTCGTAATATCGCAAAAATTCGCCCCATTTTAACTCTGGCTGATGCTGAAACCCTGATTCATGCTTTTGTCTCATCACGTCTGGACTACTGTAATGCACTTTTTTCAGGCCTACCTAATTCAAGCATCAAAAATCTTCAATGCGGCTGCACGGATACTAACTATAACTAGAAAATTTGATCACATCACACCAGTTTTGTCCGCCCTACACTGGCTTCCTATTCAAGCCCGATCTGACTTTAAAGTGCTACTCCTAGGGGCGGCTAGGTGGTGTAGTGGTCTAAGGCACTCGCCACCAGTGTGGAGACGCTAGGATTCGCGTGTTCGAATCCAGCTCTCCACATTGTTTTTCAGTTTGGCTGGTCGTCCGCAGTAATACACATTGGCCGTATTACGGGGAGGGAAAAACTGAAGGGTGGGGATCGAACGTTGTGAACAAGCGACTCCTACAAGTCGGTTGGTGCGCCTGCGCAGTAGAATCAGGAAGTGTCGGGGGCAGCGTGAGCCTCCCACGCGTTACTCCTCGACACTGAGAGGTCGAGCTGCGCAGGTGAAAAGATGCGACTGCTGTTACCTCAAGTACCGGAGGGGACTTGTGCTATGTATGACTTAGTCCTCACTGCAGCCGGCTTGTGGGAGGCAAGAAACAGCGTTCGTGACAGGGGAGGGTTGAATTGGATGATACGAAATTGGGATGGGAGAAAATATAGAAAATGGGAGAAAAAGTGGATCAAAAAAAAAAAAAGTGCTACTCCTCACCTACAAAATGTTTAATGGGCTTGCACCGCTCTATCTATCCGATCTCATCTCCTGATACTCGCCCGCTCGTGCTCTGCGCTCACAAAATGCGGGGTTTCTATCGATTCCTAGGGTTAAAAAGAAATCCGCCGGCCACAGAGCCTTTGTCTACCGCGCTCCCTACCTGTGGAACAAGTTACCTGCAGTCATCAGGGGCGCCTGCTCTGTCGAAGCTTTTAAATCCCTGCTTAAGACCCATCTTTTCTCCCTCTCCTTCAACCTACCCTGATCTCACCTGGTCGGGGACTGACCTTTAGATTAATCTGTCTAGTTTAGTTAGGACATTTATTTTCCCCCATGTCTGCTTTTTTGCAACACCACAAACATGGGAACTCTCTCTCTGAGCAATGACCGGAGTGTTGAATGTCCCGTGATTAAGACGGGGAGGACGCGACCCTCTTTGCGCCGCCCCTGTGCCTCAAATAGATTCGCTATCAGCTCTATCTTCAATCTTTCAAAATGTTCAGTTGCTATCGCTATCAGCTCTATCTTTAATCTTTCAAAATGTTCAGTTGCTATTGCATGCACTCATCTGTGTTTCACTACACACTTGAGTGCATGCTTACCAACTGTTAGTCTGCAACACTACTATCACCGACATCTAAGAAGGGAGATCCCCCCCTTGTAAGGCTGAGCCCGAACCCTGTTTTTAGGGTTCGAACGTTCGCCAGGGTTTATCGAACGAACGTTCGAACGTTCGTTTTTTGAAATTTTTTTAATAAAAAAAAAATTTTATTACATTTTTTTTTTTTTATATCTTTTTTCCGTTTTGTGGCATTAGCGTTATATAGTTAGTGTTACACGTTCAATAACAGGTATTCACTCTTGGTCGACGGGAAGGAGAGAGGCGCACGCCTCGGCTCCTTCCACAGTCTACCTCGGAACGGGGGACGGCAGAGAGACAGAGAGACACCGGCGCGGGGGTCCCGCCGGGCTCCCAACACGCCTGCCGCCTCGGCCAGAGTTGTTTCCAACGCAACCACCTCCCGCCATGAAGCTCGCACTCCGTGGCCGAAAAAGGCTGGTATTCATTAATGAGCCTTCCGCAGGTTCACCTATGGAAACCTTGTTACGACTTTTACTTCCTCGGCTGGGAGCTAACGCTACGTTAATGCTTCTCTCAAGCAGATCAATGGCGGCATTGCCGGAAGTAAAAAAAATAATAAACGCGTGCCGATTGGTGGTAACAGCAGAGGCGGGTGCAAGCGGTGTGACGTAATTGGCAGAATCGCCAGTCATTCAATCAAAATTGTTCTATTGCATTGGTTGAGACTAGAGCTCTGGTTGAGTATCCAGCAACAGCCCGGCAGAGACCATACTGGTTGAGCCGAGCGACTCGGCACTCGGGGGACGCGCCGCTTCACATCGCCTCACCGTCGTTGCGCCTGCTTTATTTTTTTTCACCGAACGTTCGAACCCATTAATTAAAGTCCGAATGTCAGCTTAACGAACGAACGTTCGAACGTTCGGGCTCAGCCTTACCCCCTTGAATGGCCCTTCTAAGGTTTCTCTCCTCCACAGGCACAGATTTTAGTGAGTTTTTCCTTACCTTCGCGTGGGGTATGTCTGGGAGTGCTTGCATTCTTTCATTTATTTGCATTTATTTTAAATTTGTTAGACCTTATGGTGTTCTTGTTCTGTTCTTGACTTATTGTTATGTTTTCTTCTTGACTTGTTTAAAGAAGACATGTACGGCCCATGGGGACATTAACGTGTGTTGTCGGGCCTTATAAATAAATTTGATTGAACATTGAGCATGACCTGAGAGTTGCTTTGTCTACCATCACCCCAGACTTTGAGACTCTTGTCAGGAGCAAACAACATCCCCAGTTATCCCATTAGTTCCCTGTGATGTTAAGCTAAGAAGTCTGCTAACAAGGATATATTATTTATTATTATTATTATTATTTTATTTCATTGTGTTTTTAGCCCTAGTTGCACTTTTGTTGCAACCCCAGTTATCCCATTAGTTCCCCAAAACTTACTGTCGTCTGTTATGTTAAGCTAAGAAGTCTGCTAAGAGCCCGGAAAAGGAGCCGCGCCCACAGGAAGCAGAGATGGAGGGTGTGACAGAAATAATAGTTAGATTAGTCGACTAATCGAAAAAATAAGACCGAAATAATTGTTAGATTAGTCGACTAATCGAAAAAATTATCAACAGATTAGTCGACTACCAAAATAATCGTTAGTTGCAGCCCTAGTAGCTACAACTCTCAAGATGCTCTGGTCTGGTCAGTAGCTACAACTCTCAAGATGCTCTGGTCTGGTCAGTAGCTACAACTCTCAAGATGCTCTGGTCTGGTCAGTAGCTACAACTCTCAAGATGCTCTGGTCTGGTCAGTAGCTACATCACCCACACATGGAAGTTTAAAAGAAATTGTGAGTCAGTCACCCAGCCACTCACTCGGTAAGCGACTGGCAAAAAAATAGGAGAATTGTCTATACAGTTTTCAATTTCAATACACTGTAATGAAAAAAATAAATTCTTAGAAATATCCTACTTGTGGCGGGTGGCCCACCATGATAGCAAACAGGTGCAACACAACTGTATTTACACATTAACCCTTTCACTACCACACTACAGAAGGTTAACCTGTGGTTGTGAAAGGGTTAACCATTTGTTGTGTGGCAGTGAAAGGGTTAACATCAGTGTTTCCCATTAATTACCTAGACTGTGGCGGCCTAATTAGTCCCGCCACAGTTTTATAATGAACCGAAAATAAAAAGATTTTATTAAAAAAATTAAAATCAGTAGTATTTGTAGTAGTCGTAATAGTAATCCAATATCTTTTTTTCTTCTTCTAAAAAATAAACCAGTTCAACACAGGTAACCACTTTTGCTTAGGTAATTTCTTTGATGGCTCAAATGTTGATTTTGTGTTTTGAGCACAAAGTTCATCATAGATCTAGCCTCTTTATTTTGCTTTCAAAGTGCACCAGATTGATGCATTTAACTTTAAATGTACAAAAAAAAGGACCCCCCCTAGAGGGGCCAAGGTTCACCCACCACAGTCTCACAAAATCCTGTGGGAAACACTGAGAAATCTCGTTGTTGGCCGCCATGCGTTGAGTGCCAATGACGAGAAATCTCGTTATTTAATCGTTATTTATTTCATTAGCAATATCCATTCATTGTTCATCAATCCAGCCTCACGTTATCATTGGGACTGGCTATGAGCTTGAAAAGGGCAAATACCGCCCCCTATCGTCTCCCGGATGGTATTGCACCCATTGGAATGGAAATGAAAATCCATGTGAAAAGAAAACTCCGGATTCCACATTTTACTTCTCAGGCATGTAACCGGAGGGCGGAGACTATTGCATTCATTGGGGCAACCGAAAGCAGCGTGGATTATCTGTTTCGAGGTCTAATGTTGGATCAATAAACGCGATCGATATTTGGAATGGCGATCAGGAATTGGAATAATCTTTTTGCAGAACATCTTATCTGAGGTAAGGAATCTATTTTACCAGTTTTGGGGTAATCGGATGTTTTTTTCACATATTTCATAACGTGTCTGTGTGCATGTATGACGTTAGCGCTGACCAGATCATAGATAATCGATTTTTCAGGCCGCTTCTCTAGCGTGCATAAGTACACATATACTATCGATAATCTAGCGTGTATTTGAAAACGATTCATAAATCAGCCGGAAAATGACAACGTGTTGTGTGTATTCCAGTAACGTGTGATTCCTGCGGAAACTTTTTTTTTTCTTCTTCTAGACATTTCCAAAACTATACTCTTATTCAAAACGGTATAAAACGGAAATGTACAGATGAAAAAACAATCAGTTTCGTACATGTTGACTGCAAGCAAGTCATTGATAAGCGACGGGCGTATTAGACACATAGCCATAATTTAAGATATAGTTTATGCGTTCGCAAATATGCTCGCCCTCTTATTGACTAAAGCGCTGGCACTCAAGCGATAAATAGCCCACCCCATGCTGGCAATCAAAGTGTTTACACTCTGTATTGTCGCAGTGAAAGGGTTAACCCCTTTGACAGTGTGGTAGTGAAAGGGTTAATAAACATCTGGTTTTAATCAGGTCTTGTCCTGCATGGAGACTGTCCATGCCTGCTGCCACCACCACACAAACTCACACTGTAATCCAGACAGGGGTCCATTCTGTACAGTTCGGCTGGTGAAGCACGCGGTCAAGCACCAACAGAAACCATGAAAGCGCGACAAATAGTCCTATCCATTCACCTATGAAGTGGTAATGTTGGGCAAATGTTAATATACCAGGGTATGCGTGTGCTTGTGGTCAGATAGTATCAAGCTAATTTGTTCGCCATGTGCTTGGGATGTCTCCGCCGGCCAGTTTGGCCCGTGCAGCTGCTTTGGGCTGAAGCTCCATGGTTCTGTGCCTTGGCCAGAGCACGCTCTACGTTGTGGGTCCACTACCACTGTGGCCCTCTTTGCTTTCCCAAGTCTCTCTCCCTCTCTCTCCCTCCCTCCCCCGTTAAAGCCTAATCATGTTTCACTACAGTCCATCTCTGCTGAAGCTTAGCTGCCAGAACCACACAAAGGCAGATCGCACTGTGCCGGAAGGGGGGTTGTCACCCATTCCAGTCATACTATTACAATACAAACAAAATAAAAAAGCAACAAAATAAAATAAAAACACCAGCCTATGCCAGCACCCGACTGCCAAGGGGGTGAGGACATGTGCCAGTAAGCTGTGCCTGTAATCATGCGGGTTAGCGTGGCTTTTGGTTTGGAGACACACCCAGTGCTCATGGGGCTCCGAGGGTAGCGGGCATGACTGTGCATTACACTGCACGTTTGACATCAAAAGCTAGCTGACTGGGGCAGTATTTGAAGTCTCTTGCATATTGTAATATTACCAGAGCATCCCAGTAAGGGCAGAACCATTGCAGGCAGGGCAAGGAGGTAGACTTAAAAATAAATAAAAAGGTGTAATTGTGGATTCATGCGTTGTATTATGTTACAAAAAATAAAAAAATAAAAAATCCTTTATACATTTTCCTCCCATCGCTCAATTTAGTCATTATGCCAATTCCCCCCTGGTCATTGCGCTGTCGGTCTGGGGAGGGTGTAGACTACCTACTTGTCGGTCTGGGGAGGGTGTAGACTACCACATGCCTCCTCTGTCGGTCTAGGGAGGGTGTAGACTACCACATGCCTCCTCTGTCGGTCTAGGGAGGGTGTAGACTACCACATGTCTCCTCCAATGTGGAGTCGCCAGCCGCTTCTTTTCACCCGACAGCGAGGAGTTTCACTGGGAGAGGTTCATGCAACCTCCCCCAGATCCCCTCCCTGCTGAACAGAAACCCAAACCTACCGGTAGGAGTAACTATACTCATACCCCACCGGCTTCCCACCCTCAACCGTGTTTGTAGGGACGACTGACCAAGCCAGAGGTACCACTGTCACCGGAATTTTAACCCAGGGTCACTGCGGTGGTCGACGAATGTTTGGAACCTCTACACTACACAGCCATAATTATGTTTTTGAAATTCAATCCGATATTTAGGCTTTACATAATTTGGGACGTTGCAGCAGTAATATAAATGGATGAGAGAAGCCCGTTTTGAACAAAGTAGCCCCATGACCGTTGCATGATGAGGAAAATAATCACGTAATTTGTATTGGGAAAATAAAATGCTGTCAAAAACCGGTATAACGTAAAAACAAAGAACAATATTGTGATGTGGTATTTTGGCTAATTGAGGGGCGCTGAACAATCTCTCCCGGCCGGGGATTTATCATCATCATATGGTTTTTCTTTAGAGAAAAAAAGTTAACCCCTTTTTTGGGGGAGGGGGGGAGGGGGGGGGGGGGGTCGTACACTGTTAAATAGAAAGTCCACCCTAAAATAGAATAATGTTTTCCATGAAATAATGAATATTTGAGGTCTCTCCGACTCCTCCTCCTCCAAAGCATTAATGAAGTGAAGCAGCCTGAAGAGATTAAGTGGGTTTTCATTTCATCACCACAGGAACCGGACATGGAACTGTGAAGCAGGTCAAAGAGAGAATCGGCTAGGGCCGGACCATATGCTCCCCAAATAAAATCACATCACAATATTATTCAGACTTTTGATGATATAGCGGTACTTGGCCGTATCGTTTTCCAGTACAAATTACAACGTGATATGACGAGACATATTTGCTATGTCTTTATCTTTAGGGTTGGTTGGGTAGTATGAATTTGTTCTTTCCGGTGGCAAAACAGATCGTTCCCTCTGACCTGCAAAAGCAGCATCTCCGATGGAACATATGGCTGCAGCCACACTGCTTACGGTACAAGTTAATTTTAGGTTTCATTGTTGTACCTAAAGTTTAGCCTATGAGACTGCAAAGTAAAAAGAGCTCTGCCCTTTGATTCAGAGGACGTAGGCCGGTTCCTCCATTTCTCCGGCTGTCTCTGGATCCTCACTATTTCGCCGCTCATTTCGGTGCCGCACATGATCCATTTTCCTCTAGACCACGTCGGAACTAACTCAGTTCTTGATAAGTTTCAAGTTCAAGTTTGTAATACAAGCATCATGTAGGGCTGGGTGATTAAACCAGTTAAAATGTTTGGCTTCCCACAATTATGAAAACAAGACAATAGAGATACAATTATCATTGTGCCGCTTGCTGCATTGCTCTCATTTTGCCGTGGGTTGTAAATGCAGCGCACACTTCCTTCACACCCTTTTGTTCAGAGACACTAAAACAGCAGGACGCCGTCAAATGAGGGCAAATGCGCTGTGACGTGTGACGGCCCGCCCTCGGGGGTGCATGTAGAAACTGTTGTAATTCCTACACTGTTCAACTGATTGTTATTGAACGTGTATGCAACGTTAATGCCACAAAACTAATGCCTTTGTTAATCATAAGTAACTTTGATGCAGTAGCGTGTGTGTGGGGGGACGGGGGGTTGTGCAGGTCGCTTGACTGAAACTTTTTTCAAAGTTTGAACGTGTGGACCAGATTGACGCGACACAAATTGACGGATATTTATCGGCCACTGCCATCGGCAAATTTGAGCTTATCGGCCGATACCGATACCCGACCCGGTGCACCCCTAGCCAAAATTGTGTCAATGTCCAAATATTTATGGACCCGACTGTATATCAGAGAGAGACACACAGCAACAGATATCACACATATATATCAAAAATAGGAGAGAGAAACACACACAGCAACAGATATCAATTATATATCAGAGAGAGCGAGAGAGAGATAAAACTGAGTATATAGAGGGGAAAGGGGTGTGTGTATGGTGGGGGGGTCCGGGGCATAGAGACAGGTCAGGGGTCAAAGCATTCAACCTCACGTTCCACCTTAACCGTCAAGTGGATGCGGTGCATGAGATACCCAGTTTTTAGTGAGTCCCCAGTTGGTATAGAGTGCAGGGAGGAAGAAAGCGAGGGGACGGATGAAGCATGTCCACTTGAGACGTACACTTAGATGTATCCATGGAAGCTCATGGAACACCACATACACCAACATGCACAGAAACATACACACAGCAGGCCAAAGACCTACAAAGAGACAGAGTTACAAAGTCACACCGCTGCCCAGGTCCACTCCAGAGAGCTGCTCTCCTCTCCACAATCTCTGCAAGGTAATGGATCTAAAGTGGCAGATTGCAACCAAGAGCCAGACCACCATTTACTGAAAGCTGATCATAGTCATGAATGTTTAACACTATAGCAGTCACTTTAGGATGCAACTCTCAGAGAGGAGATGGGAGGAGAGGAGGATAACGGATGAGAGGGTAAATGAGGAGGAAGAAAAAGGAGGGTAAATGAGGAGGAGGATAATGGAGGAGAGGATAAAGGAGGAGAGAAGAATAAAGGTGGAGAGGAGGAAATGAGGAGGAGGGAAGGAGGGTCAAGGAGAGGAGAAGGGGGGAGGAGTGTAGTAGGGTTGGGTACCGAACTCTGTACTTTTCTGGGTACCAACAGAATTATGTCAGTACTACGTACACTACACGACGAATCTGTGCCACATTTCGGTACCTAAGACCCGCCCATTTAGAAAATAATCCAATGACGCGCAATTGTCATTTCATAATAGACACAGACGAGCGAGTACCTTCAATGACACGCAATTGTCATTTCATAATAGACACAGACCAGCGCGTACCTTCAATGACGCACAATTGTCATTTCATAATAGACAGACCAACACGCACCTTCAATTTTAGAAGCTATGACATCTAGCTCTTCAGCCCTGTTCGACAGCCTGAAATAAGATTTTTGTTGTTGCAGAGAGAGTCAAGTACCGGAAAAAAGGTACCGTCTGGTACCGGTATTGATACCCAGGTACAAATGTGAACGGTACCCAACAACCCTAGAGGAGAGGAGATGGGAGGGGCAATAGGGGGAAATGGGAGGAGAGGGGGAGGGGAGAGGAGAAGAGGAGGGGGCAAAATGGCTGTATAATAAACACATTAAGCTGAGAAAGATGGTGAGGAAGAGTACAAAACTGGGCACTGACTGTGAAAGGGATGCAGAGAGAGAGAGAGAGCGAGAGAGAGACAAGAGACAGAGATGCAGAGAGAGAGAGGACAGCTAAATTGATTCACTGGCATAAATAAGTGCCTCTCCATAACAATTTAGTCACCAATTCATCTGAGCCTGAGAGTCGTGTCTGGGAGCAGGGGGGGGGGGGGGGTGGGGGTGGGGGTACAGATGTCTTTGTGACTATCGGATTAGAGTGAAAGGTTAAATATCTTGCGCTTGATCATAAATGTGTTACTTTGTATCAGTGTCAGGTGCCATACAATATCTCATCCACAAGAAAGGAGTTCATAACAGATACACACCCGGAGACTGGGGGGGGACACGCAACTGATCCAACAGTACGATCCAACAATGCATTTCAACACAAGGATGGATTGGGGACAATGACAATGACAAACACCAGTCTTATTTCATAATACGTTTCCGAATGGACGTTTGGATTAAACCAATGGTATGCAGTGATGCTGAACTCTCCCAGCGGAACACAGGTTACTTAACATTACACAGGTATGTTATGCAGTGCACGTTAAGCTATGCATGTTTAGCTTGCTAACGTTAAGATAGCAGGAGCCGTCGGCCAACAAATATGTTGTTTCAACAAATGGATTCACAAAATGGATTACCATCCAAACGCTATTGAAGCCTCCCATGGCCAGTAAGTATGTACTACTACTTTTAATAACCGCAGCAATATGCGCATATGTTCTACGTTATAAGCGGAAATGTGCGCTATGTGCCTAAAGTCAAGACTGGACAGTACAGAACCAGAAAAATAAATGTAGGAGCAAATTTTTTGCATGATTAAAAAAAAATTGTTCGAACGTCCATTCGAAAAACCCTGCTGAAGTTCGAATCCCAAAAACAGGCTTCGGGGACAGCTCTACCTGGAACTAAAGTACTAAACTAATATTTCTTCATATGAAATAATATGTACAATTACAAAATTGTATAGTCACGTTACGTACATGTTTACATATGATCCAAAATGTGTCCTCTGCACTTTAACCCATTCTAACTAGTTAGGCACCCTGGGGACCAACCACGGGGACCAACCCCAGTTGTAATGCCAGTGCCTTGGTCAAGGACAATGACAGGAGAATGTATCTAGCATACATGTATTCTATATGGTGTGGGAGGAAACCGTAGCACCTGGAGAAAACCCACACAAAACACAGGGAGAAGATGCAAACTCCACACGGAAAGACCCCCTGCTGGGGTTGGAAGCGAGGACCTTCTTGCTGTGAGGCAACAGTGCTAACCACTGTGCCGCCAACATGACTGACTAAGAGGCTTAGGCTAATCTGTGCAATAGGTCCTTGGTGTTGCAGTGTCCTGCCCTTACTGTGGTTTCAGAGAGGCATGGGGGGGGGGGGTCTATCGGCTGGGAGCGGCGTGGTGTTTGGTGTTGTTGCGTAAGAGGAGAGAGCTGGCTGTGAGTGACTGTAGTCTCACCTTGGCTTCAGTCCAGAGATTCCCTCAAGGCATCGCTGCAGGAGGGCAATGCTGGGAAACATTTATACATCATCCTCTTCTCCCTGCAGGGGTACAGTAACAACAGCAAGCAGTTAGGATCAACACACACATACAGCTCACAACAAGCTACTCACACAGCAAACAGGATCAACACACAGCTCACAACAAGCTACTCACACAGCAAACAGGATCAACACACAGCTCACAACAAGCTACTCACACAGCAAACAGGATCAACACACAGCTCACAACAAGCTACTCACACAGCAAACAGGATCAACACACAGCTCACAACAAGCTACTCACACAGCAAACAGGATCAACACACAGCTCACAACAAGCTACTCACACAGCAAACAGGATCAACACACAGCTCACAACAAGCTACTCACACAGCAAACAGGATCAAGTTAACACACAGCTCACAACAAGCTACTCACACAGCAAACAGGATCAACACACAGCTCACAACAAGCTACTCACACAGCAAACAGTTAGGATCAACACACAGCTCACAACAAGCTACTCTCTTGATTTCTGAGTAGAAGAGGTGGGATACAGTTTCTCTCTCCATTGTACATTGAATATTTATGTATTTTTAGTAGAGATTGGACCGATCCAATATCGGTATCGTCGTGTTCCGATACCGATATAATTCACCTATACAACACAGATCCACGCACCCATCCATTTGGAATACATTTAACTCTTAATAACAAGCACTGTGTGCATTACAGCCTTGTATACCTTTACAGACCTAATAATAATATCATTGTTATTATTCAAGGAAAAGGAGCTCTAGTATCAGTATTCAGTTGTCAGAATCGGAACAGAAAAAAAGTTATGGGTGCATCCAGTCTAATTTATACTAGTCCACTCATTGATCAATCAAGTTCCAGCAGTGAGTGGGTATAACAAAAGCCCTTTGTGAAAACAAACACCAACACACAGCTTCCGTTTAGAGTGTAAAACACAGAGACTAACTAAATCAAAGATGCCATCTGCAGTCTCACTGATGATTGATCACCAATGAAATCTATTAGCCATCAAGTGACAATTCTAACAGAATGCACCCGATTTTACAACGATAGCTTTTTACTAACCAACTCCAACACAGCTGGTAATCTAGCCCAGAATAAGTGCTCCATTATAATGCACACCCTTCTCATTAGGTTAGCTTAGGAAGTGCAAGTCCTCTACGCACTTAAATCTCTACAGGGTCTATTCCATCTCCTAGGAGACCTCACCGTCTTATTACATCCTGGAACACATGCCCATTTAATCACGACACACAATTAATTAGATTTAAAAAAAAGAAAAAGAAAAAGATTTTCAATTTAAACAATATCCCCGTTCAGATAATTAGAAAAGGCAACTAGTAGGTCCAGAGGGCTCGGTCGACGCGGGTACGGAAGCTGCCAATGAAACGGTCTTACAGGGAGAGGCTGCTGCTCGGCTGCGCGGTGGCCAGGGAGGCAGCCAAACCCCTGGCTCCGCTTGGGACATTTCTCCCCGAATACCTGCCAACCGAGCCAGCTGAGGAATGCACCCATGTGATGTCATGCGTTGACGTAATTGGAGACCCGGCACCCCTTATGAACCCTGCCACAAGTTCACAGCTTCAGGAGAGAGAGAGAGCGTGAGCGAGAGAGGGAGAGAGAGAGGGAGAGGGCGAGAGAGATAGAGAGAGGGAGGGCGAGAGAGATAGAGAGAGGGAGAGAGCGCCGCAACGCTGCATGGATAGGTGATATTCAGCCCGTTTGAAGTGCTGCGAGGCACGCCACACACACACACACACACACACACACCCAAAACAACTAAGCCATGATGAGTTAGAGGTTGTCGTTTATTTTAAGCAGAGAGGAAACGGTAGAACGTGGCCTGTACGGTGTGTGTGCATCGATGAAGCATCGATCGCTGTACGACCGACCGTCGCATCCTGACAAAATCCATCCGTTCCTGCTGTGCACTGAAAAAGCTAATATGGGTTGAAAGCTACTGTCAATCTAATTTAATGGCGACATGACAGAAGCCAGTGTTTCTCAACTCCATGTTCTTCCTCTATTCACCCCCCCCCGCGCGACCCACCCACCCAACCACCCCCACAGTCTCTGCTTCTCAGTTCTCATCCACTGGAGGAATTTCTGCTAAGCATTAGTGTTCCGTCACATGCCCCGGTCTCAGCCCAGCCCCCCTGGCTGCAGATCTGGGGATTGACCAGCCAACTGGTACGGCTCAAAACCACACCTGCCAGCAAACAGTACCGATTTGCGTATTGATCTATTCTAGCTATATTGTGAGTGAGAGAGAGAGAGAGAGAGAGAGAGAAGAGAGAGACTGAAAGAGACACGCACAAACAGACAGGACAGGAGAGTGAAATTGGTTATCAAAGACCAGTGCTCTGCTGGATACACTTAAACAAGTTACATAATGCATGTATGCAGAGCACATTACTGTGCACATGGATGTATATCATGCACAGAGAGACAGAGAGACTAGAGCCATATGAAATCCGCGTTCACGGAATCGCGGACGGAATCGCGGAATTGACCAATAAAAATGGAATCAACTGCAAAACGTGGAATATTGCAGAATTTGGCCTAATCTGGACTGAAATTCCGTTTTTGGGTGGAACGCTTGGTGCACACGCGACCGGGGAGGCGGACGCTAGAGCGGGTTACACACAACACAGGCAGTCTCCCAAGCGTCTCGCTGCTTCGGTGTTTACATCGTCAAGAAGCTAATAAATTCCCCAATAAGCCCTCAATTCAGAGCAGAGCAGTATCCTAATGACTTTTATGCCTCCGGCGATAAGGTGTTTTGCTAATTCTGTCAACGTTCCGTGGACTGGAGCCACAAAAACACTTGATTAAATAGCTATAACGTTAGGACATGATCGCTTCTTGCTAAATCTAGTGCACCCATCCATTTGTTTAATGCAAACGAGTCATTATACACTGCCCTTTATAATCGAAATAAACTTAAATAGCTATGAAACGTTTTACAGTACATAGGACTATAGATGGAAATGATAGCTTCTTGCTAAATCTGGTGCAATCCATTTGTTTAATGCAAACGATTGTCATTATACACTGTCCTTTATAAACGAAATAAACTAAACTAAAGGTGCCTAAATTATGCATTACTATATTTCATCACAATAAAATAGATATAGCTAGGCTACTGACATTGTGATAATGTCAGTAGTAGCTAGCTGTATCTATTGTTTACACTTGAATGTGTATTTTTATTTTGTCACAATATTATTTGAAAAGTATTGTGTAAAATGTAACTGTATTTCTGAGTTGCAGCACTTAAAAACATTAAATGGACTGTTATATCATATTCAATTGTAGACATTTATTCATTCCCACTTATTAGACACTATTTCTGATGGTAAAATGAGCATAAAAAGCAAAATACAGAATTCTGAAATATTAAAACGGAAAAAACGGAATTTGGGAAAAAATAAAATGGAATTTGGAAAATAATAAAACGGATTTCATATGGCTCTAAGAGAGACACACAGACAAGATTCAAGAGATTTATTAGTCACATACATACACAAGACACGTAGTGAAATGAAGGTGACCATGCCCGCCTTGATTGTGCAAAAAATACAAATAGAATCAAATAGATATGATAAAAAGTACTAAGATAAAATACAATGCTAAGCTTACGAATTAAAAAGGTAATGAGTCCTATACTACAATCAGAGAGAGACAAAGAGAGAGAGAGAGAGAGAGATAGAGAGAGAGACAAAGACAAAGACAAAGAGAGAGAGAGACAACGACGGAGAGAGAGAGAGAGTGAGACAAAGAGCGGGAAAGAAAGGAAGAGAAGCCGATCAGTCTTGAAGAGCACAGACTCAGGAGTGTTGAATAACAGACAGACTGATATCATCTAAACAACCACAGACACACAGGCCTGCCAAGTCTGACATCCAGCTTTGCTAGCTGCATTAGCCTGAGGTCAACCCAAACGTTAAGGCAGTTAAATCAATCACGTGTGTCTAACGTGTCAACAAGTAGCCTAAGTTACAAATAGGACCGACCCGAATGCTTCAGCGCTTCAGCTGGCCGCCATGGTGAACGATCAAACCCAACATTCCAATGCTTTGTTTTTGTTTTGCCCAAAAAGGCATCAGCGGCGCATACTAACTAGGTTATAGAAATAATAGTCCATCTCTCTCTCCCTCTCTCTCTCTCTCTCTCTTGACCAGATGAGGTCAGGAGTTTGATAGTATTTACTGAGGATGGCCAGATAATGTTATTTAAAACTTAAAAAATTATTATACAGAGAGAAGCTTCAGCAAGTACAAAACTAATGAATGAATATGGCCACTGAATGAACAGAATAAAGAATGAACAGAATAAAATCATACTACTGAAGCCTTGAAACCCAAGGAATGGTAATCGGGACGGCCCTGGTTACAAAATGGGGAAAATGGTTCAAAGTCTGTCTCGTGTTCTGGTCGTTTTATTGGATAAATTCACAAATATGTACATTCAGTACAGTACATGTACAAGTGCGTGCACACACACACACACACACACAGCAAAGCTCCCCACGTATGTAAATCCTCATGCCTGCAGCGGGATCATTGGTTTAGCTCATTGACCAGAGCTCTCACGGTCCCTGCCATCCATCTGTAGGGCATTTAGCCCCCGGAGGTCAGAGATCGGCAGGTTAAAAGTTCAACCTCCCACTCGACAAAGACAACGTCTATTTCATTACGAGGTGTGTACGTTGTGGTGTGGAAAATGGCTGCCTTGGCGGCAGTCCTATTAAAAAGTGAAACACGCAGTATCTGTGAAATGACTAAACGCCTTGCAGCAAAGCCTGCAGTGACGGAGTAGCTGCTGCTGACTGTGCTCAACTACACTTCCAAATTCACAGCATTGTTTTCTGACCTCTGGTACACCTGTGCGTTTGAGTGCATTGTGTGTGTGTGTGTGACCAGATCCTCTGTACAACTTCCTTCCACAACAGAACCTTCCAACCAAGACAACTGGCCCGTCTCCTGTCCGCGGCGTTTAGCGGTGACACGATTAAGAGCTCGGTGAGGAGGAGGGCCGTCTTAAATCCAGAGCTTCTGGGTAACGGCTGTAATCTGTGACTTTCTCCTCCCGACCGACCGACCGACCAGAGAGAGGCTTTGTCACCCGGCCACGGCTAACGACTCTAACGAGCCGGGGTGGCTAATCGGCCCCCGACACGGGAGGAGGGCCAAGGATTAGATGGAGACCAGCGGGCAGATATTTCACGCAGCAGAAATTGGTCATAATGGCCGGGTCACGGGGGGCTAAACGCCAATGGAGACCCTGTGGCCTTGTGAATGGGCCACTAATGGCCCTCGGATTCAATAAGAATCAGTTGCTGCTGACGACCAACCTAATGACAGCGCCGGCCTGGCCTGTTCTGGACAGTCACACCGAGAGGCCCAGTCGACATCCTGCTCCTAACCAATAATCAATAGGCTTTGTTCCGCCTTGGGGAGGGCGATTACACATGTGAAGGTGCTGTAAGACAGGCGTTCTCAACCTGGGGGTCAGGACCATTCACTCTCCTGGTCTTTTGAGTCATCTCGGAATCATTCAGTCGTCAGACGAACCCTCCGATACAGAGTCATCAGCACGATTAACAAAGTCCAATATTATGTACTCGTTCATTAAATCCGATGCATCAATTGCTTTTCCTGATGCAGACAGTTTGTCGAGAGCTGCTGCCAAGGTTTGTGCATCCATCATGAGGAATGAAAATTGTAAACAAAAGCCCATGTGCTTGTATTTATGGGCGTCGCTCGAAAACTCCCAAGCACTCAATCACATGCAAATTAACTCCGCCCCCACGCTAGGAGGAAAACTCGTCTCAGAAGAGCATGTTTTAAACAAGATCGATACATTGATCTAATTATCAATGATCCAATAGGATCGATGCAACGTAAAAAGGTTGGTTCATATCGATACTCTTATTTTGAAAATCCTGTGACAAGTCTATACGCCCAACAACAACAACAGCAGCAGCACGTGAAACACCCATGTGTGTAGACCAGTGGTCTGCAATAGGTGGCCCGCGGGCCGAATTTGGCCCGCGCCAGCAATAATATCTGGCCCGTCAAATATTTTTTAAATATTCTTTTCTCTTTTTTTTTTATATATCAGACCAACTAGGCTAGCTATGTTAGCATGTTAGCTATAATGTCCAAACAGAGAAACTACCACCACCTAAAAAATGCTTATTATACTTTGTTTTATCCATGTTGAGAGTGAATAACAGGTAGGCAGCGAGGTGCAATGTAGCGCTTGCTCAAGATGAAAAAAGTCGGTGGACAGTGCCTGGTGCTGAAATAACAAACATAACCAGTGAATGCCGCTCACCTGGAAAAGGCGTTAGGTGGGGGAGGGGTTAAACCCAGTGTTTCCCATAGAATTTTTTCAGGGGGGGGTGGTAGGCCCCCCCAAACTACTAGTGTTGTCACGGGGCGCGCGTGTCACAGATACGTGGTGTCAACAGTGTCGTCATAGACACACGCAGTAAGGCGGTTGTTAGCATCGGTGCATTTCTCTACACTGAGCTGAAATTAAACGATTGTACATAAATTAGGTAAATAAATATGAACAATATTAACACTTTGATCGCCATGCTTAAATTCATAATTTACCATCCTTCGCCAGCCCTATTTAACATGGAGAAGTTCCCCTTCTTTGCAGGGCTATAACTTTTTAAATTGTATTGCTAAATTGACATTACTATGGCCCATTCAACGTCCTATATCTATTGTTCAGGGTGTAGCAATGTTATACTTTTTTATTCACATATTCATACTAAAATACGGTCTAAAGTATAAGTATGTTTTTATCGTTCTCTGCAGCTTTCTCCAGAACTTGATTTATAGCCCCAAATGCATTATATTGATGATGAAATACAGTTTGATAGGAATCTGCACGAGATAAAAAATGTCAAGTGGACGTGCTTCTAGAAGTTACTAAGTATGATCTGATGATGACCGGATGGGGGGGGGGGTCGTTTATAATTCCGTGGCCAACGTTATATGATTAATCTAGTGTGGGTGATATGATCATTAGAGCAGTTAGTATCGAACACATTGAAAAATAACGTTGAATCCTACCGTAGCTTCCTCGCACCGTTGGGCGTTGAGCGTGGAACAGAAATTAACCTATTATGGGATGTACAAATATCCGATCCATTTCCAGGTTGTATAATAGTATACGTCCAAATCATGTTGTTTATCGAGTTATTGGTAACGGATTGCTATCCGTTGTGATCAGCTCGAGTCCTGAGACTATTACCGAGTGATCGGACCGAATTGAAATGAGCACCAGCTTCCACTTCCTGTTTCCGCCCTGGGCGATCGGCCGATCGGCCACCAGATGGCGCTCTTGAACCGTTGGAGAGTTGAGAGGGGCTCAACAGTAGATCTCAGGTCTCCGGGGGAGAAATATGATTTCGATAACAGATTTTTGAAATATTGATAACAAAGACGTGGTCCAGCGTCTTTGGCAGAATGAGCATGGCGGGGAAAGACGTGTTCCAGCGTTTTTGGCGATTAAAGTGTTAACAATCAGTAATATTTAGATCAACTCAAAAAAGGCAACGGAAATATCATTTGAATTTTTTTTTTAGCTCTTCCAGACATTTAAATGAAAAACAATCTATTGTTTTTAATACAAATATACCTCCTGTTCACTGTAAAGTGCCACATTTTTATAAGATAAGATAAGATAATCCTTTATTGATCCCCTAGGGTAAATTCAGGTGTCAAAGCAGCATGGGGGGGGGGGGTTACAGGGGGCGGGATGCATAGCTTCACAGTACAATACAATATAGTAATATACAAAATAATAAAATAATAATAATAAATAATAATGAAGTAATATAAAAAGTAATATAAAATAAAGTAATATAAAATATAAAATAGTAATATAAAAGTACAAACAGGGGTTCTCCAGGATGGCTTCTAGCTTTTTCCTCATCCTCCTCTCAGCCACCACCTCTAGGTTATCCAGCTCACCACCCACTACAGAGCTAGCCTTCTTCACCAGCTTGTCCAGCTTGCTGGAGTCCCTCGAGTTGATGTTGACCCCCCAGCACACCACAGCAAAAAAGAGGACGCTGGCTACAACCGACTGGTAGAACGATAGTAGCAGTCGGCTGCACGCGTCGAACGACCTGAGTCTCCTCAGGAAGAACAGCCTGCTCTGTCACTTCCTGTAGAGGGCCTCAGTGATGTCCGACCAGTCCAGAATTTTGTTCATGTGAACTCCAAGAAACTTGTAGGACTCACTCCACCATCTCAACCTCCTCCCCTCCGAGGATTATCCACCACCAGCTGCTTTGTCTTGCTGACGTTGAGTTGGAGCTGGTTACTGTCCAACCACACACAGAAAGGGAGAATGCCCCCCCCCCCCCCCCATCCCCACTAATGGACCTCTGCTGTTTTCTCTATGCCTCTGATCAGGGTTAGCTTAGCTTAGTTAGCATAAGCAGCTAACGTTAGTTTAGGTCTTTAACACGACGTGGGCATAAAGGAATGGCGAGGATGCAAAGCATGTTAGATGCATTTGACCAGTTGCAAAAAAAATAAAAATAAAAGCAGGGACTTATTTCGGGTCGCGACCAAATAGGCGCACTCTGGAGGCCTGCTGTAACGTCTTCACACACGGGCGTTTCACGTGCTACTGCTGTTGTTGACTCTGCCAGATGGTTTGTTTTCACATCTAGCGTGATGATTTTGCGTGAATCCAGCTGCCGGAGCTGCGCTTGGTCATGATACTCGCCACACGATGAACCGAGCTCGCTAACGTCACTGGGATTAAAGCAAGCTTTTAGGGGGGGGCCGTTGGCGGGGTGGGGGGAAACACTGCTTTAGAAAAGACATTACTAGTAGGGATGTCCGATATTATCGGCCGATATTGGCATTAAAATGTGATATCGGAAAATATCGGTATCTGTTTTAAAAATATATATATATTTTATTTTTTTTACATTTCTATAGAAATGATGTCCGATATTATCGGCCTACCGATATTATCGGCCGATATCGGCATTAAAATGTGATATCGGTTGATATCGGTATCGGAAATTAAGAGTTGGACAATATCGGTATCGGTTAAAAAGCCAATATCGAGCATCCCTAATTACTAGTTATTACACTCTGGCTACGTGCTTCAGACTTTCAATAGTCTCCCTTTCAGTTGCCTCCCATTGCTTCTAGTCAAACTAGGGATGCCCCGATCGATCGGCCACCGATCGTTATCGGCCGATAATCAGTATAAATATGCGATCGGTGATAATGCTTTATTTTCGCCGATCGTCAAAACCGATCTCACTCGCTGAGTTCTGTCTCAGACACCGGGAGCTGCACACAGTGTGCGGCGTCTGCTCCTCCTCCAGCCCCTCCCGCACGCATGTAAACACGGGTCTAGTCTAGTCTAGTGGGATGGGACCTCCATGAGCTAACGTTAGCTACCGTTACAAAATGACCCAGTCAACTATTCACTTTTAGTTTAATACATGATGAGGCATTGTTTAACCGAACGGTATCTAGTCGGCTAGCTACTGATATCAGGAGCTATCAACAAATGCTCCAGCAATAGTCTAGTATTAGTGTACGATACATCCGTTAGCTCACGTTAGCTTAGCTCAATGTCCCATTCAACTAAATAGTTCACTGATGCGTCGTCTTAACGTTATATTTCCAGCTAGCAGTAGCTACAGATAGCTCCCGATATCAATGTCTTATAACACTCATTCGATGCGTATTCGAGCCCCGGCTTGCATCGCAGTCACAAACGGGGATAGCTGAGGGAGTAGTGTATATCTGCAGATCCTAGGGTATATCTGCAGAGCCGAATATGATTTGATCAAAGCAGAGTATACACACAGACAGTGGAGATAGCGAGCATTTTGACTTGTTGCGTGGTGGCGTTGTCTCGCAGATAATACAACTACAAGTACAAGTCTAATTATATAATATATATATTTGATTAAATTTTTTTTTTTTTATTAATCAAAAACGATCTGTATCGGCCGATATGGCTCAAGACGATCGGTGATCGGTATTGGTGGCAAAAAACGTGATCGGGGCATCCCTAAGGGTGCGGTTACACCTTTCGTTTCATCTTCGTATTGTTGTCATATGCGTTTCGCCGCGACGTCGTGCGCCTCGAGTCACACTTTCGTTTTTTTTCTCGTTTTTGTCACCCGAGCACACTGATGTAGTACACTGCCAAAGCAGTAGGTGGCAGTAGGTGGCAAACATGAAGGCAATTTCAACCAATCAGAACTTGAATGTGCCTGCAAAGCAAATGTCAACAAGGCGGCCACCATCTTTTGCCTAGTTACCCAATGCAGCAATTCTTTTTCAGCAAAGCCTAATAAAAGTGCAATAAACAAAACGGATACATTCACTGTGTGTTCTGCCTGTCATTTGTTGATGAAACAAAACTAACATCAACACAAGTGACCACCAAGAGCGGATAGTTTAGTCTAAAAAAAGATCGGTAGCATTGTTAGCTGCATGCTAACGTCAATGGAGTATGCCATTATAACAATATAGCATTGTGGCTAGAAGCTAACGTTAGCTCACGCTACTTAGCCAGCACCAAAACTGATGATATCGCGAGCTATCAGTAGTTAGATAACATTAGAGACAACGCTGTGTGTATTAAACAAAGGTGAATAGATGACTGGGCCATTTTGTTTAATGCTTGTTAAGTTGAAAGAGGAGCTCTGAGCTAACAGGGTCTGAATCCTGATAGCTCACGTTAGCCAGCTGCTCATGCAATCGGTAATGCTAGCAGAATGAATGGATGTAAACTTTATTTAACATATTGCATATGGGTACAATACAATACGGCTCAATACAAACAATTGTTAAGGGAATGCAGACTGTTGTAGCTTGGACTGGGGTCCTTATAACAATAACTTGACAACACATGGTAGCTGAAGCTATTTGGGACACGGAGCTATGTCCCAAACACACACACTGTTGTCACCGGAAGGGCACGCAGATGGTATCTACTGCGCATGGGCGTTTTCGCAACAACGGCTCCGTGCTGACTACACGCTGTTGTCGACGCGTTTTTTTGCTCTTCTCCAAAACGCAAACACAATTTTGCGTTTCAGCCGTATCCACCAAAAAACGCCAAAAAACGCATTTCTGTGTAATAGGGACATGAAACGTATTCAAAAACGTATAAAAAAACGCCAGGAATACACTAGTCTAACCATGGCCTAAGTCAAACCCCTCAGCCGAGTGCCTTTACACATCTACTGCTCAAACAGTCACCCCAGCTGCCTCCACTGGGACCACACTGAGAATAAACACCAATGTGTTAAGACTATTAAGAAGCAGATAAGATGAGTTGTAAAAGGAGAGTCATAGTGACAAGACTAACCAGATGTGTGTGTTTAACTCAAACCAAACAGACATAAAACAACTAGGAAGGAGTGAGCGAGATAGAGATTCAGTGAGCGAGCAAGCGAGGGAGGGAGGGAAGGATAGCGAGAGAGAGAGGAAGAAGAGAAACTTTAGTGTGTAGTTATGACTGTAACGAGTTTATCTTGTGACCAAGGTCTGTATGTTTACTGCATGTTTGTTTATGGCTACTGTGTGTGTTTTCATGATTCATTACTGAATCAGATTGCGCTGGTGAGTTAAGAATTAATTTCACCAGGCAGGGCCCAGAGGCTGCAGACCCAGGCTAGATAGAGCCGTACCAGGGCCCAGAAGGCTGCAGACCCAGGCTAGATAGAGCCGTACCAGGGCCCAGAAGGCTGCAGAGAGCAGAAGACCCAGGCTAGATAGAGCCGTACCAGGGCCCAGAAGGCTGCAGAGAGCAGAAGACCCAGGCTAGATAGAGCCGTACCAGAGCCCAGAAGACTGCAGAGAGCAGAAGACCCAGGCTAGATAGAGCCGTACCAGGGCCCAGAAGGTTGCAAGAGAGCAGAAGACCCAGGCTAGATAGAGCCGTACCAGGGCCCAGAAGACTGCAGAGAGCAGAAGACCCAGGCTAGATAGAGCCGTACCAGGGCCCAGAAGGCTGCAGAGAGCAGAAGACCCAGGCTATAGAGTCGTACCAGGGCCCAGAAGGCTGCAGAGAGCAGAAGACCCAGGCTAGATAGAGCCGTACCAGGGCCCAGAAGGCTGCAGAGAGCAGAAGACCCAGGCTATAGAGTCGTACCAGGGCCCAGAAGGCTGCAGAACAGCAGACTCAGGCTGGATAGAGCAGTGCAAGGGCCTAGAGGTGCTATCGGAGCAGCAAGAGGAAGGGCAGGGGGATGGGTGCTGGAATCAGCTGACACATAATACGTCACTTTATCAGCTACACAGATAGAGGCAACACAACTGGCCACCACTACTCAGCCTCACAGGGAAGACAACACTGTAGGACTAGAGTCACTAGACCGATATAGTACTCAATCTCACAGAACAACACTGTAGGACTAGACAGATATTAGTCTCACAGAACAATACTGTAGGACTAGACTGATACTACTCAGCCTCACAGAACAATACTGTAGGACTAGACTGATACTACTCAGCCTCACAAAACAATACTGTAGGACTAGACAGCTATGAGTTTGGCTCCGATAGAGATTTCAATATTACCAATCATTTCTGCTAATAATAACCAATATCTGCCAATATATTAAAATACATATTTCCATGTAAATCTATCTATTTTTAGACAAGTCAATAAAGATTTAACTTTATTTATTAAAGCTAAATGATTTACACACACACACACACATCTGGGGTATTAGCAAAACAGTACTAAGCCAAACCAAAACCACAACTAAACCAGTTCAATTGGGACCTCCACCCTTTGAAACACTCCCCGCTGGCAGGAGGCTCACACCACACCAACAGCTTCTTCCAGTCTGCAGCTGACCTCGTCAACAAGGCCCCTCCCCCCACAGACACTACAAGTAACATTAAAGGGACACACAACCGTCTGTTGACCCATAACACATACCCTCATAAATATACAGCCTTTTCACTTTAAGGGGGGGAAATAAGATATATTGAAAATGTTTACTATTATTTCTAAAATATATATTTATTTTTATTTTACTGTAGTACTTGTTTGACCCGCAGCACTTTACAAATATTACTTTTTCTCTGTGTTTAATGTATGCACCAACATACTAAAAACAAATTCCTTGTAATTGTGCAAAACATACATGGCAATAAATAAAACCTGATAGATTATTTACCATTAATGGAGGGGGGGTTGTCCTCTTGCAGTAATGGGGCCATGGGAGGAGGAGGAGGAGGAGAGGGGGTGAAGGAGTGGGGAGAGTGGGGAGTTTTGAACGGTTTCTGCTCCATTGAAGCTGCGTCCTCGCCGTGTAATAGGCTATGGAGCATGTTTAGGGGACGACTCTAAACCCCGGCGTTTACCTGATTAAGAGTGCTGCTGCTGCTGGAGCGCACAGACCCTGGAACATGTAATTGGAACAGAAGGAGTAAAGAGCAAAGAGAAGCCCCCCTCCCACGTTTACACAGCAGCCAGTCCCCCTGCAGAAACACTTCAGCGAGAGAGAGCCAGGTCAGGTACACCCTCTGGCTATGGCTACTTAACCTTTATTTGGCATGTAATGGGTCAGAGAGAAGGCACTGAAATGGTGTTCCTTTTCTTCCAGTTTCATGTCTTCAGTGTGAATAGGACAGCGACCAAGGATCCAACCGATACCGGTTAGTGGGAATACAGAGAAATCCGATACAGAGAAAAGAGGTTTGCCGCATTTTTAACACATAGAAGCATGTTAGATCTCTAACCGACGGAAAGGTGTTTTATTATATAGGCTAGTCTGTATCAATGGTTTTTGCCCAATGATCGCAAAACTGAAAGGTCTAAAGTCTATACTATGCGGTAAAAGTGACGTGTGGGATTGGTAGTCGTATCGGACCGATAAGGTTCAGTATTTGGAGAGCCGGTATCGGCAGGGGAAGAAGTAGCATCGGTGCCTCCCCTCACTGCAATGTCACCACATCCTTTTATTTACTTATTTAAATAAAAGCTAAAATACTGTGGTGGAGTGAGACTGTCCGCGTGTCCCTCTCTCCCCTGGCTAACATTGACTCCAGCCGGTGGGCAATTAGTTCAGATATAAACACCGGGATGCCAAACCGTGTAGGTTACCTTGATTGTCCTGTGTAGCTCAATGGGGTAGAGTGCTTGGAGCTCTGAGCGCCAGTTAGGGGTTCGATTCCCACTGGACTGAGCCAGTCCCAAAAAAATGCATCTGCAATAACTGTGACTGCTGGGACTGGGCCGATATGCTTATGTCCTGATTTGATGCTATTGCGATACTTGAGTGCCAATTTGGATGAGTTGTGACCTCCGAGAGGTCACTAGAACTACAGCCAGTGATGTCAGAGTAGAGCTGTTCAGCTCGACAACAGCAAGAAGAGCACGCAGATTTTTTTTTTTTTTTTTTTTTTTTTTTTTTAAATCACAGACACTGAAATTTAGGGATTTAGTGGAATTTAAAACTGCACAAATGGTGTATAAAGCAAGACATAATTTACTACCAGGCAACATCCAAAAGATTTTGATAGATAAGGGGGATATGATTTAAGAGGGAGACTCAACTTAAAACAGCCGACTGTACACACCACTATGAAGAGCATGTGCATATCTGTCTGTGGGGTGAAGTTGTGGAATAGTCTACCAGAGGAGTTTAAAAGAAAGTAAAAATACTGCCAATTTCAAAAGGAAGTACAAACAACGTATTCTTGAGAAGTATGCCGTGGATGGTTAACCAAGTGTTTTTGAATCAAATTGATTAGATCAATTGTTAAATTGTATTGCAGATTGTTGTTGATTATTATTATTCTTGGTTGATAAAGATCAATGATAAATTTAAGATGATGCACTGGGTTAGGGCATTTACTACAAGCTTGTAGCCCTAACCTTTTCGGCCAACTTGTAATTTGATGCGTTTTTTTTTGTGTACATGCTAAATGGCTAGAAATAAAACGTAATTCATTCATTCATCTAGGTGTGGTGTACATTTCTGCTCATCACGGCCCTGCAATGTAAGGACTACATTTCCCTATCCTGTAATCAACTAGTAAGAAAACTAACAGAAAGCTTAGCAAAATAATTTAAATGTCATTGATCTAAAGTGGAAGAGAAAGTATTTTCTTGTACTCCGGCAAAACCCTGAATATTAGTCATTCATGCATCTAAATATAAATAGTGTTTATTGATAACTAGGCCATGATCGGGAGGGTGACAGCAGGGTGCCGGTGTCTCAGCTGGGGTTCATCCCTTCATCTCCTCTCTGCAATCTCTCACAATTTAAGTCTCAGAAAGAGCTCTATCCACCGTATGATTTCAAATTAGGCTGTCAAGGTGCCAAGTTCGTTTGGGAGTGAAAGCCGTACTCCCGGGTTGAAAGAAACACGACGAGCTAACAACAAATAGAAGTTTCAAACCGGTATTGTCGTCGTATGTAAAAATATGTCGACCCAAGTCTGACATATTTAAATCTCTCCGGTCATAATGTCCTGCGAAAATCTGTGGCTTATTTTTATTTGGTTACCCAGTAGGCTAACATACGTTCAGTAAAAGTGCTCGTTTTTGCCACTGAAACAGAGGTCTCTCTGCGAGGCATGTGTGTGTGTGCGCGCAGGGAGCGAAATTAACTTTTTGACTCACCGGCCAGTGGCGGGTAGATGGGAAGAGTCTACCCGCCAAGCATATTTCTTACCTGCCAAACATTTTTTGATTAAAAAAATATATATATATATTTTATATAAAAAATTTTTTTTAAATAAAATATATATTATATAATCATACTTGTAGTTGTATTATCTGCGAGACATCGCCACCACGCAATAAGTCAAAATGCTTGCTATCTGCAAACAGCTCCACTGTCTGTGTGTATACTTGAGTAGCCTCCAGCTCCAGCAAGGATTCTCCGGCCGTGCAGCTAGACCCTATATTCAGCTAGACCCTACATTCAGCATGCAAGGATTCTCCGGCGATGCAGCTGGACCTATTTATAACGTTACCGTTCTTTTGTCAAATCACATTCAACATGCCCTCAGCTAGAATACGCATTCAATCAATGTTATAAGACATTGATATCAGGAGCCATCTGTAGCTACTGCTAGCCCGGTAGATAACGTTAAGACAATTTAGTTTACTGGGACAGATCGATCATCTAACGTGAGCTAGCTAACGAGGGACCGGAGGTATTATGCACTTGAGTAGACTATTGCTGGAACATTTGTTGATATCAGCAGCTATCAGTAGCTAGCCAGCTAGATACCGTTAGACAATGCCTCGTCATGTATTAAACTAAAAGTGAATAGTTGACTGGGTCATTGTTTAAACAGTAACGTTAGCTCTTGGAGGTCCGATAAAGACTAGAGCAGATGGAAGTAAACAAGCCAAATGATAGCTTCTGATTGGTCATTTGCTTTTTTCCTCATGAAACCAGTCACGTCACTCTACTGTGATTGGACCTAGTGCGATGTGGGACTTGTAGTTTTTTAACGATCTCGCGGCGGAGAAAAAAAAGACGAGCGGCTATAATCTGTACTCGCACAAGAGTATCGTTATGAAGTTATGAACTACACGTCTACACGCCACACGGCGGGCAGCCCTCTAAGTGTCATGCGCCAAAGGTAAAAACAGCCCGCCCCTGGCGGGCGGCAGGCTTTAGTTTCGGTCCCTGTGTGCGCGTGTGAGCAGCAGGAAAAACAAAACCCTGGAAGCTGGAGCATGCTATAGTATAGTGTAAGGAGGTTTCTATGGATAGACCACTAACATTACCACAACACGTTTAATACAGCTACCTTAGGCTGCGGTTACACCTTTCGTATCATTTCGTATTGTTTTCTTATACGTATCGCCGCGTATCGCCGCGACGTCATGCGCCTCGAGTCACACTTTCGTTTTTTTTTCGTTTTTGTCAGCCGAGCACACTGATGTAGTACACTGCCAAAGCAGTAGGTGGCAGTAGGTGGCAAACATGAAGGCAATTTCAACCAATCAGAACGAATGTGCCAATACACTTCCTGGTGGAAGCTCCAGCAAAGAAAATGTCAATAAGGCAGGCGCCTATGCCGCGCCACCATCTTGCTCAATGCAGCAATAATTTTTCAGCAAAGCCTAATAAAAGTGCAATAAACAAAACGGATACATTCACTGTGTGTTCTGCCTGTCATTTGTTGATGAAACAAAACTAACATCAACACAAGTGACCACCAAGAGCGGATAGTTTAGTCTAAAAAACGATCGGTAGCATTGTTAGCTGCATGCTAACGTCAATGGAGTATGCCATTATAACAATATAGCATTGTGGCTAGAAGCTAACGTTAGCTCACGCTACTTAGCCAGCATCAAAACTGATGATATCGCGAGCTATCAGTAGTTAGATAACATTAGAGACAACGCTGTGTGTATTAAACAAAGGTGAATAGATGACTGGGCCATTTTGTTTAATGCTTGTTAAGTTGAAAGAGGAACTCTGAGCTAACAGGGTCTGAATCCTGATAGCTCACGTTAGCCAGCTGCTCATGCAATCGGTAATGCTAGCAGAATGAATGGATGTAAACTTTATTTAACATATTGCATATGGGTACAATACAATACGGCTCAATACAAACAATTGTTAAGGGAATGCAGACTGTTGTAGCTTGGACTGGGGTCCTTATAACAATAACTTGACAACACATGGTAGCTGAAGCTATTTGGGACACGGAGCTCTGCCTCTGTCCCAAACACACACTGTTGTCACCGGAAGGGCACGCAGATGGTATCTACTGCGCATGGGCGTTTTCGCAACAACTGCTCCGTGCTGACTACACGCTGTTGTCGAAGCGTTTTTTTTGCGTATCTCCAAACGCAAACACAATTTTGCGTTTCAGCCGTATCCACAAAAAAACGCCAAAAAACGCATTTCTGTGTAGATAGGACATCAAACGTCGTCAAAAACGTATACAAAAACGCCAGGAATACACTAGTCTAACCATAGCCTTAGTGTTATCTAAAAAATTAAAACAATGGTTTGCGTATTTCCAAATTGTGCAAACAACATTTCGCCCACTTCGCATAATGTTAAGGCTATTGATACAGACATTGTGACTAACCCAAACATGTACCAAATAGTTTTTTCTCAATAAAGAACAAGGGGAGAGCTGCTGCAGTGCAGTGCAGACATAATGGGTTATGGAGGTAATGTAACGTTTATTACAAATGGTAACTTGACTGTTTTGATTGACAATTGAGCATTAACCCCTTAAGCCAGAGGCGGGCCCGATACTGGGCCGAGATTAATATTGCATCATAAACGTAAATCAATCAATACAGCCCGTATTAATTAATGTTGCGTTTCTTTTTCAAATGTAGCCAAGAGTAAAGACCCTAACCCTATCAAAACAGCAGTCAAAGTGTATATTTTCAGCACTACATTTGTTTACCTTTGGTTCATTACAATTTACTCAGCATAGTAACAGACACAATATTACAGACACTGGGAATACATTCCCCAGAGGTCCATAGATGTCCATAGATGTCCCTAGATACAGAGAACATGCAAATGGACCTTGTAGAAGTGGAGCAATCCTCCATTTACTTGGGCATGTACTTTTAGGCAAATTTTCTGAAAATATGGCTCGGGCTTAAGCATCAAGTTTAGTGTTATTGCAATAAACAGATAATATTTGACCGGAATTTCTCTCATTTGTCCAGAACATTGAAATCTTCCCCAGACACGTGGACCGGCAAACCCTGATTCTCTCCCTGGAATGACTTGGTCAAAGTTGCCTGGCAAGAAAGAGGGAGACTACAGTATCACTTTTAACGAGAGAGCGAGAGAGAGAGAGAGAGAGAGAGAGAGTGAGTGAGCAGCAACTTGGAGGTGCTGTCAAGCAGTCTTGCCTGAATCAGAAACAGTCTATGCTTTCATGGCAATAAAGAGAATCAAGGCAGCCAGGGGAACCCTTTCAAGGCTGCTTGCAGCTCCTGTGTGTGTGTGTGTGCGTGTGTGTGTATGTGTGTGTGTGTGTCTGTGCGTGTGCATGTGGCTGTGCATGTGCGTATGGCGCTGTGTGTGTGGTTATCGAGAGTGAAAGTGTAGGCGATAAAGCAAAACTGGTATTGTTATTGTGGCAACAAGATAGTATTGAAACTGTGAAATATTCAGAATGCATATAATTGGGGGGAATTATAATTTTACAACTAGCAGTTATCTTTCTTTGTGAAATGAAGGCACGCTTTGGACAGTTTCTTCCTCTCCACCGTGACTAGCCTTCTTGTTGCAAGTTTCCAGAAGCGCAACTGTGAGAAAAACATGCCGGCATCAATAGAATTGATAAAGGGTATGATTCCGCCTGATCGAACAATTTGGAACCAGTCCTCGATTCCCATCCCTACAACAGACCTGACGTTACCATTTTGAAATGCAAATATATGAGCTTTATATATGGTTAAGATTATCACGTTGGTTTTTCAGCCTAGAACTACCACACTGGTGTTAGTCAACAGTGCGACTGTGGGTGTGTTACTGGTGTAGCGCCACAGATATCTTCCCTCGCTCTCCTCATCCACCGCAAGCTTTTGTTTTGCTCTCCGGTGCCAGACGAGATGGGAGGCGTGTTTGTTTTGACGGCCCACAACTCCAGGTGCCAATACCACAGATCTCTGGTAGCAAGGAAGGAATGAATGGGTAACTTTAACACGCGTGGAGAGAGACACACACACGCGTATCTAAAAAAGAGAAAATTCTATTGTTTTTTTACCCATTTCATGAAGTCCTCAGGGTTAATGTTAGTTTTTTTTAAGCTATGATTGACAAAAACAAATGTGTTTTGGATAATAGTTTGAGCATGAGCCATGAAAGCGCCCAGAGCACAAAGCTGCTAGAGAAGAACAGAGATCAGCCAATTGAATTCATTGATCCTGCTTTGTGAAATACCTCTGCAGCCTGAAGACACTGGCAGGGTAAAGCTTCCCGCTGTTAAAACAAATATCCAATTAATCTCGTTTGTGCAAGGTCCGTTGGTTGGTGTTAAAAGGCCCCAGGATTTCTCCTGCCGGTCCCAGGATCAAACAAACCCGCTTCTCCGACCTTTAGGCTACCACTGTTCCATCTGGTTCTGAGAAACCAGGAGAGACACTAAGGCCCAGTTCACACGATCACGGGTGTTTTTGACACATTTTCTTTTCTTTTTTTTTGTATTAACTGTCCACACAACGTTAGTTTAAACTCTGCACCGCGTGATATACATGTAGTACAATGACAAAGCAGTAGGTGGCGATGTAGTTCAAACATGAAGGCAATTGCAACCAATCAGAAGGGTTTAGAGTTAATACCGGAAACCAGGGTTAGAAATTAACGGGGGCTTGGGGCATAATGCCCTTGAAAATGGACAAAATGCCCTCGAAAATCAGTTAAGGGGGGCACAAAATGCCCCCGACAGTTTACTAATTATATATATATATTTATCCGGTAATGGCGCGTCTGTGTATCGTACGGTTCAGATGACGCGCAAATAAAAAAAAAATCATTTGGCGGAGGTGAGCACTGGCTGCTGCTGCTGCTGGCAGCACTGCAGCTGAGCCAGGTGCTAGTCAGTTTGTGTACAAATGGCAAGCACAATCTAAATCAATCTTCATTACTTTAAAAACATAGCCATTAACATTACATAGGCATACACACATCTTGCCATAGCGTTAGCAGTTTGTACAACACGACGCACGTTTTAACTATAGAATCAGCCTGCGAGGTAATACAGTCAAGTCAACGAAATGTTACCGTAGCTACTAGCTAGCAGAGGAGGAAATGGGAGTCTGAGAGGCGGGGTGTTTAAAGACAATGATAGGCGTTTATTCAACATCCAAGAAGGCTGATACAACTGTGTTTTACTAACTCCAACCGGGACTATTGCCGCTTTCCCACTGCATGCCATCACCTCCTAACGTTACCGGAGCTACCGGAGCTGATAATAACATTGCCCGAGCTGAAGGTGCGTGACACTAAAATGTCCGTGGGGACCCGGCGCCAACCCATAGATAGTTCCAACTCACCGAATTACGTAATCCACCACAGTTGCACTCAATATTTAAATAATGTTAGTCTAAATAAATGTAGACAGATACATAATAATTTCAAGCCGAACACGAATCTTTTCATTAAGAACTGACAATCAGGGAATTTAAACATGGTTGACATTGTTTTTTTGTGTTTATATTAAAGAAAGGAAAGTCTAGTGCTGGCTGAGCATATTGTTTGTTTGCACTAAGTTAATACTACAGATGTAGCCTATATTTTTCAGTCAGTTCGGTCTTTGTGTGCCAAACATTATTTAAGGCTGTAAACACTGTAAACTTTTTTTTTCTAATAAATGAGAAGCATGTTTAGATTTGAGTGTTACATTTTTTTTTATAAAAATTTACGTATATCGAACCGAACTGAAAACCGTGACCCCAAAACCGTGATACGAACCGAACCGTCCATTTTGTGAACCGTCCCACCCCTACCGTTTATCATAAAAATTCAGTGCCCCCGAAATACAAAAAAAAGCCCCCGAAAATCAATTAAGGGGGGCAAAAAAAGCCCTTGAAAAAAAAATTTAATTTCTAACCCTGCCGGAAACTGAACTGAAGCCTGAACACAAACATCCCTCCTTGCTCACAGCCAAATTAGCTACAGCTAGCAACGAATAATTTAAGTGCAATAAACAAAAAATGATACATTCACCGTGTTCTGCCTCATTTGTTGATGAAACAAAACCAACATCAACACAATTTACCACCAAGAGCGGAGTTTAGTCTCACAAAAAGATCGCCGGTTTTGTTAGCTTACGTCAGGGATCGGCAATAGGCGGCCCGCGGGCCAACATTGGCCCGCCAGCAATAATTTCTGGCCCGTCAGATTATTTTGAGAATATGATATTTATTTGACGCGCGGGAAATATTCACTCGGGACGCCAGGGTGTCTTTTATTGTGAAGCTGTATCTATCTACCGGCAGTCATCAAAAGCATGTCTGTCACTATAGCCAATTGAAATGCTAGAAATGGTCAGGTGGACTGGGAGAACCAATGGAATAGTCCCACCGGGCCCCATGTCTATTTCCCTAACGCACTTTCACTTCCGCGTTCGAGATGCGACTCGCGAGCGAGTTGAAGAAAACAAAACAAACATCTTTGGATAGCAACGGGGAAATATAACGCTTCTTTTAATAAACAGGAGCCATACTTAAAATACGGGTTTATCGCAACAGGTCTGTGATTCTTGCGTGCCGAGCCGACGTCCTCTCTGCATAATATGTGGCGACAACAACAACAACGAGGCAAGTTGGCAGATAAAGTAGCTGCATTCAACGCCAATCTGGAATTGGAGGGCGGCGAGTGGATATGACATGTTTCAAACATTAGCAGGGATTTTGGAGGACTTAACAACCAACAAGGAGGTATGGTGAGTCGTGTTTTCATGCATTCTGATCTGTTCATCACCCGCCGGCGCCGCGGTGATCTGCAACAGCTGAGAGCTGTTCATGAATGAATGGATGAGTGAGAACTTTGTTTGGCGGATTGCAGAGTGGGTGCAGTGCAGTGCGGCGCAGTGCACACGGTTGTTGGGGGGATGCAGACCAGAGAAAAACGTTTGTCTTTTTTCAATATCAGTATATTAAATTAGCCATTGTTTTTGATCCTGGCCCGCCAAGCAACGGCTTGGGGAAAATCTGGCACGCAGCCAAACCGAATTGCCGACCCCTGGCTTACGTGCTAACATAATAATAAAGTAGTAACGTTAACACTAGTAGAATTAATGGATGAAAACGTTATTTAACAGATTGCAGAATGGGTACAATACAATACGGCTCAATACTAGGGCTGCAACTAACGATTATTTTGGTAGTCGACTAATCGTCGATAATTTTTTCGATTAGTCGACTAATCTAACGATTATTTCTGTCACACCCTCCATCTCTGCTTCCTGTGGGCGCGGCTCCTTTTCCGGGCTCTTAGCAGACTTCTTAGCTTAACATAACAGACCGACAGTAAGTTTGGGGGAACTAATGGGTTAACTGGGGTTGCAACAAAAGTGCAACTAGGGCTAAAAACACAATGAAATAAAATAAATAATAAATAATATATCCTTCTTAGCAGACTTCTTAGCTTAACACTTTGGTTGCCATGGGTTAAATTCATGATATACCATAGGTTGCCGGCTCTATTTGTCTATGGAGAAGTACCCCTTCTTTGCATGGCTATAACTTTTTAAATTCTATTGCTACATTGCCATTATTAGGGCCCATTCAAAGTCCTATATGTATTGTTCATTGTGTAGCAACGTTAAACTTTTTCATTCACATATTCATAGTAAAGTATGGTCTAATGTATAAGTATGTTTTCATCTCTTTCTGCAGCTTTCTCCAGAACGTGATCTATAGCCCCAAATGCATTATATTGATGATGCAATACAGTTTTATGGCAATCAGCGCGATATAAAAAATTCCAACTAGACGTACTTCTAGAAGTTACTACACATCATCTGATGTTGACCGGATGGGCTAGGGGGCGTTTATAATTCCGTGGGCAGCGTTATACCAATCATCTAATGTGGGTCAAATGTTGATAATAGCAGTTAGTATCGAAGACGGTAACGTTACACGTTAAAACTCACCCCAGTCTCCGCGCGCCGTTGGGCGATCATCGTAGAGTAGAAATTGTATCATTATGGGATGTAGATATACCCGGTCCATCTCCAGCTTGTATAATGGTATATACGTCCAAATCATGTTGTTTATCGAGTTATTGGCAATCGATCGCTGTGTATTCTGACGAGCTAGAATGCCGGGACCTATAGCGAGTGCCCGGAAGTAATACGGCCGTCCAGCACAACCTCTATGCCACTTCCTGTTAAGCGATTGCGCCGATCGGCCACCAGATGGCGCTCCTGAACCGCCAGAGAGCTCAGTGGGTCCTCCTGGTGGATCTCAGGCCAGCGGAGGGGACATATGAATCCGATCGCAGATTTTTGAAATGTTGATATAAGGACGCTGTAAAGCGTCCTCCGGCAACTTGAGCATGGCCGGGAATGACGCTTTAACACGGCTCCTGGCAGCCAAAGTGTTAACATCCCAGGGAACTAATGGGGGATGTTGTTTGGTCCTGACAAGAGTCTCAAAGTCTGGGGTGATGGTAAACAAAGCAACTCTGAGGTCATGCTCAATGTCCAATCTGTTCCTCTGCTCTGTCTTCAGCTGGACCAGAGCTGAGAAGCCACTTTCACAAAGATAGGTAGGGTAAATTTTTTTTTAAAAAAATATATTTTTTTAATATATATTTTTTTCGATTAGTCGACTACCAAAATAGTAATTAGTTGCAGCCCTACTCACAACTAGGGATGGGAATTGATAGGATTTTATCGATACGATTCCATTATCGATTCTGCTTATCGATCAGATTCTTTATCGATTCCCTTATCGATTCCTGATCAATTTGTAATTTAAATAAATACATTGGAAATGCAACAGAACTAAGCTGGTTAGAATAACAACATGCAACTTGACATTTCTGACTGTCATTTATTGTTGAGCCCCCATTCAGATTCAGAATTTTTATTTGCCACATGGAAGCAATACAATCATACAGTTTTCATACAAAATCATAAATAGAGTTCTACCATGGGCAAAAGGAGCAGGAAGAAGAATAAGGGCTCTACGCTAACCAGGGCTCTACGCTAACCTTTTTCCCAAGGAGCACATGTGCTCCTAAATGAAAAGATTTAGGAGCACACAAAGAAATTTAGGAGCACCCAAAAATATTTAGGAGCAGTGAATTTTTTTTTTTTTTTTTAAATAAATGTATATTTGTACTGTGCGAGCATGTGTGTAAATTAGCTCTTGCTACAACCCTGCATGTTTACATTTTGTATTTTGTACTTGATGTTCATTAACATGTGCTGTCCCTATCAAATAAACTATCAAATCAAACTACTGCTACAAAAGTAACAGTCACTTAACTTTAGCTTTTGCCCCTTTTATGCATACAATGCCTATGTTTTGGCTGTGTTGCTCTTCTAGAAAAATAATCCTTTCAGGGTTGCCAGCGGCACGGTGGTGTAGTGGTTAACACTGTTGCCTCACAGCAAGAAGGTCCAGGGTTCGATTCCCGCTTGGGGACCAGGTTTCCATGATGCCAGGTACCCAGGTGGGGTATCTCCCAGGCCTTTCTGTGTGGAGTTTGCATGTTCTCCCCGTGCTCGCAAGGGTTTCCCCCCCGATAAGATAAACCCAATGGAAAAACATGCACAACAACAGATTGCTAACGCTGTGGCGTCCTTGACGAAGACGGACAGGAGCACTTGGATTGGTCCCCTGGCGCGGCTCACGTTGACGCCTGTCTGCTCCCGGCTGCCCTTGGGGGGGAAGGACGACGGGATGGGTTAATCGCAGAGACAAATCGCATCTGCGATCCTAAAGAGACAATGCATGCGTGTGTGTTCCGGTGTGTGTGCTAAACTAACCGCTGTGTGTACCACTAAAACACTGAGTGTCGTTGCATGCCGAATAAAGACCTCTGCAACAGGTCCTGCATTATTATTATTATATTATTGAAATACTGTACACCTCCAGTACAGAAACATTGTTTATGAGTTTGCGTGTCAGGTAGACCATTGATTGACAGTCGCGTCTGCCAATTACATCACACCGCTTGCACTCCGGCCGTCCGGCGCTGCAGCTGGACCCTATTGCCCACCTATGCTGTTGGGTTGATAACGCTAGCCAAGTTAGCTGTACACACATACACAGTGGGCCAGTTACTTTGGTGTAGGGGTGTAACAATGCATCGATCCTAAGGGGAAATTCAACTGCATCGATTTGAAAATGTTAGAATCGATTATCGCAATTTGAATGTGTACACAGTGTTATGTTGTTATCATGTCCGTTAGTCAACACAACGACATACGCTACTGCATCAACGTTATGATTAACAAAGCAAGGCATATGTTTTGTTGCATTAACGTTATATTACTATTGCTATCGCTAAATCTAGGTGTTCTAAAATCTATTGCTATTGGTAAGACTATAATAAGTTAGTGACTCGGAAAACACTCTCATATCGCAATCAGAGCCCTGATCGCAATGGCCGACTTGCAGGAAGTAAACAAGCCAAATGAGAGCTTCCGATTGGTCATTTGCTTTATTTCCCATGAAACCAGTCACGTCACTCTACTGTGATTGGACCGTTGGCTTGAGTGCAATGTGGGACTTGTCGTTTTTTTAACGATTCTCAGCGGAGAAATAAAAAGAACGACTGGGGCTGTAATCTGCACTCGCACGCCGTGCGAGTAATTGATTTTTCAGGTTCGCGCACACATATTTTTAGGGGCATATGCGAGCAATATGGTCGCACTGTAGAGCCCTGCCCATGTCAGAAAAATATAAAAACTGTAAAAAATAAAACATTAACTATAGCCTACACTTAAATAAATAAAATAATGTATTTAATCTATTGAACCGTAGTTGCATTCAACAGGTCGTTATTCCTCTGACTTCTCTGTCTCTCACTCACACACACACACACACACCCGTTTGTATGTTGCACGGTACCTAGGCCTAACAAAAATAATAGTTGGTTTCAGGTTGGTTGTCAGTTTGGCCATGGGTAGGTAGGGAATTTATTTTATTTTATTTTTTTATTTTATTCTTTCCCACGGCGACTATGGATAGGGAATTTCTTTATTTAATTAAAATGTTCACAACAACATGGATGCATGTACTCTGCCAGCATGTTTAATATCCATAATACTAAATGTTTGACTAAGATTTCTATGAAACTTTATTCTAAAAAAGAAAAAAAGAAAAAAAAAAAAATCAGATTTTTTTTTTAATATATAATTTTTTTTAAAAACTCATAAAATATATTGGGTCGCACCTAAATCGGCAGGGTCGGTCAGCAACCTGAAACCAACCATTATTTTTGTTAGGCCCTACTAGTAAACACAGTCAACCCTCCGTCTCTTATTATATGTGAACTAAAGCGTACAAGGTTTACACGACAGCGCCCACCCCTTGTTTTATTGTATTTGTACCTGTACTACCTGCTGTCAGCTGTTTATCTCCCTCTGTGAGCTTGATTAGCTAGCGTTAGCTCATTAGCTCACGTTAGCTAGCGTTAGCTCCGCGGCTAATCTTACCTTACCCTGAACTAAATCAATGACTAGGTTCCAAAGCATTAGAGTAGTTTTCACTGCACATAGAAGTAGCCAAACAGCGGGAGCATTTCGGGAGCATATGACCAAAACCCAGGCAATTTCGAGCCCTTAACACTTTGAGTGCCGAAAGACGTGTTAAGACGTCATTCCTAGCCATGCTCAAGTTGCCGAAGACGCCGTAACTCGTCTTTGATATCAATATTTCAAAAATCTGTGATCGGAATAATATTTTCCACCCGCAGCCCTGAGACCCACCGAAATGCCCCACTGAACTCTCTAGCGGTTCAAGAGCGCCATCTGGTGGCCGATCGGCGCAATCGCCAAACAGGAAGTGATATGGGTGAAGTGCTGATCGCCCATATTACTTCCGGGCACTCTCTATAGCTCCTGGCACTCGCGCTCGATACAATACATAGCGATCCGTTGCCAATAACTCGATAAACAACATGATTTGGACGTATATACTATTATACAACCTGGAAATGGACCGGATATTTCTACATCCCATAATAGGAAAATGTCTGTTCCACGCTCATCGCCCAACGGCGCGAGGAAGATACGGTAAGATTCAGCGTTATTTTTCAATGTGTACGATACTAACTGCTATGATGAACATTTGACCCACATTAGATGAATGGTATAACGCTGCCCACGGAATTATAAACGCCCCCTCGGCCATCCGGTCAACATCAGATGACGTGTAGTAACTTCCAGAAGTACGTGCCGTTGAAATTTATTATCTGGCACAGATCGCTATCAAACTGTATTTCATCATCAATATAATGCATTTGGAGCTATAAATCACGTTCTGGAGAAAGCTGCAGAAAGAGATGAAAACATACTTATACATTAGACCATATTTTAGTATGAATATGTGAATGAAAAAGTTTAACGTTGCTTCACCCTGAACAATACATATAGGACTTTGAATGGGCCCTAATAATGGCAATCTAGCAATAGGATTTAAAAAGTTATAGCCCTGCAAAGAAGGGGAACTTCTCCATAGACAAATAGAGCTGGCAACCCATGGTATATAATGAATTTAACCTCCGGCACCCAAAGTGCTAAGGAATCAAATAGTCTGCCCATGGCTACATGCTAACGCAGGGCTGTACGTAAACTTTTTTTGCACATAGCACTGGTGCTACAGAGGTTGATAGTTTTGTAGCACTGGCCAAAATCTTGTAGCACAAGTATAAAACTAGAGTTGTTCCGATACCGATACTAGTATCGGAAATGCCGCCGATACTGCCTAAAATGCTAGTATCGGTATCGGCGAGTACACGTAAATTCTAGCCTCCGATCCCATGATGTAATTTATCTCCTGCCGAGTCCTGCGGAGAGTGAGGATTATAAAATGAACATGTTTTAAAGTGTGATGCTGTGTCATTTTAACAGCAGATACACTTTCTTAAATTCCATTGTCCCCGACAGTGCGGTGTGACGGGGAGCTCGGACGGGAATCGGGATGTGTTTGGCTGGTGTTATGATAGCATTAGCTGGAAAGATAGCTAGTTGGAACAACATCCGCTTTTAACGTTACATCAAATCAGATGATCGCCTGTCCTTTCTCCAGGACCTAACACTGTCCGTGACCGTCTATCAACAATAATGCACCCACAGTGAATTGTATTTAAGTTAAGTAGCTACGGACTAGCGTTAGCTGACTATTACTAACGTTATCTTAATGTCGATGTGGGAAGGCGAGCTAGGTCAGTTAGCTTAGCTTGATAACGTTACCGTGTCTAAAGTTGGTGCTATTCACATAATCCAGCAATAATGGCTGCAGACCTGCAAGCAAAGTACAGCAAGTGCCAAAGGATAAGAGTCTGAGGCGGAGTTTCAAAAGAGAAAGTTGAATATTTATTTTGCATCAAAAACCACAACATGAACGTTCTATCTGCCACTAGTTTACAGACTGAATAGGGTATATCTGCAGAGCCACTGAGTAGCGAGTGCAACACCGTTTAATGTCCGTGTGGATCATTGGAGTAGGGTATATCTGCAGTGCTGCAGCCCATACTCATTGATTAATGATACTAATACAAATCTATACAATCACCTGTTGTTGAATAAATACCATACGTTCTAGTTATTACTAAAAAACAGTATAACAGTATCTAAAAAAAAAAAAAAAAAAAAAAAAGTATAATTTATATAATTTTTTTTTAATTTTTTTTTATGCACTGGTATCGGATAAATATCGGTATCGGCCGATACCCAAAGCTTAGGTATCGGAATCGGATCGGAAAGGGAAAAATGGTATCGGAACATCTCTATATAAAACGTGTTATATTTGTAACAGTCACAAATGTGCCTATAGTATTTGTTATTTAGTTGCAGTCAGGGAACAAACTTAACTTTTTGACTTACCAGCCATTTGGCTGGTAGATTTAAAAAAGGCATATTTTTTACCAGCCAAAAATTATAAATAGCTTTTTAGTATATCGCCATGTGTTATTATTACTATAATACTCTCATATGCTATTTTCAATTAATATCATAAACAACATAAGGAATATTAGCATAATTTTGAGTGGACTGAAGGAATGAGTCAGCATTAATAGTTTTAAATGCAAATAATTTATTGAAACATAGAAGTGGGGTCGGTTGGGACACACACACACACACACACACAAAATGGGGGACCCTGATGTAAACAAGACGAAAGTCTTTCTCTGGTCTGCATCCCCTTAACAATTGTGTGTATTGAGCCGTACTGTATTGTACCCATTCTGCAATCTGTTAAATAAAGTTTTCATTCATTCACACTGTTTCAACTCACCACCCCTGCATCATATTGTAGTCTAGTCTGTCTTCAAACTTCCACTCCTCTCGACACACACACACACCCTTTCCCCAGTCCACACTGTCTCTAATTCTCTATGGCTCTGCCTCTGATCAGGATTAGCTTGTTAGCTTATGCTAATGTACGTTCATTTCGGGCGATGTGGGCATAAAGGAATGGCGACGATGCAAAGCGTGTTAGATGCATTTGACCCGTTGTGAGAGAAAAAAAAACCACAGACTTATTTCGGATCGCAAAATAGCCGCAGTCTGCTGTGCAGCTCCGCTCCGCTCGGCTGAGAGCAGAAGGCAGAAGCACGGTCTGGGGCGGATATGACATCACGGAGTTGCTATGGGTTTTTTCAAAATAAGAGTATCATATGAACCTGACTGTTGCTAACTGCCGGAGCCCAGATATATCATGACTGGAACTGCGCTTAGGCGGAAATTAGACCTGCGACAGGATTTTCAAAATAAGAGTATCAATCAGCGTTTCCGTTAGCCGGTAATTACCGGTATTTGACCGGCAAAATCTGTTGAAGTCCGACATATTTAATCTCTCCGGTCTTAATGTCCGGTGAAAATAATTCCCTGAGTCTAAGCACAATTTGATTATTTGAATTGTATTAAAATAGGCTAAAATTAAATAGCCTATGCGATGAACGAAACAATCATTACATGATTTGTTTCATCGTTGCTTCTAATAATGACAACGACGTTGTCAGCGAGAGCTTAGTGCTGGGTGTGCGAACTTTTGTGAAGCTGCAGAGCCGGAGCAACAGCAGCACAATGCAGTACTCCAGCAGTACTCCAATTCAGCCATTTTCAATTCAATGTTGGGTGGGGGGCGCTGTTGTGCGGTTCCCAGAAAAGAGCCAATAACAGCTGAATCTGCTGCTCTGCAGCGCCATACTCTCGCAAATAAGTCATTGGGAGGTGGAGAGAGAGAGTCGTCACGCAGACCAACGATAATGTTGCCGTCTCTCTCTGCCAAATTTCTCAGTTCTTCGTTTGATATAATTAATACAAATGTCCAATATAACGGAATTCGTTAGCTCATAAAAATGTGATTATAACAGACTGTTGTTTATTAATGTCGGGCGACTGCCCACAGACACCTATTTGATTTAAAGTCGGCAGCAGCATGAGTCTCGGGACTTATTTTATTTGGAATATAATGACTTTATACGCAAAAGTAGCCTAGTTTTAAGTAAAAATATTATAAATCTACATGCCTTGATGATGTCATTCTTTTGTTTTGTTGTCATTCTTTTGCCTATCAATTGTTTTTAAGCTCAATAAACTCTGACCGGAATGTCTCTCATTTGACCGGTAGATTGAAATCTACCGGACACTGAGGCCGGCAACAATTTTTTCTAACGGAAACCCTGGTATCAATATGAACCGAATGCCTATCGCACCAGTGCTACTGAAGTAAATCCATTCATCGCACAGACCGCTGTTGCTGTAGCACGTGCGATATATATGTCGCACTGTACAGCCCTGGCTAACGCTAACGTTATTGTTTTGAAATGCGCAACGGTCGGGAAAACCTGGCAGCGATAAGGGAATCGAAAGTCACAGGAGGCACGCGATTCCAGGCATCGGACAATTAGCAACCGGTTCCCAACGGGTACTCGATTCCCATCCCTACTCACAACATTGCATATTAAACATATAGAAACGTAGAGGCCTAAACATATTGACCGCCTTCGCGCCGACCGATGGAAGTTAAATACATGTGTTAGAGCGCCGCATAATCTCTCATGCCTGCGCCGTTTGTTGCTCCCACACACAATCCGATCCCGAATGAGTGTCTCTTAAGCATCAGGCAAAAACTGGACCATTTTAGTTTTAGTTTTTGACAACTTTTTGGCAAAGCTTAGCTTTATACTTATGCATGAGGTTTGAACACACTGAAGTAAAAGTTGTGTGTACTCGCATTTTTAGTGGTTGCCAGATGCCTGTTTTTAAGTTCCAGCATAGAAGTAGGAGCAGGAAAACACTGCGGTTCCATAGCCTGAAGTGGTATGTAGTACATGTTAGGGCTGACCTTCGATTTTTTTTTTGGCAATCGAAGCTTCGGGGCCGAGCTTCGATTTTAATTCGATGCTTCGAATTAATTTTTTTTTTCTTTTTTTTTTATCTTATGTTGTGGGACTTGTACAGCACTTTGGTAAACTTTGTTGTTTTTAAATGTGCTCTATAAATAAAGTGGATTGGATTAATGAATTAAGTAGCCCCTTTCGTGACTGTGACGCAGCCAACACGGCTGTGTGATTTAATTCAAGGTGGATCGCTGTTGTCGTTTGAACAACTTCAGATTTCATGGGAACTACCAATCCCCCAAATCAAGAATGTTTAAGATGAATGAAGTAAGATTTTGATTATTTGAAATATGGCCTGTGTAGACTAAACTATGCACAGAATTATGTCAGTCTACAAGGTCCGGATTCTACATGGTCCGGCAATGTAGACCTTGTAGACTCCACTACAGACCAATTATCAGTGAATGTTCATGCATTTTTAAGAAGGGCTACTTCCACAAAAAAACAAAGAACTCACCAAAACATCTCAGTAGCACCTTATCTAAAATGGAGATTCATATTTATTTATGTATTGCATGCATTTCTACATTTTATTTCCTATTTTGTTTATTCATCCCAGTATCTTTCTTTCTTATGTGTGGAATTCTACAAGGCATTTACATTCACATTTACATTTAGTCATTTAATTGACACTTTTATCTAGGGATGCACCGAATGGGAAATTATTGGCCGAAACCGATACCGAAAATAGGAAACAGTTGGCCGAAAACCGAATGCCGAAAGGCCGAAAATGATTAATATAAATATATATATATATATTTTTTTTTAGCTACCTGATTATGGCAAAAGACATGATTATGGCTAAACTTAACTTAAATAATATTAATAATCACTATTATGGGCCCATAAAACATTTATTCAGCACTTTTGAATGCATACATTAATTCCAGACTACAACGATTGATGACGACTTCCTGTCCTCGCATTTCCATTTCCGGTTTATCGATAATACATTTTCAACAACAGATTGCTGCTAATTAAACACTTCATTTAAACGGAGTAACGTTAACGTTATGTCGAGTTCATACGTGTAGTGTAGTATGAACTCGTCATAACGTTAACATTACTCAGTGTCCACTGTTGCTGCCACCGTTGCGTCGCAGATGGATGGTACACTGTTAGCTCCATAGCTAATCTGCTCCTAGACTACTGATAGCAGTACCGTTAACGTCGGAGCTGATCAATACTCCGGTTTTTTCTAATTTAGTTTAGAACCGGGTTTCGGGGGGCATCCCTACTCCCAAGAGGAGTTAGTTATCACAGGCTGTAGAATGCAGGAAGAGCTGCCAAGCTGCTCACGTTACATGTTGCGCATGCTACCTGTAATCCGGTATGTCTGTAGTTTAGCTTTATTTAACACGTTATTTGACTTTCGGTCATATATTTTCAATGCTAAAAGCCTTTCGGCCGAAAACCGAAAGAGCCTTTTTAACCATTTTCGGCCGATAATTTTCGGTGCATCCCTACTTTTATCCAAAGCGACTTACAAGTTCTGTACGACAGGTCATCAGGAAGGATACAACTCTATCAGCTGAGTAACAATATTCATCAAAGTGTTGCGTGTTACAGTGTAGGTTAGTTTATTAGGACAAGTGCATGACAGTAAGGTTAGTTAGGGTTAGATATTTTTTCTTTTCAGATAATGGTTGAAGTGTGTCTTTAGTCGACGGCGAAAGATTGGACGGGATTCGGCTGTCCTAACTGGGGTGGGTAGTTCATTCCACCATTGTGGGGCAAGGACTGAGAATAGGCGTTTAGGTGGATGATATCCTTCAAACAGGCAATAGTGATGATATAATTTGGGCAGTGCTGAGCTGGGTTCCTTTCCTCCAGTGTATTTGTCCCCCGGCCCCACCCAATGGCCCCATGCACACACACACACACAAGTAAAAATAAAAATAAAATTTTGAAAGAAAAATAATTGAAAAAAATGTATATATATATATATTTTTTACACTTCGATTTTTTTTTTAATGTTCGAAAATACAGCATCATTATCCAAAATGGCTGTCCACTTCCATTCATTCTGACGCTTGAGTCAGGACAAAGGACTTCTCGTCAACTTTCCCCAACTCTCACCCGCCTGTGTGGGATCGCTTTCGGAGCGGACGCTCCTTGGCTACAGCGGTGATAAATTATTTCCGTCCGATGTTTAATAGTGAACATGAAATAATGAAACAAGGGAGCTAGATGGCTGCGGTCATTGCCCTCAGCTAGCGTTAGATAATAGGGAGTCGGACCAGCCTAACGGCATTTCCAGGAACGAAAGCATAGATTCCGTAGGTTACATCACTGATGTTTGAAATGTGTGAGCTTAGTAAAACAAACTAACATCTCCGGGCTCTTTCTTCATCTTTCTCGTCTGTTCTGGAATGTACAGTAGCAACGGAGCCTCTTCCAACGGTTATGCTCCGGTAGTTATGCCAAATGCTACCTGGCCAGCTAGAAAAATTTACACTACCCTGGCAGCATGCCATTCAGCATTGTAACAGTTAACAGGGGTCCCCTTACAATTAGGGGTGGGACGATACATCGATCCAGATCGATATATCGATCTATTATCAATAATCAAATAGGATGGATGCAACGTAAAAAGATAGATTCATATTGTGATACTCTTATTTTGAAAATCCAGCGAGTCATATCCGCCCAGTAGTTGAAACGCTGTGTAGACATTACAGCAGAGCAGCGCTACAGAGCGCCTATTTTGCGACCCGATATAAGTCTGTGCAGTTTTTTCCCTGCAATGGTCAAATGCATTAACGTTACGTTAGCTGCTTAAGCTAACTAAGCTAAGCAGCTAATGGTGAGAGAACAGGAGAGGGGAAGGAGGAGGAGGGGGCGGGGGCATTCTGTGTGTGTGTGCGCGTTTGAAAAGACCAGATGATGTCAGGAGTATATTATATTGATAGTATTTACTGAGGATGGACAGATAATGTTGATATTTAAACATGAGTACATAGAGAGGGAGAGGGAGGGGTTTACGTAAAAGTTTAAAGCTCAATATATAAAAATAGATTGTTTTTCATTTAAATGTCTGGAAGAGCTCAAAAATAAAAACGTCAATTGATATTTGCGTAGCCTTTTTTTAGTTGATCTAAATGTGACTGATTGTGTTAAATGGGCACATAATATAGTCTCATATCGATCACAGGCAACTGAATCGAATCGTATCGTGGCAGACTTTGTGATATCGGCAAATATCGTATCGTATCGTTGTCCAAAGAATCGATATCGTATCGTATCGTGATGGAACTGGTGATTCCCACCCCTACTCACAATACACTACTGGTAAAAACAAGGGGAAATATTAGGGCCGTCTTAAATACTTCGAAGCTTCGTTCGATGGCACAAGCTTCGAACATAAAAAAAAAATCAGAGTAAAAAAAATAAATAAAAATTGCCTCCAAAATCCTGCGCCTCCATTCCAATGAAACGAAAGTAAGCGGCGCCTCGACTCCACCTCTCTACAACAAGCATGTGGAGATTATCTGTGTTGAAAACAACAAGGACATGTGCAGCAGACATGTCGACGAAGAAGTCATCAGACGTGTAATATGCAAAGACAATGCCCAAAAAGCCGAGTGCCAGATATGCCAGAAGAAAATGGCATATCACAACTAGGGGTGGGAATCACCAGTTTCATCATGATACGATACGATATCGATTCTTTGGACAACGATACGATATTTGCCGATATCACAAAGTCTCTCACGATACAATACGATACGATTAGATTCAGGTGCCTGCGATCGATATGAGATGATATCATATGCCCATTTAACACAATCAGTAACATTTAGATCAACAAAAAAAAAGGTAATGAAAATATCATTTGACATTTGTATTTTTGAGCTCTTCCAGACATTTAAAGGAAAATCAATCTATTGTTTTTAATACAAATAGACCTCCTGTTCACTGTAAAGTGCCACGTTTTTATATATTGAGCTTTAAACTTTAAGCTACATTTTTTGGAACTCAAAACTCACACCCTCCCTCTCCCAAACAGTTCCTACAACAATTTGTTGATGTTGCATGATCATGTATAGGCCTACATTTATTATGTATTATATTGTTTATGTTTAAATAACATTTAAACATCAAACTCCTCTGACCTCATCTGGTCTTTCCAAAGACGCGCGCACACACACACACACAGAAAGGGAGAATGCTATGCTGTAACATCTACACACACGGAGCTACTGCTGTTGTTCTTGGGCGGATATGAGACTCGCCACAGGATTTTCAAAATAAGAGTATCGATATGAATCGATCTTATTACATCGCATCGATCCGATTCGATTGTTGATAATTACATCGATGTATCGATCTGGATCGATGTATCGTCCCACCCCTAATCACAACTCTACAACAACTTTGTCAAATCACCTAAAAAACGTAAGTATCGTTGTACACGACGGCGACGCCACACAAAACATTAATAAGGCTATGCCTATGCTGCTATGACTATGTGTTACCAAGTTGGCTAATTTAATTGTAATCATCTGCTTTTGTAGGTGCATTGTCTGATATAATTATAAATTAAATATAATATAATTGTTTGCTTGATAGACGAAGGTTGCAACATAATTATGTAATGTCATGTCATTGGCTGTGAGAGCGGCCCCACTGCACCCAGGCAGCGCAGCAGAGTGAAACCTTGTTGGCTGCGTCACAGTCACGAAAGGGGCTACTTAATTAATTAATCCAATCCACTTTATTTATAGAGCACATTTAAAAACAACAAAGTTTACCAAAGTGCTGTACAACTCCCAGAACATAAGAAAAAATAAATATATATAATAATTAATATATATATATATTTTTTTGAAGCTTCGAATTAAAATCGAAGCTCGGCCCCGAAGCTTCGATTGCCAAAAAAAGCTTTGAAGGTCAGCCCTAGAAAATATATATTCAAGACAAAGCGATAGTTGCATAAACTATACATTTGTATAATTGAATGGCTATTCGAACATTTAAAACCGATGCCCATCCCTACTTCCTGGGCTTATCATTAGGACTACACATTTAGGTGAAATTGAAGATGCATAGATATGAACATTTTGGCTGATACGATAAATCCATTATTGTCGATAACCAATAACGATACTGGATTTGGAAGTGGATATGGACTATTAGCCTAATTTAAAACAAATTATTTTGGCCAACAGCTAAGCTAGCTAGTTCTAATTTTCTTTCATTGATTTGTGCTAAGCTAGGCTAGCTTGCAGCCAGAAGGCTTTCTACTGAACGCAGAGAGGAAATTGGGATCCATCTTCTTGTCCGACTCTGGAGAAGATGGTAAGCGTTTCCCATCATTTTGGCGTGTTCCTTTAACGCAAACCTCAGTGACTGAAAACGCAGGTCAACCAAGGACACTACTAGAGATGTTCCGATACCATTTTTTCCTTCCCGATCCGATTCCGATACCTAAGCTTTGGGTATCGGCCGATACCGATACTGAGCCGATACCAGTGCATACATTAAAAAAATCAATAATTAAAAAAATTATATAAATTATATATAAAAAAAAATTATACAGCTACTGTTTTATATATACTGTTTTTTAGTAATAACTATAAAGTAATGGTATTTATTCAACAACAGGTGATTATATAGATTAGTATTAGTATCAGTAATTGAAAACTATCTCAATGAGTTCACCCACGGAAAGGTTGTTGGCACATTAGTTCCACACGGACATTATTCGTTGCTGCCGTTTGCTTCCACAAGGCTCCGTTTAAGTAGCAGAGGCTATGTTGTGATTTTTGCACAATAAATATTCAACATTCTCTTTTGAGACTCCGCCTCAGACTCTTATCATTTGGCACTAAAAGCTAAACATTATCACCGATATGGTTATGTCATTAATTGTGTATGCGAGGTGGTCGATCAGTTACGACGTTAACGTGAGCTAGGTTAGCTAGCATGAGCTACCGGTAGATGGAAAGACTGTAACGTTACTGGTGAAAATGTGAAATGAATACTCCTTTGCCAACTTGCTGTACTTTGCTTGCAGGTCTGCAGCCATTATTGCTGGATTATGAATAGCCCCAACTTTAGCCAAGGTAACGTTAACGCTAAAACGTTAACGTTAGTTAACGCTAGCTTTCGGTTAGCTGTTCAATGCTAATAACTCCGAATGTCCGAACCCATCAGAGCTCCCCGTCAACACCGCTCTGTCGGGAGGATGGCATTTAAGAAAGTATCTGCTGTTAAAATGACAAACAGCATTGACACTTTAATTCACGGTCGGTTAAAAAGTACACGTTTGTTTTATAATTACGTCATATGGTATCGGAGCGCAGAATTTGAGGGTACTCGCCGATACCGATACCAGCATTTTAGGCAGTATCGGCGGCATTTCCGATACTGGTATCGATATCGGAACAACTCTAGACACTACCTAGTAGCTACAGCAGGGGTTACCATCCTGTCTGCAAGTCTGAAGAACAGCTTAAAGGAGGCAGAACCCCTATAGACAGGGGTCAACACACGAAGGTCTCAAAAGCACTTGCCCGTCGGGTAAGTACAGATCATGTTATACTTAGGGATGGGAATCTAAAACCGGTTCCTGTTGGGAGCCGGTTCCTAATTATCCGATTCCTGTAATTGCATGCCTCAGTGACTATCAATTCCCTTATTGCTGCCAGGTTTTTCTGACAGTTGTGAATTTTAAAACAATAACGTTAGCGCCACGCATGTAGCCATGGCAGACTATTTGATTCCTTAAGGGCTCGAAATTGCCTGGGTTTTGGTCATATGCTCCCGAAATGCTCCCGCTGTTTGGCTGCTTCTATGTGCAGTGAAAACTACTCCAATGCTTTAGAACCTAGTGATTGATTTAGTTCAGGGTAAGCTAAGATTAGCCGCGGAGCTAGCGCTAGCTAACGTGAGCTAACGCTAGCTAATCAAGCTCACAGCAGGTAGTACAGGTACAAATACAATAAAAAAGGGGGTGGGGGCTGTTGTGTAAACCTTGTACTCTTTAGTTCACATATAAGAGACGGAGAGTCTCCGTTGACTGTTGTTTACTAGTCGGTAAGCCAGGAAGTACCGTGCAACATACAAACAGGTCCGTGTAGCAACACAAACCAATACCTTTACAGGACAGGGGCCCGGGGAGGGAGCTCTGTGTGTGTGTGTGCGACAGAGAAGTCAGAGGAATAACGACCTGTTGAATGCAACTACGGTTCAATAGATTAAATTAGTTTAAGATAGGGATGCCCCGATCACGTTTTTTGCCACCGATACCGATCACCGATCGTCGTGAGCAATATCAGCCGATACCGATCCGATACCGATCGTGTTTGATTAAAAAGAAATTAAAAATTATTTTATATAATTTGTATTTTTTTATAAAATATATATATTATATAATTCGACTTGTACTTGTATTATCTGCGAGACAAGTCAAAATGCTCGCTATCTGCAAACAGCGCCACTGTCTGTGTACTCTAGTAGCCTCCAGCTCCAAAAAGGATTCTCCGGCGCTGCAGCTGGACCCTATTGGTATAACGTTACTACGGTGCTTTGGTCATATCACATTCAGCAAGCCCTCAGCTCGAATACGCATTGAATCAATGTTATAAGACATTGATATCAGGAGCCATCTGTAGCTACTGCTAGCCGGCTAGATGACGTTAAGACAACTATTTAGTTCAATCGGACATTTAGTTTTGAACTGTGAACTAACGTCAGCTAACACAAGCTAACGGAGGTATCAACATGGACTACTAGACTTGCTGGAGCATTTGTTTATATCCGGAGCTATCAGTAGCTAGCCGGCTAAATACCGTTAGACAATGCCTACTAAAAGTGAATAGTTGACTGGGTAATTTTGTTTAAACAGTAACGATAGCTAGGTAGCTAACGTTAGCTCAGGTCGAATGCACTATAGACTCGAGCAGAGGAGCCGCCTCTGAGGCCTCTTAGTTTACAAACTGTACACGGGTGCGGGCGGGGCTAGGGAGCAGCGGCAGTTTGCAGGTCTTGTGTGTCTGAGACAGACCGCGAGTGAGATCTCCACTTGATCGGTTTACGCGATCGGCGAATATGACTCATTATCGGAATTCACCAATCGCATATTTATACTGATTATCAGCCGATAACGATCGGTGGCCGATCGATCGGGGCATCCCTAGTTTAAGATATTGAACTGTAGTTACATTCAACAGGTCGTTATTCAATAAATTAAATTAGTTTAAGAATAAAAAAATAAATACATTTTAAGAGAATCTGACTCAAATACATTATTTTATTTAAGTGTAGGCTATAGTTAATGTTTTATTTTTTACAGTTTTTGTATTTTTCTGACATGGGGGCTCAACAATAAATGACAATCAGAAATGTCAAGTTGCATGTTGTTATTCTAACCAGCTTAGTTCTGTTGCATTTCCAATGTATTTAGTTAAATTATAAATTGATCAGGAATCGATAAGGGAATCGATAAAGAATCGGATCGATAAGCAGAATCGATAAAATGGAATCGGATCGATAAAATCCTATCAATTCCCATCCCTAGTTATACTTGCTCAAAATAAAAAGAATGATCAAACGACTAGTCTATAGAGCGTGAAACCGTGCAGTCCCACGTCGCTACCTGCGCATGACAAAATGAGTGAGTGAGAGATCCCAATTTGCCATGCAAAAATAGATAGTGGGCTATAGGGCTGTCCATTTTCCCCCCAATTAAGTCTGAACGAATTAAAGGTGACGTGGAATTCATTCAGATTCCAACAAACTGTTATGTAATTAGAACCCTCTATTATTACACCCCCCCCCCCCACACACCATTCCATAAGGCTCCATCTTCGGCCTGCTTAGGCTACAGCTACATAAATTGTTATTTCCATAAACTCACAGTGCAGACATATCATACTTGTGATGGTTTCCTTTGGTAATATTATCGTTTCGCCCATGTGAACGATTCCCCTCTCAGATGTCGTGAGGAATAGCAGCAGTTAGCGCTTTGCTAACAACAGAACTACCGGTAGCTACAGGGATACCATGACATTTGCGACAGCAAACTGGAGAGCCGGCTGGCTGGTCTGTGGTGCGCGGAGTTCAGCACCACAGGAGGTGGACAGCTCTCTCGGGCAGCCAACACAGGAGGAGACGGTGAGCGAGGGAGTCCATGGGAGTGTTATGAATCTGTGTATGAACAGATAGTACTCACTTGTGTGTTCGTGGGCAACAAGATCTTTATTTAATTTATTTCACTTGCCCCGGGCAATCGGGCAAGTGTTAGTGTCAACAGCTGATAGAACATGTCATGGTAGGTAGGAACACTGATGAGTAACGCATGAGAGAGAAAGACAAACATGCACATGCACAGAAGAACAGTGAAAGAGACGGGAGAGAGAGCAAGAGAGAAAGAGATGCACAGCAAGAGTGGGAAAGAGAACGTGAGACACAGGATAAGATAAAGAGAGACTTTGCTTTCAGTCCCACCTGCTATCAGGCCAGTCAGAGTTTGACCCTCCCTCTGTGTGCAGAGAGAAAAGCCTGTAACTAAAGCCACACATTCCACTGGCTTTATGACAAGAGAGCGAGAAGCACCATCGCTCTCCCCATACAGCTCCACACACACACACACACACACACACACACTTGCAACCCACCCAGCCCTAGAGTAATGTAGCATGAGTCAACCAATGGAGCTGGAGTAGGTATTGAGAAACAGTATCGGAAAGAGCTAGGCTACATAACATAACACATAAACCCCCAGCCATCACCCACCCGCAACCCCCCCCCCAAAAAAACAAGGTATTGTTTATTATTTGTATTATTAGTGTATAATTTGAACATGAATTGTTTTAGAACCAGACTCAAAAGTGAAGTAAGTGGCACGGCACGGACATGGCATCAGACGGGATTTCTAACAATATATTGTGTTGCTGCTGGTGTTGGAGTTTGTAGATAAACTTTTAAGTCATCAGCCACAGCCAAACCCTTAGTACCAGTTATTTGGCTGGTGGTTGGCTGCTGGTGTTAATTTCCCACGATGCCGGTTGAGTCATATTTTTTTGGGCCACTCAAACAGGCTGCTTCCTACTCTATCCCCCCCCCCCCCCCCCATGTGTCAAGGATTACACCCCAGGCAGTGGGCTTGGTGCCAACCACATGCTAGGATCCTTCCTGGTGTGTCCAGCACAAACACGCCACGCCACGGGGGGGCGGGGGGGGGGGCCGGCCGGCTGAGAGGAGAGCAACGCCGTGTTTCATGGCGTAACTTTGAAACTTTACTTTCCTTCGTTTTGTATCAACTCTGAGGATAATGCCGGCTTGTTTATTACACTTTCCTATCTTGTGTTTTCTGATCCGTGAAGATTGTGGAAGAGGACACAAAGAGAAAGGCCACTTACAAACTCTGATCTTTAAAAAAAGAAAAAAAGCTGCAACGGTTGTAGTGGTTATTACAAACGGCTTACAGCTGTTTTGACAACTCAGCAATTTGAGCATCCCGTGCTGCACCGGGAGACAACGTCAGGGAGTGAGGCTGCGGTCATGTGACCCCCACCTCGCTAGTCTACTGGCTAGCAGGCCAGCCTGGTGGAGGGCACCTTCTCAGCCACCAGGAGGAGACACCAATCACACCACGGTATCATCTGGCCCGAGGAAATCAATATGCACTTTACTGTGGCTGACCTACGTAAGTGGAGGAGCCTGGGCTGTCAAAATCATTGGACCTCCTGTGTGGGCTTCAAGATCACTGGAGCATAGATGAGACCTCTGTGGGTGTTGAATATAAAGCAAGGCATGGCCTGCCGTGAGCACGCTTTAAAACTGTTAAAAAGAACAGGTTGCAAGGGAAACAAAGCATAGCTATATCAAGGTTCATAGCTATTATAGCATAGCAGTTCTTTTGGTAGGTAAACCGGTGTTTTGTAATCAAAATTAAGGTGTGGTGTCTATAATCAAACCACAAGGCAGTCTCAACAATCATGTTTGCAGCAATGCAGCATATTAGCAGAAAATAACTATGTTTGCAACATCATGAAAATACCATTAACTTATTGTTTGTGCGACGTGTCCCAGGGAAACCAAGCAGTTTAGCTTGCACAGTAAATCCCTGCACCATTACATCTCTTCTGTCCCAACAGCAGTGGGCGGCACAGTGGTCACACAGCTAGAAGGTCCTGGGTTCGATTCACGCTTGGGGACCAGGTTGCCAGGTACCCAGGTGGGGTATCTTCCGGGCCTTTCTGTGTGGAGTTTGGAGAGTGTGTTCCCATGTGTTGCCCATCTCACATGTGTGTGTTAATCTGCATGAGAATTAAAGACACGTATTCAGTGTCTAACTGTAAAAGGAAGGAATCTCTGCGTGTCCGTCTGTGGCTTGGCTCTGAGGCCTAACAAAATTAATAGTTGGTTTCAGGTTGCCGACGACCCTGCCGATTTAGGTGCGACCCAATATATTTTATGAGTTTTAAAAAAAAAAATAAAAAAAATTAAAAAAAAAAAATAAATAAAGTTTCATAGAAATCTTAGTCAAACATTTAGTATTATGGATATTAAACATGCTGGCAGAGTACATGCATCCATGTTGTTGTGAACATTTTAATTAAATAAAGAAATGCCCTATCCATAGTCGCCGTGGGAAAGAATAAAATAAAAAAATTAAATAAAATAAATTCCCTACCTACCCATGGCCAAACTGACAACCAACCTGAAACCAACTATTAATTTTGTTAGGCCTGATCCACTTCACACAGGGCAGGCACATCACTGAGGCCAGATGGTGGCGCTAATATAACGATGAACATTACACATATCGTGAGAACCGATCATCCCATTTACTTCACACATGGCAGGTGTACTGCTGAGGACCAATGGGGAGTGCAGTGTGTCATATTTGGTGCCATTTAACCAGAAGGTGGCGCTATAACGATGGACTTTACGCATATCTTGAGAACTGTTCATCCATCGACTTCACACTTGGCAGGTGTATTGCTGAAAAGCCAAGGGAGCAGATGGTGGCGGTAGGGCTGGGCGATATGGAAAAAAATCATATCGCGATAACGATATGATAATGTTATCATATTTCTCGATATCGATAATTATCTAATTGTTATAATTATTTAATTTTTTTTTTTTTTTTTTAACAACAGATGTATGTTTATTTTGCAGCAATTCTTTGTCATTGCCGCCATCTTTAGTGTTACATCCCCTCACACTCCAGTTCTCAGGCTGCAGCTGGTTTAAAAGCGAAAGTAAACCGGCTTCTCTGCTGGCTGTGGCTCCAGGGGAGTTGAACAGTTCTGGCTCTGCTAGTTTATTTTCGATCTTTTGGCGCTTTTTTGGTGGACAAACCACCGCACATGTGCACCGTGACTCGTGACTGGAGTCTAGTTCTGCTAGCACACATAGCCTACTGTGTACAGACGGTTTCAAACTGTATTTTAAATTAGAAAGCAAACAAAATAAATGGACAAGAGAAAAATAAATCTCAATTTGGTAAATATTGTCATTTGGACAAGCAAAGCCATTACTTTAAGTTGCAGGCAAGAAAGACAAGTCTGTCCACTGTCTCTGGTTTTAAAACTGCCCTGTTGCAGGTCACAAAAAAAAATATATATATATATATCGATTTTTATTTTATTTCGATATTCGATATCGATTATTAAAATATATCGCAATATTTATCGTTATCGTTATATCGCCCAGCCCTAGGGGGCGGTATAACAATCTTTATGTTTTGGCATGTAACTTAAGGGGAAATATTGTTTTGGGATGGGAACAAAGAGCTGCGTCACTCCAAGCGGCCACGTTTTGACCGGGCACTGTACTAGTCTAGAGCCATATGAAATCAGTTTTATTGTTTTCCAAATTCCATTGAATTTTTTCCCAAATTCAGTTTTTTCCATTTTAACACTTTGATCGCCGGGGTTAAATTCATAATTTACCATCCCTCGCCAGCCCTATTTAACATGGAGATGTTCCCCTTCTTTGCAGGGCTATAACTTTTTAAATTGTATTGCTAAATTGACATTACTATGGCCCATTCAACGTCCTATATCTATTGTTCAGGGTGTAGCAACGTTATACTTTTTCATTCACATATTCATACTAAAATACGGTCTAAAGTATAAGTATGTTTTTATCGTTTTCTGCAGCTTTCTCCAGAACTTGATTTATAGCCCTAAATGCATTATATTGATGATCAAATACAGTTTGGTAGGAATCTGTGCGAGATAAAAAATTTCAACTGGACGTACTTCTAGGAGTTACTACGTATGATCTGATGTTGACCGGATGGGGGGGGGGGGTCGTTTATAATTCCGTGGGCAACGTTATATCATTCATCTAGTGTGGGTGATATGATCATTAGAGCAGTTGGTATCGAAGACATTAAAAAATAACGCTGAAACTCACCGTAGCTTCCTTGCGCCGTTGGGAGATAAGCGTGGAACAGAATTTTTTCTATTATGGGATGTCGAAATATCCGATCCATTTCCAGGTTGCATAATAGTATATACGTCCAAATCATGTTGTTTATCGAGTTATTGGTAACCGATCAACATCCATTGTGTCAAGATGGAGTCCTGCTAATGATAGCGAGTGCCTGGACGAAATATGGGTGAGCACCACTTCATCACTTCCTGTTTGGGCGAGCGGCCGATCGGCCACCAGATGGCGCTATTGAACCGTTGGAGAATTGAGAGGGGCTCACCAGTACATATAATGTCTCCGGGGGAGAAATATGATTTCGATCACAGATTTTTTAAATATTGATATCAAAGACGCTGTCCAGCGTTTTCGGCAGAATAAGCATGGCGGGGAAAGACGCTGAACAGTGTCTTCGGCGATTAAAGTGTTAATATTTCAGAATTCTGTATTTTGCTTTTTATGCTCATTTTACCATCAGAAATAGTGTCTAATAAGTGGGAATGAATAAATGTCCACAATTGAATAAGATATAACAGTCCATTTAATGTTTTTAAGTGCTGCAACTCAGAAATAGTTTTCAATTTTACACAATATTTTTCAAATAATATTGTGACAAAATAAAAACACACATTTCAAGTGTAAACAATAGATAGCTACTACTGACATTATCACAATGACAATGTCAGTAGCCTAGCTATATCTATTATATTGTGATGCAATATAGTAATGCATAATTTAGGCACCTTTAATTTAGTTTATTTCATTTATAAAAGACAGTGTATAATGACAATCATTTGCATTAAACAAATGGATGGGTGCACTAGATTTAGCTAGAAGCTATCATTTTCATCTATAGTCCTGTGTACTGTAACGTTACATAGCTATTTAAGTTTATTTAGATTATAAAGGGCAGTGTATAATGACAATCATTTGCATTAAACAACTGGATGGGTGCACCAGATTTAGCTAGAAGCTATCATTTCCTAACGTTACATAGCTATTTAATCACAATAGTGTCGCACGTGTTTTAGCGGGTCCAGTCCACGGAACGTTGACAGAATTAGCAAAACACCTTATCGCCGGAGGCATAAAAGTCATTAGGATACTGTTCTGCTCTGAATTGAGGGCTTATTCCGGAATTTCTTAGCTTCTTGACGACGTTAACATCAAAGCAGCGAGACGCTTGGACACTGCTGCGTGTTGTGTGTAACACGCTGTAGCGTCCCCGCCGGGGGGACTCCCCGGTCATGTTTGCTTTGCACCAAACGTTCCACCCAAAAATGGAATTTCAGTCCAGATTAGGCAAAATTCTGCAATATTCCACGTCTTGCAGTTGATTCCATTTTTATTGGTAAATTCCGCGATTCCGTCCGCGATTCCGTGAACGCGGATTTCATATGGCTCTACACTAGCCAATTATGAGTCGTTGATAGTTTACTTTAGGTTGTGGTAAAAAAATATATATGAGAAGGAAAATAAGAAAAAGTCTCAGTCTCAGTGTTGATAAATGTGGATCATGGGCATGGCTGATCTCGAAATCAGATAAAAAGACACAACAACCAGTCTGGAAGACTAGTGGAAGCTGAAATCTCCTTCCCTTATCCCCATCCTCCTCTCTTCCTCTGTTGTGAAAACCCGGCCATTACCCCCACAGCTCATCCCTCACACCCACCCAGGACCTGTCACACTGCTGTTGCCATGACAACACCACCACACACACACACACAGAGAAGCAGCAGGGTGAGATGCCCAGCGAGACATGGTTATCAGATAGGAGGGGGAGGGGTTAAATGCTCTGAGCATCATGTAAATAACACACTGTAGAGGCCACATACAGCATGCAATGGAGGACAGATCACAATGTAGACCTTTTCAGGAGAATTCCGTTGCCGGGGGAACAACTTTGGCCCCAGGTTATTTCCTGTCGGCTATTGTATTAAGCGAACATTGCAACAGGAAATAAACAGGGACCCGTTTAGATTGTTTATGTTGTCATGTTATAAAAAGTTTGTTACAGGCTGGGAAGGGCTCGAGGTTGTGCCTTTTAGAGCTCTGGCTATCAGGTCACATGATGCACACAACACAAGCCGTTTCAATCTGTAGTGAATCATGCAATAATATTTGGAGGGATGGCTTGGAACTTATTCTAAGGGCACTAATACAAAAAAAAACACTTTTGAAATCAGATTCAGAAGCCATGCATTGACATAAAATATTCATGTCAATGCATACAAGTTTATAAAAGTTTCAGTTTTTGTGACCAGGGCCCATATTCACAAGTGGCCATATTAGATTTAGGGATGCACTCATGCACCGATCCGACTTTTTCAGTCCCGATACTAGGGATGCACCGATCCGATATTGGTATCGGCTAGGGCTGTACTGAATGTCATTTAACATTCGAAGCTTCGATTGAAGTATTCGAACGAAGCTTCGAATGTCTATAAAATAATTTATATTTTTTTTCACAAACTAAATCCTCAATTTTAATAACGTGATTAATCTGATTAAATGAGTCTTTTTCTTTTATTAAATCAACTTTCTTTAATGAATATAACTCATCAGTTTCGTCAACATAAATACAACATAAATAATCCAATAACGGCACGGTTGGTATGAAAGTGATGGTGACGTCTTATGTATAATATTAGTGTAGCCAGAAGATTTATAAAAAAAAATGTATTCTAATGTTGATTTAGAATTCGAATGTCAACATTATGATCGAAGCCTCGAAGCATTCGGTACAGCCCTAGTATCGGCCGCCGATATCAGTAAAATAGCTGGATCGGGTATCGGTAAAAAAATATATATTGGATTTAAAATTTTTTAAAATTATAAGAAATAAAATAAGAAATAACCATTCAGTACATTTATTACATTTTGTTTCACTAAGTTAGGAAAGTAATGTTTTAAGTCAAGCCTGATGTTGCCTTGCACAAAAGAATGATCCCAGTCTCTTCCACACTGACAGTGAGGCACAGTTTATTAATTGAATGAATGAAGTTTATTTTCTGTCTTTGTTTACAACAAATCAAACACACACTTGTGATCCTTTACAATTCTTAGAAAATATATATATTTTAATATAAAAAAAATTAAACGTAGATAAAAGAAAAATCTTTACTTTTTTGGAAAAAATATTTGGCCGATACCCAAACCCAGGTATCGGTATCGGGACTGAAAAAGTCAGATCGGTGCATCCCTACCCAATACCTGGGCTTTGGGTATCGGCCGATACCGAGTACCGATCCGATACCAATTGTTCAATTAATAAACTGTATGCCTCACTAGGGCTGGGCGATAAAATGATAACGATAAATATCACGATAAATTATTTCCTCGAAATAAACATGAAACGTGGTCGCAAAGTTTCGATATATCGATTTTCCAAGTTTGGCTCCGTTCAGCCTCGGCTCAGCACACTCACTAACAACAACCAACGTTACGTGATGACGTGCTTACGCACCACAGCTCCAGATGGCTAGCTAGGATAATTAGCTTGCACGGCGCTATTTTATATATTTACGTGCCGAGTATGTGTGTGGCGTGAATTCTGATGCCACGGTTATAGTAGTGTGTGGTAGGGGTGGACGGTATGGTCTAAAATTTATATCACGGTATAATTTGAAGCATAGACGGTAACGGTATATATCACGGTATCATCGTTTTTGATAAAAAAAAATTTATTTTTATTTTATATACTTTTTTTTTTTTTTTATAAAATATATATATTATATAATTAGACTTGTACTTGTATTATCTGCGAGACATCGCCACCACGCAACAAGCTCCACTGTCTGTGTGTACTCTAGTAGCCTCCAGCTACGGCCAGGATTCTCCAGAGCTGCAGCTGGACCTATACTCGAGTAGCCTCGAGCTACGGCCAGGATTCTCCGGCGCTGCAGCTGGGCCCTAGTAATGGTATAACTATAACGTTAAATCACATTCACAAGCCCTCAGCTCGAATACGCATCGAATCAGTGTTATAAGACATTGATATCAGGAGCTATCTGTAGCTACTGCTAGCCGGATATATAACGTTAATACAACGCCTCAGTGAATTATTTAGTTCAATGGGACATTTCGTTTTGAACGGTGAACTAATTTGCGCTAACGTGAGCTAACAGGTAGCATACACGTCTCTACTAGACTTTGTGGAGCGTTTGTTGATGTCAGGAGCTATCGGTAGCTGGCCGACTAGATACCGTTCGGTTAGACAATGCCTCATCATGTATTAAACTAAAAGTGAATAGTTGACTGGGTCATTTTGTAACGGTAGCTAAGCTAACGTTAGCTCAGGCCAGGGAGACGCCGCCGTCCTCCCGACAGCTCCTGTGTCCCGTCCCATGACTAGACTACTAGACGGTCTAGACCCGTGTTTACATGCGTGCGGTAGGGGCTGGCACGCCCACTGCGCGAAGCCTCCTAAATAACTTTTTCCAGTTCGCACATATCTAGTATTATCTATGACTAATTCTATCTATTTTTAGGGGCAAATGCGAGTGAAATAGTCCGCTGTGGTTACATGACGTCATTGCTATTTTAGAGCTGCCATACCGGTTACACGGTATAGTCAAAATCCATACCGTAGAGCAAATTCATACCGTTTATACCGTATACCGTTTATACCGTCCACCCCTAGTGTGTGGTATAAGGTAGTGTTGTCAAAAATATCAAAGTATCGATACATATCGATACTGAATATTTAAAACGGCTTCGATACTCATTTCCCGAAGTACCGATACTTTCTGCAGTATCGGTACCAGCTGGCGGGTGTTCTACCGCAAGTTGTTGACGCGCTGTTCAGAGCGCTCAGCACGCTTGCCCCCCGGCTCCTCCGAGTCCAGCCCTCCCCCTCACAGAGTCACAGAGAGCTGTCTTCTTCAGTTAGTAAACAAACATTTTAGCTGAAGATGGTAAATGCAGAGCCTCCGCAACTTGTGCTTGTGGATAAAGAAAACAGCAGAAGTGCTGTTTGGAGGTACTTCGGGTTTCAAGTAAACAACGAAGGACAAGCTACAAATGCCCCAATGCTATTTGCAAGCGGTGTTAGAGCAGTGCCAGCGCCGATCTCCATAAAGAAATGAAAGAGGTTCGTGACAGCTGCTCTTTCAACGTCACTGTGACTGAAGCATTAAACCATTAACTCTAGTTTAATACATGATACGTTGTCTACTGATGGCGCATAATATCAACAGCTGATTCGTTGTAACGTTACAGCTACCAGCTAACGTTAGCTACTGCTAGCTCCGTTAGCTTAGCTGGCTACTTGTATAATTACTGCATGGTCTCTCTCTCTCTCTCTCTCTCTCTCTCTCTCTCTCGTTATCTTTAAATAAAAACGAAACTGTTACTAACTGTATTATAAACAGTTCAGTTTGTCAGGTACATGCAACACAGATTACAGTGTTTACATCTGTCTGCTTGAGAAAATACCATGTTCTGCATTTGCAATAAAAATTATTGAAGTGAGATGAACAGTTATTTTTAAATGTGTGATATAGATAAACAAAGGGTTTTAAAATTGTTATATTTATCTTCTCTTATAGTACCAGAGAGAAGCTAAATTTGAAGCTAAATTTGTTTAAAAAAAAAAAAAAAATATATATATATATATATATATATATATATTTTTGTGATATCGAAATAATATCGAAGTATCGATACTTTTCAAGGTATCGTATCGAAGTCGAAATTCCAGTATCGTGACAACACTAGTATAAGGTGGACGTCGTTTAATGTATTGGGGCTGAACAGAGTATTTTAGGGATATTTAGTACATTTGGAAACATGTTGGCTAGGATAATTAGCTTGCACGGCGCTATTTTATATATTTACGTGCCGAGTATGTATGTGGCGTGAATTCTGATGCCACGGTTATAGTAGTGTGTGGTATACGGTGGACGTCGTTGCAATGTATTGCGGCGGAACAGAGTATTTTAGGGATATTTAATTAGTACATTGTCATGGGATACACTGCTCGCTCTGGCTAACTGCTAACGTGCGCGGACTGATGACGACATCAACTCGAGACATTTGCAACAGAAAAACAAGTCTATTAATAGCCCGTCCATCGGCGCCGGGCATAAAAGTTAATTAAACTTGACAGACATTATATCGACAATAATTATCGTTATAGAGTTATATGAAAATAATTTTATAATTTTATCGCGATAACGTTTTTGGCCATATCGCCGAGCCCTATGCCTCACTGTGTGGAAGAGACTGGGATCATTCCTTTGTGCAAGGCAACATCAGGCTCGACTTAAACCATTACTTTCCTAACTTGAAGTTATTTATTATTTTATTTATTATTATTTTATTATTATTATTATTCCAATATATATATTAAAAAGAAATCCAGCTATTTTAGTCATATCGGGGCGATATCCAATATCAATATCGGAGCATCCCTAATTAGCAGGGCTCCAGGGTGCGCCTGTTTTGGTCGCATTTTGTGACCAAATCTCAGTGCTGTGCGACTGGATGTTTTCCCTTGTCGCACTGGTGCTCCCAGCATGTCTGTCTGTCTGTGTGTGTGTATGTGTGTGTAGTTTTTTTCCCCCGTGGCCATGTGCGTTTAAAAAAAAAACTCTGCCTTTGATTGGCTATAACCAGCCCCGATCTGGCTCTGATCATCACCCTGCCATTATTATTCGCTGAATGACGGGATAAACAAAAAAGCCATGTGAGCATCAACTTTCCGAATTGAAACGATAAAAAAACACAGCGTCTCATACTGGTTTCATAATACAACGTTTCCGAATGGACGTTTGGATTAAACAAAGTGTATGGAGTGATGCTTTCCCAGCGGAACACAAGCTGCTTAACGTTACACAGGTATGTTATACACGTTAATTAAGCTATGTAACGTTAGACCGCAGCCCTTTAGCTTTAGCTAACGTTAAGATAGCAGGAGCTGTCGGCCAACAAAGCTGTTTCAACAAATGTATTCACAAAATGGATTATCATTCAAACGTTATTCAAGCCTTCCGTGACCAGTAAGTAGGTACATAACTACTCAACTGCAGCAATGTGCACTATGTGCTTAAACTTTGCTAGTCAAGACTCAACAGTACGCTTACGCTGGGTTGAGGCGCGGGCGGAAGTGGCCATTTTTCAAAATAAAGAACCCGAAAGACTATTAGTATAGGGAGGTGTAGTGGTTACTTCCTGGTCTATAGGGAGGTGTAGTGGTTACTTCCTGGTAGGGCTGGGAGATATGGCCTAAAAATAAAAACCCAGGTTTATTTTTTATTTTTTTATCAGATTTTAATCGATTTTTTTCTCTTGAGAGCTAAGAAAATATATAAATTAAAGTTTTATTTGACACAAAGAAATTATCAAACCAAGATGAATGTCCCTCCCTATTGAGATTGAAGTGCAAACCTAACTTTCAATTTCGAGCCCTTAAGGAATCAAATAGTCTGCCATGGCTAGGCTACATGCTAACGTCGATAGTAGCACTAGATGCTGCGGGCTTCTGGCTACCATTCTGAGAGCTAAAAACTATGTGATTTGTTTACTTGGTAACACGGGTTGCCCCCCCCCCTCGCCCCCGCTGATGAAAATGAAAGTCATACCGTCATATACCGTATACCGGGGGTATTATGTCAGTAAGGTATAATATATAAAAGGTTACTCTTGATCAAACAAAGATGAATGTCCCTATTGAGATTAATAGTGCAATAACTTGCTTTTTCACAAAAAATTCACTTAAAACAAATAAAGGTGCCTCTTGATCATCAAACAAGAATGAATTTCCCTATTGGGATTAATAAAGTGCAAATCTAACTTTCACCAAACATCACTTTTTGTAAAATAAAAAGGTGACCATTTAAAAAAATAAATCAAATTTTTTAAAATAGTCCTAAATCATTCATTCGAATTAATCGAAATATCGATTAATCGCCCAGCCCTACTTCCTGGTCTATAGGGAGGTGTAGTGGTTACTTCCTGGTCTATAGGGAGGTGTAGTGGTTAGGCATAAAAGAAAATATTGTTTGGTTCCTGTTGGTTGTCAGTTAAGGCCATGGGTAGGTAGGGAATTTATTTAATTTTTTATTTAATTTTTTCCCACGGCGACTATGGATAGGGAATTTCTTTATTTAATTAAAATGTTCACGACAACATGGATGCATGTACTCTGCCAGCATGTTTAATATCCATAATACTAAAGGTTTGACTAAGATTTTAATGAAATGTTATTGTAATAAAAAAAAAATTAACTCATAAAATAAATTGGGTCACACCTAAATCGGCAGGGTCGGTCGGCAACCGGAACCAAACAATTTTTTCTTTTACGCCTTACATGATTGCTGTTTCCGGCCGGTCCATCATCTTGAAAACACAATGTATTTGCCCATTTCTAAATAGTCTCGTTTAAAACAAATAAAGCATCAACATTTGCATGGTGTACCTTTCTGTGCTTATTCATCCACAATCTATAGCTCAACATGAAAATATTCGCAATTAATTGTAAAAAAAAAAAAAAAATCGCTGAATTTTATTTCGACCAAAAATGCTTAACAAATAATGTTAGTGATAGAAGGGAACTCATTTTGTGCAAAAATGGAAAGCTTTCCAAATGTGCATGGGGTAGAATTGTTACAATAGCCGATAATCCATTTTCCCAAAGATAAATCCCTATACGAGTGGACCTCGCAGGCAATCCAAAGTGACGTCAGACTACACCTCCCTATTTAGGAGCAAATTGTTTGCATGATTAAAAACGATGGTTCAAACATCCGTTCGAAAAACCCTGGCGAATGTTCGAATCCCAAAAACAGGCTTGGGACAGCTCTAACTGGAGCTGAGCTGAATGTGTTAAAATAGACATAAAAGGTGAAGGATTGGACTTTGCGAGCTAACTGTAATAATGTTATTTTTTACAATAATTGACATAACATCTTAAGAAATTACTAATGTGTATGGAAACTGACAAAAAAGGTAATGGTAACGCTTAAAATGTATTATTGCAGCGGCAAAAGGCGCAGAGGAAATTTTTGGGTGCACCTAAATTATGTGCTGGTGCACCTAAATGAAAAAGTTAGGCGCACTGGTGCAACCAATGTAAAAAGTTAGTCTGGAGCCCTGATTAGGTTACGTTCATAAACAACCCCCCACCCTCAATGCCACGTAAGACATCAATATGCAGAGAAATTATTCTTGTAAGCCAAAACAAAAACAATGGTCATCGGTTTGGCCTGGTCAGGGAATGTTCAGTCTCTCACTGTAGTAACATGGGGTATTTGTGTGGAATGTGTAGATTTGAGCAGCAGCTACTAGCAAGTTGCAACATCAGTATGGAAGTTCACATTTCCTCCAGGCTTTTCAGCAGCAAGCGAGCTGTCATTTGACACCACTCTTTTTTTTAAAGGGCCCGAGCCAGCAGCAACATTAAAAGAGCCTGTGTGAGACGGGAGGAGGGCACGCCGCGGTGTTGTGCAGTAGCTCACCATGCTAAACGCCTCAGACAGCGGTGTCATTTTCCAGCCCCGGCTCAAGTGAGTCAACCTTAATGTCATGTTTTTAGCAAGGGAAAACCGAATGTGTGCGGATACCAGTGCGGGAGTCAGTCGCTTCACTTGTATTTTAGTCAACCGTTGAAAAGATGCCTATGTGTGATGTAGAATATCATACTTTACATTTGTGTTTTCTGTTTTACCTTTTTAAGAATTCTCTGCTTCACAAAATTTTGGTAACATCCACAGATTTTACATGCTTCAGGTGACATCACCTTAGGGCTGCTCAATTATGGCAAAAAACATAATCACGATTATTAAACACGATTAAGAACATGACGACGGCTGAATTTGTTGTTCAGTCTTCACTTTCATCTCGATCGAAGGCTGCCTTTCTGTCATCTTCTACAAGTTACCAAAGATGTTTCAATATAACTGGAGTAGTGCGCAGTTGCCCGCAGCCCACCCCTCCCTCGACACGAGCCGAAACTACCGTTTCACTACTATAGACTAGGGGTGGGAATCACCAGTTTCATCATGATACGATACGATATCGATTCTTTGGACAACGATACGATATTTGCCGATATCACAAAGTCTCTCACGATACAATACGATACGATTAGATTCAGGTGCCTGCGATCGATATGAGATGATATCATATGCCCATTTAACACAATCAGTAACATTTAGATCAACAAAAAAAAGGTAATGAAAATATCATTTGACATTTGTATTTTTGAGCTCTTCCAGACATTTAAAGGAAAATCAATCTATTGTTTTTAATACAAATAGACCTCCTGTTCACTGTAAAGTGCCACGTTTTTATATATTGAGCTTTAAACTTTAAGCTACATTTTTTGGAACTCAAAACTCACAACCTCCCTCTCCCAAACCGTTCCTACAACAATTTGTTGATGTTGCATGATCATGTATAGGCCTACATTTATTATGTATTATATTGTTTATGTTTAAATAACATTTAAACTAGAGATGTTCCGATACGATTTTTCCCTTTCCGATCCGATTCCGATACCTAAGCTTTGGGTATCGGCCGATACCGATATTTATCCGATACCAGTGCATAAAAAAAAAAAAAAAAATTATATAAATTATACATTTTTTTTTTTTTTTTCAGATACTGTTATACTGTTTTTTAGTAATAACTAGAACGTATGGTATTTATTCAACAACAGGTGATTGTATAGATTTGTATTAGTATCATTAATCAATGAGTATGGGCTGCAGCACTGCAGATATACCCTACTCCAATGATCCACACGGACATTAAACGGTGTTGCACTCGCTACTCAGTGGCTCTGCAGATATACCCTATTCAGTCTGTAAGCTAGTGGCAGATAGAACACGTTCATGTTGTGATTTTTGATGCAAAATAAATATTCAACATTCTCTTTTGAAACTCCGCCTCAGACTCTTATCCTTTGGCACTTGCTGTACTTTGCTTGCAGGTCTGCAGCCATTATTACTGGATTATGTGAATAGCACCAACTTTAGACACGGTAACGTTATCAAGCTATGCTAACTGACCTAGCTCGCCTTCCCGCATCGACATTAAGATAACGTTAGTAATAGTCAGCTAACGCTAGTCCGTAGCTACTTAACTTAAATACAATTCACCGTGGGTGCATTATTGTTGATAGACGGTCACGGACAGTGTTAGGTCCTGGAGAAAGGACAGGCGATCATCTGATTTGATGTAACGTTAAAAGCGGATGTTGTTCCAACTAGCTATCTTTCCAGCTAATGCTATCATAACACCAGCCAAACACATCCCGATTCCCGTCCGAGCTCCCCGTCACACCGCACTGTCGGGGACAATGCAATTTAAGAAAGTGTATCTGCTGTTAAAATGACACAGCATCACACTTTAAAACATGTTCATTTTATAATCCTCACTCTCCGCAGGACTCGGCAGGAGATAAATTACATCATGGGATCGGAGGCTAGAATTTACGTGTACTCGCCGATACCGATACTAGCATTTTAGGCAGTATCGGCGGCATTTCCGATACTAGTATCGGTATCGGAACAACTCCAAACATCAAACTCCTCTGACCTCATCTGGTCTTTCCAAAGACGCGCGCACACACACACACACACAGAAAGGGAGAATGCTATGCTGTAACATCTACACACACGGAGCTACTGCTGTTGTTCTTGGGCACATATGAGACTCGCCACAGGATTTTCAAAATAAGAGTATCGATATGAATCGATCTTATTACATCGCATCGATCCGATTAGATTGTTGATAATTACATCGATGTATCGATCTGGATCGAATAGTGATGCACCGATGTGAAAATTGTGGCCGATACCGATAACCGATATTAATATTGCTGTTCTGGCCGATACCGATATTTACCGATGTCGATATCTCTGTATAGAAAACACTTTTTTATGATAATCAAATAAAGAGCTATTTTCCAAAACGCATATTTTTTTTACTTTTGTAACTTATTTTCAGAAATGACTGATATTTTGAAACTATTTAAGGCCAAAACATGTAAAAAGAAAAAAAAAACATAATTTTTTTTTTTTTTTTTTTTTTTTTTTATATCGGCCCTATCTTGATATCGGTCCGATACCGATGTGTAAAAAAACGGCCATATCGGCCGATATTATATCGGCGGCCGATATATCGTGCATCACTAGGATCGATGTATCGTCCCACCCCTACTATAGACCTAGAGCTAATAGACCTTTTCATAACTTGACAACATAAACAAACTACTGTGGAGTGCACTGCTCTGAAGGAAGGGTGCGCTGCATTTACAACACAAAATGAGAGGAACAGGGCAGGCATCACGATAATCGTTTTATCTTGTTTTCATGATCGTGGGAAGCCAACATCGTACTTGAAATTGGAACTTGAATAATCCAGCCCTACATCACATAGTTTCATTACAGGGTTCTCACTCTGATTTTTAGCTTTGAAAAAGGAGAGTATTGCATCTTCACAGATATCGACACTGATGTGAGACGTGCGAGAATTCTGGAAATGGGTGGCAAAAAAACAAAACAAAGACAACATCAGACAACATTACTAGACTGTTGCCTTCTTTGATTCCAAGGCACTGTGATGATAACATCAACCCTTCCGGTTCCGGGTGTACAATCACTCTGGTGTGATTAGAATTGTGAGAACTTAACATTCCAGTGATGCCGTCACAATGGCTACAGTGGCCACTGAAAGCTATAGAGTGGTATAATTCTAAGATAGGATTCTTAGGAACATAAAAGAAGAAAGAAAATCTATAAAAATATCAAAGACACACTTAAAAGGGGTTGAATGTTTACAAAGAGATAGAACCCCCCAGTATTAATCAGCTAAATCCGGATTAGCATTTCAGCACATAGAGGGAACAGAAAGGAACAGTAAGTGTTCACTAGCAGCAAGAGGACAAAGGTCAAATCATTACATACAGTACACTCAAAATTACTCAACACAGCAGTCAATCATGGGACAAAGGCCACCAATTACAGGTAGGATGCACCGATAGCACTTTCTCACTGCCCGATACCAATGAATTCAGAGTCCTGAACTTTCAGTATTGGCTGATACCAAGTACCGATTATGAATGACTTAAATGATTGAACAAAAATGTAGATTAAATTTTTCTCCAATAAAAAAGAGATGGGCTATAACATGTTTCCGTGTGTCGAAAATGCTATTTATTTTGATTCCCAACATAGTTCTTGGTATTGGATTTTAGCATTGGGGAAATTCCCCCGATACCAATAGCCCATTAGCCTGGTATCGTATCGGTACCACTCGGATCTCTAATTATAGGAATGAGGAGTGTGCCTCAGAGCATAGTGAAAGTGAAGTGTGCCTGCCCCCATTCACGCTTACGGATATATAGAAAAACAGGAAAATAATATTGGTTCAGCGGACACAGAGCAGAACAAAAAGGGAGAGGGAGACTCACTGGTCGAGGCGAAATGACGGCAAGGAATAAACAACAATACAGAGAGGAACGGGACCGGGAGAGGAAGGGAGGGACGAAAAGAGAACAAGAGAGAGAGAAAGAGAGAGAGGCTGTATCCCAGTCATGTGATGATCTGGGCATTGCTTTGTTACAAACACACGCCTGTTGCTATAGCTGTAGCTCGCTAGGCATTCGGGCAGAGTTCTATCTCCAGGTAACAACCGCCCAACATACAGCCAGTCAACCACACACACACACACAGTGCTAAAAGTCTATGTGAGGAAACCTACAGTCCGATATCCTTGTGTAAACATCCACAAACTCACCCATACTCTCACATTAAATCCTAACAAAGTCTTGATCGATTCAAGACCAAAATGAACCGATAAATACACTATGCAGGGCCTAACCGATATGCTTTATACTCAGGGACCAAAACTAGAGAGCGCCGCCCGCCATTTGCGGGCAGTTTTTACGTTTGGCGCCTCCCACTTAGAGGACTGACCGCCGTGTGGCGGCCAATCAAATGGTCATGTGAAAACCGAAAATCATGATCCAATTCTGAGCGGAGTTCTCACTCGCTGTCTGAGCGCATTGCTGCTCCTAAACCTCCCCTACCTGTTTCTGTATGCTGCATGTAAACACACAGTCACCGTGACTGATGTTAGTCTACTCTAGTCAGAGAGACCTCCGTGAGCTGATGTTAGCTACTGTTACAAAATGACCCAGTCAACTATTCACTTTTAGTTTAATACATGAGGCATTGTGTAACGTTATCCAGCTGGCTAGCTTCTGATAGCTCCCGACATAAACAACTGCAAGTGTCCAGTTACATCGCATGAGGGCTGCAGCGCTGCTGACTAGGGTCCAGGTGCAGGGTAGGAGAATCCTTTCATGCTGAATGTAAGAGTTTAGGGTCCAGCTGTAGCGCCGGAGAATCCTTGCTGGAGCTGGAGGCCACTAGAGTATACACACAGACAGTGGAGCTGTTTGCAGACAGCGAGGTGGCGATGTCTCGCAGATAATACAACTACAAGTATGATTATATAATATATTATTTTATTAAAAAAAAATGTTTTATATAAAATAATAAAAAAAAAATGTATCAAAAAAAAGTTGGCAGGTAAGAAATCTGCTTGGCGGGTAGATTCTTCCCATCTACCCGCCACTGGCCGGTGAGTCAAAAAGTTAATTTCGCTCCCTGTTTATACTGTATGTACGTAGCTCAATAAAGCACAAGATTAACCACATAAAATAAAATGACACAAAGGGATATAGGCCAAACGGTCCAATCTAAAAACTGTTAAGGCTGTTTCCTCCATAGGGTGCCTCTAATGGAATCCTTCCCCCCATAACCACAAGACGGCCATGCCGGCCTCGTTAGCATGTTCCATGTCTTCATCATCTTACATACAGACTCTCACTGAACACAATGGGCCTTGTTAGCATGTTCCCCATCTTACATACAGACTCTCACTGAACACAATGGGCCTTGTTAGCATGTTCCCCATCTTACATACAGACTCTCACTGAACACAATGGGCCTCGTTAGGATGTTCCCCATCTTACACACCGACTCTCACTGAACACATTTTCAGTGAACAGTACACAGTTTTACAATATGTATATATACCATTGCATGGATCCATGTTGGTATACCTGTGCATACTCAGTAGACCTCCAGACCCTGGGTCAGAAGATGATCATAGGGCCGGCCATATGTTCAGATTTCATCACATTCCAATTTTTGCAGCGAGGCTGAATTAGGGCTGCACAATTATCAAAACATTTTCATAAATGTGAACTGAAATCATGTCAAAATATAATTCTAAATGAAGTACTGTGGTGTTGCCGAGATGCTTCGTGTCGTCTTCATCATGGTAGCCCCCGCCCCCCCTCAAAAAAAACCACACAGTTGGCCCCAACATGTCATGCCTTGTGTCGGTGATGTGACACGAGCCCCTGTGAGCCGTCAGGTAGGCAGTGATATAACAGACTGCTCGACTGGTTCCACAGGCTGCGTTCCTCCGGTATTAAGGGAGAGGAGAGTTGACAAACATTGAAATGGCACAAGCTGTTTGCCTGTATAGTCCAGACTCAACCAAGCAGCCGAGACGAGAGTGCACCGCACTCACTAGTACAGGATGACAATGCTGCCGACCAGAAGCTGAACCTCTCAAGCAGTGTATCCCCAGTGTCTTTAGATTCATTCTCTTCAATGAAACCTCTCCATAACCCTACTCAAGGTTCACAAAGGAAAAAGTCTACTGACTCATTGAACCCGATTCCAGTGATGAACTTTGGTTTGCTTTGCAGTTGCCATTTTCACACACGTTTAACATAATCATTCAGAGTCAGGCAGCAACAAAGTTGAAATACCCCAGCAGCACTAAAAAATGCAAATAATTCATTTCTGACATCGGGAGGTAAATAACCCGTTTAAATTACATAAATAAACGAGGAGATGGCTGATCCCATTCAACTCAATATCGTTCGAAAGTGTCTGCACAGTTTTGGCACCAACGTGCATACACGGTGACATGATGACCCTTCCTTCTTTTATAGTTTCCTTGCCCCCCCCCCCCCCATCACTACTACTACCACCACCACCACCAGTTACCGGGGATCTTAAAACATGCGTTTGAAAGATTCAAACTGGATATTTATTATAAGTGTGACTTTTGTGGACTGTGGAGTGCAACATCTGTTTACTGGTCTGAGCTCTCACTAGTAAATCTAAAGTAGAAGTGGGAAGTTGCCTGTACTGTCTTTTTTAATAAGCATTTCCTTTGAAAAACAGTAAAGCATAATTGCATGAGGAAAAGTAGCATTATGTCAGTTTAATAATAACACTAGTGTGTTAGTTGCAATGCTGTTAACCTTCATCACTCTTTTCTGGACACTTTTTGTATCACAAACAGTACTGTATTTGCAAATCTGGTATGTCATAAATGTATAGATGTTGCAGTACTGTCTCTGTATGTCATGTCAAAGGCCCGAAAACACACGTTAATGTCCCCATGGGCCGTACATGTCTTCTTTAAACAAGTCAAGAAGAAAACATAACAATAAGTCAAGAACAGAACAAGAACACCATAAGGTATGACCATGTATGTCATATGTTATGATGAATTGAAAATGGGGGACACTGATGTAAACAAGACGAAAGTCTTTCTCTGGTCTGCATCCCCTTAACAATTGTGTATTGAGCTGTACTGTACCCATTCTGCAATCTGTTAATAAAGTTTTCAATCAATACATGCATCGCCTGCTGCTATGGCTACATGCAAATCCCCTGGTAAATTGTGCTAAAACGAAGCGAGCCATGCTGAAGAAGAGATCAGCAAAAAAAACTTGAGGACGATGGAGGTGGATCTCATAATGTAAATACAGAAAAGTATCATTATGCAACACGACGGTGATTTGTCAAAACCACATGACCGATATCAACAGAACCAACTCGTTTAAAGGAACACGCCGACATTATGGGGAAATGCGCTTGTGTTGTACAGTCTTCTCCAGAGTCAGACAAGAAGATAGAGAACAGTTGATTCTGTGTGTGTTCAGTCACTTCAGTACGGACCAACACTAGTCTAGTCCAAAACTCCGGGAGGTGTTTTTGGCCAAAGGCTAAAAAAAAGGGCTAGCTGGTCCGTATCCACTTCCATTCATGTGTGTGCTAAGCTAGGCTATAGCTTGCAGCTCGGATAGTATAGTGACTCTACGCACAGAGAGGAAGTCGTTCTGTGTCTTCTTGTCCTGGAGAAGAAGTATATAAAGCACATTTCCAACATAAAGGACGCGTTAAAAGCCCACATGGTGTTGTTGTGTGAGATTCTCAGAACATTATTAAACCCAGAGAGACATAAGAAGAAGAGCCAGGCAGCTAACTATGCTAGTAGCAGCAGTAAAAGCATGCTAAATAAAACACTGCTGCTGCTGGGGGGTAGAACTTCACTCAGCCCCCCGGCCCCCCCACTAGGACCGGTTAATGCACTGTCACACTCTGCTCACTCCACACAACAAGAAACACTATACGAGGAAAGAAGTGCATTGCCAAGTCACACCTAAAGTTAACACCCAGATGTATTCAGCTAAAATAGGTCACATAGATTGCAACCAGAAGACCTAGCTGTGGCTATATAAGCCCGTCCCTGCTGCTGCTGCTGCAGGAGAACACACACCGCTGACAGGCAGCTTCTGTAGCTAACTGCTAAGCTAACGGCTAAGCTAACGTCGAAGCCTCTCTAGACGGAGCCGAGATTGAAGCAGCAGCAGAGCAGCAGCCCCCCTCTCTCTCGCTCTCTCTCTCTCTCACAAACATTAGGTCACAAATTTCACAACAAAAACACAGCGCTTCAACGTCTCGTTCGTTGCGAGAAGAAGCCACGCTTTTTTAAGTAGTGTGTCGCGTTCACTTACTTAACGGTTGGAAACTTTGTCGCCGGTGTCGTCGTTTTATTAAATCCCGTTTATCGAAACAAGCTCGTCTTCTTCTGACCTTCGCGGTAGTGGAACAACATTTCTCTGCTAGCTAACCCGCGCCGCCATGTTACTCCTCCTCCTCCTGCCGCCGCTGCCACTGCTGCTGCTGCTCTCTACCGCGGACTGTTTATCTCGCCGCTGCTGGCGGAGCTTTGGGTTTCCTCCCGCCCCCCATCACCATCACCGAGGAGACTATAAGAGAAGGAAGGGTCCTCACGTCAGAATAGACCAGCGTTCTTCTTCTATGCTCTGCTTCTTGGTGGTGGTGCCAGTTCTATTAACCGCCTGTATTCAGATTCTAAATATATACCAGCTATCACTACCTACTACCACTATCAACACCAATACAACCACCATCACTACTACTACTGCTACTACTACTACTACTACTACTACTACTACTACTACTACTACTACTACTACTACCACTACTACTACTGCCATTACTACTACTACTACTACTACTACTACTACTACTACTACTACTACTACTACTACTACTGCTACTACTACTGCTACTGCTACTACCACTACTACTACTGCTACTACTACTGCTACTACTACTACTAAATTACTACTACTACTAAATTCTAAATATACCAGCTATCTGAGGAAATATACACCAACCAATATACCAAACGTTAGCTTAGTTAACAATGCAACAAATAATTCAGATAATTCATTTCTGACATCCGAGGTAATAATAACCTGTTTAATCAATGACATAATAAATAAACGAGGAGATGGCTGATCCCATTCAACTCAAATATCGGCAGAACTGAACGTTTCTGCACTTGGCACCAATGTGCATCCACGCGCTACACGGTGACGTGATGATGACCCTTCCTTATTTTATAGTTTCCTTGCCCCCCCCCCACTACACACATCACTACTACTACCACTGTCACCACCACTACTACTACCACCATCACTACCACCACCATCACTACTACTACCACCATCACTACTACCACCATCACTCATCTACTACCACTATCACTACCACTACTACTACCACCATCACTACCACCACCATCACTACTACTAGGTCTTGCTCGAAAAAGAGATCTTTGATCTCAAGTGACTACCTGGTAAAATAAAGGTAAAAAAAATAAAAAATGCACTACTACCACCATCACTCATCTACTACCACTATCACCACCACTACTACTACTACCACCACCATCACTATCTACTACCACTACTACCACCACCACTACTACTACTACTACCACCATCACTACTACCATCACTATCTACTACCACTATCACCACCACTATCTACTACCACTATCACCACCACTACTACTACTACCATCACTATCTACTACCACTACCACCACCATTACTACCACCATCAGTGTCACTATCTACTACCACCATCACTACTACCACCATCACTATCTACTACCACCATCACTACTACCACCATCACTATCTACTACCACCATCACTACTACCACCATCACTATCTACTACCACCATCACTACTACCACCATCACTATCTGTATACTACCACTACTACCACCACTACTCCCACCACCATCACTATCTACTACCACTATGATACTACCACCATCACTATCACCACCATCACTATCTACTATCACCATCACTACAGGGGATCTTAAAACATGTGTTAGAAAGATTCAAACTGGATATTTATTATAAGTGTGACTTTTGTGGACTGGAGTATTTCCCATATATTTCCCCCCAATGTGTGTGTATATATATACAAGAATGTTCTGGATTGATGTAGCCAACTTTCAAATACAAAAAAAATAATGATGAATAAAAGTTGTGGTGAATGTTGACATATATATTTGATGTAATGCTATATTTTAGTCAAGATACGGTTGCAAATAGCATGGTGTCATACATGTGTCTATGTTTACCTATTGTAAATGGAATATATATACAATAAACAAGAATACCCTGAAGACTCTGGCAGGAGCACTCATTCAAGGGTACTACGACTATGCTTGCACCTCATGGTACCAAAGCACCTCAAAGGCACTAAAAAACAAATTACAAACATCTCAAAACTAACTAGTCAGACTACTGCTTGACCTGACTCCTAGAACCCACCTCACCCCTGCCCACTTTGACAACCTAGGATGGCTTAGAGTAGACGAGAGAGTACAGCAACTTGCAATGGGCCTGGTCTAATGGTAAATGGTAAATGGCTGCTTTTTTATATAGCGCTTTTATCCAAAGCGCTTTACAATTTGTTACTCACATTTTTACCCATTCACTCACACATTCACTCAAACATTCACACACCGACGGCGGAGGCGACCATGCAAGGTGCCAACCTGCTCATCGGGAGCAATTAGGGGTTAAGTGTCTTGCTCAAGGACACATCGACACGCTGCCCGGGAGGAGCGGGAATCGAACCGGGAACCTCCGGATTGCCAGACGACTGCTCTACCTCCTGGGCCACTGTCGCCCCTGGTCTACAAGATACACTACACGACCAAGGTACCCATGTACATGTCAAAATACTTCCCAAAGGTCAGTGAATACCACGATCACAACACCAGAGGGAGCTCCACAAATCATGTTAAACCCAGATTCGGCTCAAACAAGGGACTAAACACATTTCGCAATTATGCCACATCAATGTGGAACGCCCTACCCAAAGCTGTAAAGGAATGTGAATCACTACCCACTTTCAAAATCACTCTCAAAGAACACCTACGGGAGACTGCAATTCGAAACTGGCCCCTACAAATGTCCTAACCCAGTTGTACAGTAAATGACCAAGTATGGCTTTGTCAGTATTCCAATGTACAGTGTTCAGTGTCCCCCCCCCCCCCACCTCCAATGTACAGCCTCCCTCCCACCCACCCAACCCCACCCCACCTACCCAACCTCCTCCAATGTACAGTTTCTACGTCAAATGTATATACACTCTTTTTCTGGACACTTTTTGTATCACAAACAGTACTGTATTTGCAAATCTGGTATGTCATAAATGTATAGATGTAGCAGACAGTACTGTCTATCTGTATGTCATGTGTGTCATATATGTTATGATGAATTGAAAATGGGGGACCCTGATGTAAACAAGACGAAAGTCTTTCTCTGGTCTGCATCCCCTTAACAATTGTATGTATTGAGCTGTACTGTACTAGTGTACTGTACCCATTCTGCAATCTGTTAATAAACTTTTCAATCAATCAATCAATCAATCAATCAATCAATCAATCAAAGTAAATAAAGAATACCGGGGGTACATTGGTTGATTGATTGAAAACTTTATTTAACAGATTGCAGAATGGGTACAATACAGTACGGCTCAATACACACAATTGTTAAGGGGATGCAGACCAGAGAAAGACTTTCGTCTAGTTTACATAGGGTCCCCCACATCATACACAACCTTGCGGCGAGTATCTGTCACCGTATGTTATTATTCTTTGGTGAACCCGTGATTTTTGGTTTAATAATAATATCATTGTGTATCCGGTGAAACGTGACAACAATGGCTGTGTGTAATAAAATAAACACTTCGACAATCATCACAACTCCACACACACAACATGTCAGCGAGCTACAACAACAGTGGGTAACGACGACCACCTAAAAGTACAGTACACGTTAATAACCACTTCCCATACTTACTAGTCTGTAGCTATAATAGGCTAATGATCACGACATTGTGAAGGAGTGAAACGGGACATTATATATTGGCATCGATTCATGATTAGGATAATGCGCACCATCATCAGTGAATTAATAACACGAATGTATCTCTGCAAGGTACATACTATGCCAAAAGAGTGAGTCATCTCTGCATAGAAGGATTTTCAATTTCCATAACACGCACACACAACCTTACCTTGACTGCAGTTGTTGTTGTTGTTGTTGTAGCGTAATGACACACAACCTTGTTGCCTGACACACTTCTAACAATGCACACGCCTAAAAGTTTGCATATCCTGCATATTTATTAACACTTTGATTGACTGTCGTATGCCAGTTAGGTCAACTGCTAGACACTTATGTTGTTCATATAAAAAAAAAAACGGTGCCACAGCACCACCGAGTGGACGATGCCGGTACTTTACCTGGCTCCACCTGGATAATATCAACTCCAAGGGAAAGTCCATGCTAAAATAGAATTCACATATGGCACTCGCATGTTATTTCTATAATACTGTACAACTCAAGTTTCCATTTTGTGAATATGAACAAGAGAGACAAGAGTTTAGTTATGGCATGTGAAGAGACTAATCCTTGAGCTGCTCCATATACAGTGAATAATGGACCGACACTTATGGCAGTAGCCATTTTACAGGGATATGGGTACATGTTTTGGATTCAGAGCTGTAAGACCTACATTTAAATAAATCCCATTTATTTATTGGGACAAAAAAACAGACATCTACAATTCTGTTATTGTGAACGGCCCAGCTCCAAAAAATGATGTCACCTGATGATTGACGTCACAAATTCACAAAGTCCTGATGCTCTGGTTTCCAGTTTAGGGAGACTGCCAGAGATAATTAGAATAGTACAATGTAGATTATGTCGATTCTGAGTGGATTTTTCCTGTTAGCCTCCCAAATGAATCCTGGGCCTCCCCTCACCCATTGCACCTAATTGACCTATCTCAAACCCTGCCCTCTTTCCTCCACCCTCCAATCACAATCGTCACTCTGAGGGAAGCGACAATTGTGATTGGAAGATGAAGAAAAGAGGGGCAGGGTTTGAGATAGGTCAATTGTTATTCTATTTTAAGAAAGGGTATTTTGGTACGATAGGCAGCGAAAGCAGTCTCGCCCAAAAACTCCTGCAGGTCTGTGCGTGCTACATAAATCCCGTTCCTGATAAAAACACACACGCTGAATCGCTACCACCTAAAATGAGTTAGTTAATCTTAATGGTGTGACACAGCACTACGAAATCAGGGGGGGGGGGGGGGGTCGCAAAAAGATACAAAATACATCATATTTATCATTTCTGTTAGTTACTTTTTTCACATGAAATAATGGATATTTGATGTCTAAAGCCCTCCTCCAATCATTAGTTAAGTTAAATAGCTTTCATTATTTTGAGTCAAGGGGTTGCAAACCCAAAAAGGTTGAGGACCACTGTCCTAAACTATCTGTTCTATAAATAGGACATCAGAGATCAATACACTTCAGTGTCTGTGTCAATTATTTTAATGGCAACAGGTGAAAATGGAAAGTAAAGACCACACGATATACTGTTTAGCCTAAAATGCTCAATCATGCTAAAGGCTCTCGTTTGGCAGCTCAGTGATGGGGACAAAAAAAACACAAGGCAAAATAGGGTTCATTCATTCCCAGTCCATGTCTTTCTTTCTCCAACAAATTATATTATTGTGGACATTTTCAAGGGATAATATGCAAGGCCAAACAAATCATTCCTCTTAGATCGAAAGTACATTTTTGGACCATTATAGTACAAAGACAAGTACTGAAAATAAACCTCACAAAATGGATACTTTTCCACAGAGATCTTTGTCTTCTTCACATGATCGACAGTAAAAGTAAAACACAAGGCAGACTCAGTGGTTTTTGTGGCGTTCCGAGACACAACTGGATGAAATCCACTCTGTGATTTCACAACTGGAAGAAATTCAATATGCGATTTCACTGCAACACGCTGCGCCGAGCTCCCAAACATTTCACATCAGGTCATTCCAGCCTTCCCATCACTCACTTAACCCTTTCAGGTGACCTCGCGTGTGCGATTACACATTTTCTTTGCGAATCGACCATTCCGACGACAATGTCACAACGTCTACTGGCCACTGAAAGCCATGATGTCACAACGTCTACTGGCCACCGAAAGCCATGATGTCACAACGTCTACTGGCCACCGAAAGCCATGATGTCACAACGTCTACTGGCCACCGAAAGCCACAACGTCACAACGTCTACTGGCCACCGAAAGCCACAACGTCACAATGTCTACTGGCCAGTGTAGCCACCAAAAGCCATGATGTCACAACGTCTACTGGCCACCGAAAGCCACGATGTCACAACGTCTACTGGCCACCGAAAGCCACAACGTCACAATGTCTACTGGCCAGTGTAGCCACCGAAAGCCACGATGTCACAACGTCTACTGGCCACCGAAAGCCACGATGTCACAACGTCTACTGGCCACTGAAAGCCATGATGTTTTAGAATTCCAAGGTAGAGTTCTGAGAAAACGTTAAAAACATACACCTGAAAGGGTTCATAATATGGGCTTTGATTTAGCCAATTATGGTGAAAGATGTTACATCCTCTTTTCTCCTTGAGTATCATCTACTTACTACTCTGCCCATGTAGGGGAAACGTATCCTTGTATGTACAGTAAATTCCGCCTATATCTTCTGTATGGGTCAGTTTACATAACAAAACGTATGTTCCATCCAAGGTATTTAAAATGGGGCCCTGTGTCGCTTCTCCAAATGTTTTGTCTTTACTATAAATCCCTCTCCTGCCAAATGCTCTAAAAAGATGAGAGCCTGAGATCGTGTGCAACAGGTTGTGGAGCGATTGGGAGAAGTGATGGAAGGTGAAAATAATATAAAACTACCAGCATAGAATATGGAAATAAATGTCTCAGAAGAGATGGTCACAGAGGGGGGATCCTAAACCTGCCATCATAAATATTTGAATGAAATAGCGAAAGTGAAAAAAAAAAAGAAAGAAACAAAACAAAATACAATCTGGAATTTACAGTATGTAAGAAAAGAGCGTGAAATGACCCGACCGGGGGGGGGACAAACATCAAAACACTGACGTCATCATTCCTGAAGTTGAAACCGCACACCCTGTACAAAACAAATGGTATCAATAGGCACTTTTTTTCTTTTTTAAATAAAGGTATTTTCTTTTTATATAATTTTTTCTTAATTCGTTTTCTTTCTTCTTTTTTTTTGTTTCCTGTAACGGCACCAGCACGGCAATGATTCTGAAATCAAAGCATGCCGGGACAACTGGCAACAAGCAAGTAAAGCTAAATGCATTCTGGCCCTTGAAGTCCAGCTGGGAAAGTCAGTCCTCTGGGAGCTGAAGATGCATATAGTTGTTGAGAGCTGGAGGACTGGTTGGCTCCATACAGCCAGGGAGGCATGGGGGACTGGTTGGCTCCATACAGCCAGGGAGGCATGGGGGACTGGTTGGCTCCATACAGCCAGAGGCGTGGGGGACTGGTTGGCTCCATACAGCCAGGGAGGCGTGGGGGACTGGTTGGCTCCATACAGCCAGGGAGGCGTGGGGGGGGACGGGGGTCTTTGAAAGGTGGAGAGATAAGGAAGGGTCCAAAAGGGGGGGTGTTTACGATGACTTCTCTTTCTTCGCTCTTGGCGAATCAGCTCCGTTAGAACTTACACCGTTTACGCCGTTGGCTGAAAAACAAGACAACAGGTCAGAATGGGAACCATTGGGATGACTGTGTTGTAAATGATGAAGTCGCGGTTCAAAACGCTGTTCCCATGGCTAAAGAGAACAATCATTTCTTATTTTTGACAGCATTCGCTCTCTCCCCCCCCCCCCCCTGCAAATCATAGTATTTTGCAATAGTCATGGTGCTTTTTAATTTTAAATGGTATATTCTAATACAATTTGTTGCGTTTAGACGTTCGTGCAAGTACCTTTTTTAACTAACCTAAAATTAAGTTAATTAACTTACAAATGTTACGATTTGTGTACCGGTATATATATATATATATATATATATATATATGTGTCGGCGGTGTAGAATCCATACCTTCGCGTGGCTCCATGACAGTTTACCTCAATATAAATCGCTGTACCTCCCAGCCCCTATGCACAATGTTCTGAGGAAGGGTCGATTCTTTGGTAAACGGATCGAGTGATTACTCTCCATCCTCACCTTTGTCCTTCTTCGTCTTGCTCTTGGGTGGAGCTGGTTTCCTCTTCAGTGCCTGGGCGTGAGCATGCTCTCTCCACCGCCGCAGCTGGAAGTTGATGAATTTCCACATCATAAAGGCTTGAGTGATGCAGATAGCAGCCAGTACCGTGATCCTATCAGAGAAGAGCAGAGGAGGGAACACTCAGGGCAACAGTACACATCAACAACGCTGACTACAGCAGGGCAATAAGGGACATATCATGGGAAATAGAATGGCTCCCCCCCCCCCCCATTATCAATACTGGGGGACTGACTGTGCCTTTGAGCGACATTGTACTTATTGTATGCCTATTCTTAAGTCTGCATGTTTACATTGCACTACTTTTATACCTATTCTTATGTCTGCAATTTATGCATTGTTTTGTATTCTGTCAATTGTGTGCTGATTTTATGCCTATGTTAATTGTATACTAATTGCTGTGGGGCACTCTGGACTGCGGTCCATGTGTGGGGGAAAAAAAAGTACTATATAGATAGTTATTCATATTTATTATTGTTATATTGTAGAAATGTGTGCATTGAAATGTCTGTAAAGTGTCGATGACATTGAAAATGAGGATGACCTCACAATCGTCTTTTTGAAAATAAATAAAGGTTTGATACTGTATGTCACAATATCTGCTTAGGTACAGAAAATAATACTGCATGGTAATAGGAAGTGTGAAGTCAAACAGAGTCATTTTCAATTCACATTCTCAAATCATTAAGAAATGACTTTTGTAAGAAATCTCACTTAATATTTGACTCTTCTTTTTTACATTAATTTAGACGCCGATAGATGATACACAATACATATTGATATATTACCCAGCCCTACTACTGGTTTAGCTAGATAAATGTAATGGTTTCCAGTGTCTCTTTTACTGCATCAGATACAAACTAGACATGAGGCGCCAGTGGCCAACAGCGGCTTTATCCCACAAACGCCCAGAATTCTCAATCCACTAAGGCTCAGACCACTTATCGATAATTATCGTTAACTGCGTGAAAGTGGCATCACTTATCGATTTTTTTGCACATGTTTTTTATTATTATTTATTATTAAATACTTTATACTATACTAAAATACTAGGTCTTGTGGCATGTTTTTAGTTAAAATATCCCCATTTCATGTAAATTCAGTTGAATTGCAACTCTGCACTGTGCATTCAATATGCAGTGCACTCCTCCATCACATCCAGAGACCACCGACTGTAAAATGAGAAGGATCACTGTGGTCGTTTTGAATGGGGAAATATGTAACACTAAAGATGGCGGCAACAACAAATAATTGCTGGAAAATAAACATACATTTGTTGTTTAAATAATAAATAAAAAAATGTTAAAAAAAATATATATATATATGTGTAAATAAATATATAATAATAATACTAATAAAAATATCTATATTTATCGATAATTTTGTCCCGATTTATCGATTCTTCCAAATGGCATATCGTCTCAGCCTTACAATCTACCTTTTGTGACCATACCATAATTTTAGCTGTTGAGAAGTAGTTAATGTTTTTGGTTTCATGAGAATTATGAGAAACTCCATAGGCCTCCTTGCTATGGTAAGGAAAATATATTTGTCATGTTTGGTGGAAATCGGATCAGGAAATACACTAATTTGACGTTTTGGCCTGATGGCGGTGTGTTTCTCAACTGGTGGGTGGCGGGGCCATTTTGAGTGGGTCGCGGATGTGTGTTAAAAATAAATTAATAAAATAAAAAAGTAAAAAGAATTTTTATTTTATTTAATATTTATTTTTATATATATTTTTGCACTACCTATCTTTGTGAAAGTGGCTTCTCAGCTCTGGTCCAGCTGAAGACAAAGCAGAGGAACAGATTGGACATTGAGCATGACCTCAGAGTTGCTTTGTCTACCATCACCCCAGACTTTGAGACTCTTGTCAGGAGCAAACATCCCCAGTTATCCCATTGGTTCCCTGGGATGTTAAGCTAAGAAGTCTGCTAAGAAGGATATATTATTTATTATTATTATTATTATTATTATTATTATTATTATTATTATTATTATTATATTTCATTGTGTTTTTAGCCCTAGTTACACTTTTGTTGCAACCCCAGTTATCCCATTAGTTCCCCCAAACTTACTGTAGGTCTGTTATGTTAAGCTAAGAAAAAGCTAAGAAGCATATTATTTATTATTATTATTATTATTATTATATTATTATTATTATTATTATTATTATTATTATTATTATTATTATTATTATTATTATTATTATTATTATTATTATTATTATTATTATTATTATTATTATATTTCATTGGGTTTTTAGCCCTAGTTGCACTTTTGTTGCACTTTTTTGTGTTTATTTCATGTTTTTAACAGTGCATGAAAGATTGTGTATTACTGTAACAAAAAGAAAATTGAAATAAATCATAGTGGTTCAAAAATGTGGGTCACGACTTAATGACTAAGGAAAATGTTGGGTCCCAAGGCTAGACCAGTTGAGAACCACTGCTCTAGAGGAAAGGTCATGGGGTCACCAAAAGCAATAGGGTTCTTCCTCTTGTCATGAATGTGCACCGGAAACTTTCGAAGATTAGATCGAAAGGTATTTGAGATACACTTATTCTAAAATGTAAAGTTTCACCTGATGGTGACACTAGAGGAAAGTCCATGGGGTCACCAAAATGAATAGAGTTCATCGTATAGGGGTACTGAATGTGTACCACAAATTAGAAAAAAAAATTATGATGGCTATTTTAAGTTATCATGTTCACAAGTAGCATATGAATGTTTGGCCCGATGGTAGCGCTACAGGAAAGGTCATGGGGTCACCAAAATAGATAGGCTTCTTCCTCCAGGGTTCATAATGTGCATCGCATTTTTTTTTAAGATTCAACTGAAAGCTATTCAAGTTATTAATAACACGAAAAGTCTGCTGCGGTTGGAGTAAATCCATAATATCTCCGATATTCAATACCGAATATATACCGGGAATATAATAAAAGACTTGATAAAAGTTGTGTTGCTCATAGCCATCCAAACCAAATAGAATTAGTCTCCAATGCCCATATAAAAGATCAATTACTAACCCTTAACGTCCTTCCAATAAACACAAACCGTTGCTTTTTATTTTAAACACACACTTACCGAACAAACAGCACGTTGAAGTTCCCTGCAGCCAAATCCAGGCCCGTCTGCTCAGCCGTGGCGAGGCCGAAGCCCACGGTGAGGACGGACAGGGACAGAGTGAGCAGCCTGCCGAGGACAAACAGGACCGCCCATATGGTGAACCTGGGGACAGGACAGACAGGGACAGAGTGAGCAGCCTGCAGAGGACAAACAGGACCGCCCATATGGTGAACCTGGGGACAGGACAGACAGGGACAGAGTGAGCAGCCTGCCGAGGACAAACAGGACCGCCCATATGGTGAACCTGGGGACAGGACAGACAGGGACAGAGTGAGCAGCCTGCCGAGGACAAACAGGACCGCCCATATGGTGAACCTGGGGACAGGACGCGTCTATTCTTTTACCAACGGGTTTCCAGTTCCACGTTCTGCGATCTGATTGGCCACTGACGTTTCTGGTGCGATATGATTGGCCACTGACGTTTCTGGTCATGCGACATGTGCGCCCAATCGCGTGACGCGCCCATTTCCGCCTCGAACAGCAGCAAACTACCTAACGCCTAGTTTATCACTGGTTAAGCTTAGTTAAAGGATAACTCCACTATTTTGGGAAATTTGCTTATTTAACATCTTCCCTGGAGTTAGACAAGAAGATGCATACCTTTTTTGTCTCTGTGCATGCATTTTAGCTTTGGGAATAGATGCTCCGTTAGCATAGCTTAGCTTCATCACTGGAAGTGAGGCAGGACAGTAGCCTTACAGTGCCTTACAGTGTATTGCAAGGTCTGACATTGACCAAACTTGATATGCATGACCTTGGTGGGCTCTAGGTCAACTCCTGAAAAGGGGGTCAATGTCAGACCTTGCAATCAAAAGTTAGGGGCGCACTGAAATTATGGCAAGGGTTATTAGCCCCCTAACTTTTGATTGCAAAGTCTGACATTGACCCCCTTTTCAGGAGTTGACCTAGAGCCCACCAAGGTCATGCATATCAAGTTTGGTCAATGTCAGACCTTGCAATACACTGTAAGGCACTGTAAGGCTACTGTCCTGCCTCACTTCCAGTGATGAAGCTAAGCTATGCTAACGGAGCATCTATTCCCAAAGCTAAAATGCACGCACAGAGACAAAAAAGGTATGCATCTTCTTGTCTAACTCCAGGGAAGATGTTAAATAAGCTAATTTCCCAAAATAGTGGAGTTATCCTTTAAGGTTAAGGTTAGTTAGTAAGTTAGTTAAGGTTAGAGTTTGGAATCAGGGCAGGTGTTCTATTGTCCTGCTCTAAGACAAACTCGAACCTTAACCAACTTCGAAAGAGTGCCTAAGCTTAACCGGTGGCAGAACTTGCCGTCACACGATTGGCGCGACCAGAAACGTCAGTGGCCAATCAGAGCGCAGAACTCGAACGTGGAACTGGAAATCCGTTGGCAAAAGTATTCAGGCGGACAGGACAGACAGGGACAGAGTGAGCAGCCTCCCGGGGACAAACAGGACCGCCCATATGGTGAACCTGCAACACACACATAACCCTTTCACTACCACACTACCAAATGGTTAACCCTTTCACTGCGACAATACAGGAGGTTAACCCTTTCACTGCCACACGACAGACTGTTAACCATTTCACTGCGACAATACAGGAGGTTAACCCTTTCACTGCCACACGACAGACTGTTAACCCTGTCACTGCCACACAACAGATTGTTAACCCTTTCACTACCACTACAGACTGTTAACCGGCAGTGAAAGGGTTCACCGGCAGTGAAAGGGTTAACTTAGACATGATTTTAAATCTTCCACCTGCTATTTGTAATTGTTTTCATAATTTAATTGATCGTTTTTATTGATTACGCTCACTTATCTTTATTTTTTTATTGTGTTTTCCTTTTGTTTTTATGTATTTATTATTATTCGTTGTATGATCTGCATCCTTGGAAATAAGGGTCATCATCAGTGCTTTTCAGAGTTTTTAAATAAAGGTTTGAAATAATGAATGAATTAATATACACAAGGAGATGACCAACACTAATTTTACTATATATAAATATCTTAAATTATTTTAACTATTTAACTATTAATAGTATTCCATTACATAACCACCACAGACATCTTGGTAGGCAACAGGTGAATGCAATAAAACAACAGGTGATTATAATTAAACAATGAGCCAATGAGCTTATGTCATTGTGTCATTTTGTTAGTAGAGAATATCACAAATATCATAAAAATTTAGAAGTATGAAACCATATATAGAGGGACAGAGATGAGATCAATAAGAACCGCTGTTTTAAAAATAGTATCCGTTTTCCACAGACAGTGAAACATGTTGCCATTTGTTGGCCAAGCTGCAAAGACAGAACTTTGTAGATTTGTCACAATTGTAGAAAAGCTGTGATGCGTGGTCCTGACAGAGAGCGGATGCTCAATGGCCATCGGGAACGGCACTCTGATCCCATTATCTAGGGCTGCTTGATTATAGCAAAAATCATAATCCGATTATTTTTGATTGAAATCACGATTATTAAACATGATTACTCATTGATTTGAGAACATCATATGACAACGGTTGAATCTGTTTTACCCTTCTTCTCAACCAAAGGCCGTCTTTCTGTCATCTTCTACAAGTTACCAAAGACGTTTCAAAATAACTGGAGAGACACGCCGTGGCTCCTCCCTCCTCCCTCTCAACACGAGCTGAAGCTACTGTTTGGGGGGAGGGGCGCAGCGCTGTGATGAAAGAAAGGTGCGCTGCATTTACAACACAAGACAAAATGATAAACGATCAAACTGGACTTCTCGTCGTACCTTCCCACAATCAGCCTCTGGACTGAGAGAACGGGGGTCATGGATATAGAGGGCATCCATATTACAGCCTCCCACCGCAGAACAACAACTCTGTGCAGCGTTGCATTGTGGGACTCCTCACATGACATCACGACCGCTTTAAGAAACTCCACCATTCACTGGATTGTTAGAGTGCTGTTTATAATGACAAGTAATTCCTTTGTCTGAGAAGCTGTGGGGTCTAACGGTGACGTCACCCCAAGGCTGTGGCCTCATGGCCCGGAGCTCTGCTCTTCTTTGAGGACTGATAATGCTGTATTTAATGATCGACTGGAACATACTGAATGTTACAGTATTGTGATATGATGTTCCCATGACTATGATGAATTAAGGATACATTTAGCATGATACAAAAAGTACACGTGAATCAGTGAAAGAGAGAAATTGAAAGGCTATTTACTTTGTCTATGAATATTATTTGCATTATTTTGCAAGATTGAGAGATCCTTCAGATTATTTACATTAATTGATTTCCTGTTTGTCGATTCATTAAGTATCCATTTTTGCCTATTCGCCACACACACACACACACACACACTCACTTTAAACAAACAACTCACTGCAGCACCCACTTTACACACTTTAGAACACCTAAACACACTTTATATTTATTGGTAAAGAATTTGCACTACAACCCATACCTCATTACGCCTTACTGTAAATTGTACCTCATCCCATTTCTGCTTTGCACTGTATAGTATATTGTATGGTAACTCAGTTACTTCTAGTCTGCATTGAACATTGTACATATGTACATACTGAACACTTGTGTCTACGTACTTGACTTCTATTTTATACTTGCTATACTTATTTTATTTTATACTTATCTATTTTTGTCTAGCACAGTCTCTGGAGCGTAACAGAAAGAAGCATTTTGTATAAAAGTATTCTGTACTTCTGTATGACAACTAATAAAGAAACTTGAAACTGCAAGTGGTTAAAGTGGAACTCTGTCTGTGTCCTCAAACCAGACCAGTCATCTGACTGGGACACCATCATTAACCCTGCGCCTGCCAACACGTACCCGAATATATATATATATATATATATATATACACACTAGGGCTGTCAAAATGAATGCTTTAATTTGAGATTAATTTAAATTATTTAAAGCATTAAAATAAATTAATCTAGATTAATCTATGGAGTGAAAAATCATCAATCTTAGCGCCGCAAATATAAGAAAGAGGTCTAGCTGAGTCAATGTTGATGGTTTTGTTGAACATTTGTATTTCACAGGAGAGAAACTGTATTCAAAGAAAGCTATTCAAATAGTCTTTGAATCTAAATATACTTTCTTTGTGTTGATTTTATATTAATTCCACGATTTTACTCAAGTAAATATCTGTTACAAGCTTCGGTCTTATGTAGAAAAATGCAATTTTTAATCTAGATTAATTACAGAAATTTGTGAGATTAATTAGTTAATTTTTTTGTATCTATTGACAGCACTAATATATTATACATATACACACACCACGCACACCATAACCATATCCTTACAGGAAACCTCACACTTTGTGGCTTGACCGACAAGCGAGGACCCCTGTGAAAGGTCTGAGGTCCTTAACTTTAAAACCCAGAGAAAGTGAGAACTCACCCAGTCTGCCTGGTCTCGTTGCTGAAATAGACGAGCCGGGACACGTGGAAGAGTACCTCCACAAAGTAGTGCAGTACCAGCAGGACCAGACCCAGACGGTTCAGACTGAAACACAGACGAGAGGAGAGAGATATTATTCACACACGTCGTCTGGAGACAGCAGACAGGAGACAGGAGACAAGATATAGCTAGAGCCCTGGCAGAGCCTTGGGCTGTGTTTCTGACTGCCTAGAACCCCCCCCCCCCCCCCCCCCCCCCCCCCCACCCGCTTGTAAGTTGTTCTTCAAGGTCGAGCAACACGGAAAGGAAAGATTTAACATGTCACAGACGATCTGAAGCTAAAGTTTCAGCTTGGAAAAGGCAGATGCCCTTCATCAAATTTTAAACAGGTCCCCTCACCGGGACCAATCCAGTCCCCACAGCACTCCCTCCTACTGTAGCATTCTGTCCTCATTAACATCGGTGATAAAAGAAAAAAGAAAATCCAGAATCAAGATTCTAAAAATCGATTAGCAAATTACAATTATAAAAAAAGAAAAAATGTTATATGGCTTGAACCTTTTCATGACCTTAAAACTATAAATCATTAGCTTGCTAAAGCCAACAGACTGCCTAGATTAGCCAGGAGATAAGACAATAATATACAAGCTTTGTAACATGAAGGTTAAGTAAGGGATAATGTATACTCGGTCATTGTCGCAAAATAATTGACCGACGCGGAGTTTAAAATACAGAGGCGCCTCGCCGAGGTGTTTTAAACGTCAGTGAAGGTCAATTATTTTGCGACAATGACCGAGTATAGGCTATACATTATCCCGCTTATTACATGGCTAACTTACTAACAATATACCTACCGTAAATTTCGGACTATAAGCCGCACGTTTTTTCCCCATTTTTCGACCCTGCGGCTTATATAACGGTGCGGCTTATATGTGACTCGACATGACCAAACCCGAAAATGTTAAAATCTAAATATTGCTTTTTTGACTGCATTGAAATGTTATTTATCTGTTCCCTTATTTGCTCAACTTAATACAACTTGTAAATGAGTTAATTCTTGTTATTTGTCCGACAGTATTGTGTCCCAATGCTAATTACATATGGTAATTAAACATTAAAACACCTGCGGCTTATAGTCCAGTGCGGCTTATATATGTACACATCATTCAATTTAGCTGCTGCGGCTTATAGTCAGGTGCGGCTTATAGTGCGAAAAGTACGGTAATTCATTTTACAACATCGACAAGACGAGATCAAATGCGCAGTTCTGTTCTGTCGCTCCCGCTGTCATCGCGGCTCCGCTGTCATTGCCGGCAGCTTCGCCAGCAGCCAGCAGGTGTGTCTGATTGCACTGATGTCAGTGGGCTTGATTGGTCCAGCTGCGCACAGCGGTCATTATTGCTCGGCAGAGGTCCGTTATAGAGTAATAACGGACCTCTGACGAGCGCTATTGACCAATCACAATCAAGCATTTCGGCGAATGTTAAAACGCCATGTAATAATAGCGGTTAATCTAGCTGAATTGAGAATACATTTTAAATAGGGATGTTCGATATTGGCTTTTTTACCGATACCGATATACCGATATTGTCCAACTCTTAATTTCCGATACCGATATATGCAGGGTTCCCCCCCCCCAAAAAACGGAATAATTTCAGGTAAAAAAAATAATAATAATCAGAATTTGTTCTTACTTGCTTGCCTGGGTAAATAAAGGTTAAATAAATGTAAAAAATAAAAAAAAATAAAAAAATTTAAACAGATACCGATAATTTCCAATATCACATTTTAATGCCAATATCGGTAGGCCGATAATATCGGACATCCCTAATTTTTAATCAAACTTGTGACCCCAAGAAACGAAATTTAATTGTGAGATTCCCAAAGATTTCCACCCCTATTAATCACACATTAGCAGCCAACTTCATACATATACGCTACGCCACTTTGACACACAACCACTGTTCAATCTTGGTTCTTTCATAAAGCCAAATCAAGAAAGTACTGTGTAATTCCATTACAAAATAATATTAAAGTTGTATCCCTTTTTATGTTATTTTATCTTGAGGCAGAATATAAGGAGGAGGGTACCCAACATTTTAAAACCTTTATTCTTTTTATAAAATAATTTAAAATTCACACTTTTTCCTTAAATTACCCCATACGTTCTTATTTTTGGCCTGGCAGCTGGCAGCCTTTAGAATAGATAGCGCCCTGGGCCTGTATGGCCTGTCTTTTTCTGTTGTGAAGCCCTTTGAGCTGCAGTTTCTGTATGAAAGGTGCTATATAAATAAAGTTTATTATTATTATTATTATTATTATTATTATTATTATTATTATTATTATTATTATTATTATTATTATTATTATTATTATTATTATTATTATTATATATGATGTGTGCCCTGCTACTCCACACAGTTCTTACTTCAGAACGTAGGCGCCTGCGATGTGGACCAGGTATAGGGAGATGTACACAAGCTGGCGTGGAATATCCTCCTAAACAGCAAAAGACAAAGCATGTGAGGCCAAAATCCTGATCTAAATATTTATGATGGTACAAAATGTGTGTATATACTCTCTCTTCTATTGTCTGTTTTTATTATTACGGAGCGGTACAAGCAGTAAAGAGTCAGTCAAGAGTAAAAGTCTGCATATGGATCTGTGAAACAATGCAAATGTAAACAAGGAAGTCAAATAGGAAATGGCCCTGAGGTAAAAATGGAGGCCATGTCATCCTTGTATTCTAATGAGTTGGATCCGCAGCTAACACGCACACAGACACGCACGCACACGCACACACACGCACACAGACACGCACGCACACGCACACAGACACACACAGACACGCACCTCTTCTGCACACCCACCTTCTTAGTCTTCTGGAAGTAGAGTTCTGGCAGAGCATGTAACCAGTAGCCCAGCTGACAAATGTAGTAGAATTTCATCTGGAATCTAAATAATAAAATATAAAACATTTCAAAACAAGCCGTTTTTGCTAGATTAGCCACTTTGGTTAAACTCTCAGGTTCCATACGATACATGCCAAACGTGACCACACAGTCCAACACACGTGCCATTCTGAACGCCTATGCAAATCTGAGCTTAAAAAGGCAAATTACCACAACGGCTCCTCGCTGGAGAAGATTAGTGATTTTATTTTATTTCTTCTTTAAATCGAGACAGTAGGAATGGTGAGAAGGAGACGGAGCAGGGGAGACAACAACACACACTCCACACACAAGCACACATGAACACACACACTAGGGCTGACCCCTATTAATCGATTAGTCGACTAATCGGTCAAAAGGAGCCGTAGTCGACTGGCCAACCCCTTAGTCGAATATAATATATATATTTTTTTAAATCATTCTTTTCAAAAGAAAAGAGGCCTAGAAGCGTGGCTAACACTAATGGCACGCATACCAGAGGCTAACTGCCTACAAAAACAGGCACAGAGGCACTGAAAGAGGATTTCACCCATCTAATGAACACACTAGACTAGACAAATATCAAGATGTATCCATCAGTGAACCAATTGCATGCTTCAGTCGACTCCTTCAGACATTAAGCACCCCCCACAGCCCAAATGGAATGATAAAAAAATAAAAATAAAAAATGTGTCGACCAATAGTCGACTAACGGCAAATTTTGGCCAATCCTAGTCCACCATCCAAATACTTAGTCGGGGACAGCCCTAACACACACACACACACAAACACACTACAGGTCACTTTAGGAAAAAGCAAAGGTCACTTTAAAAAAACATAACTGTATGTTTTTGTATAGTATAGTGAGTATAGTTACATATAGCATAAGTGTATATTGTATAGCATATTGTATAGTAGTGTATATAGGACTCATTACCTTCAATTTGTAAGCTTAGCATTGTATTGTATTTTTATCTTAGTACCTTTTGTCATGTCTATCTATTATCTATTCTATTTTATTCTATTATTATTTGTATTTTCTTGCACAATCAAGGCGGGCATGGCCACCTTCATTTCACTACATGTCTTGTGTCTGTATGTGACTAATAAATATCTTGAATCTAATTTTGACAGCTCACCATCACCATCGTCCCTGTCGTTAAGAAATTCATGTTCATAGGTGTATAAAAAGTGTATGTTTTGGTAGATCTCAGGTAGTGAAAGGTTAAGTGTCTGTAGTGTGGTAGTGAAAAGTTAACCGTCTGTAGTGTGGTAGTGAAAGGTTAACCTTCTGTAGTGTGGTAGTGAAAGGTTAACCTTCTGTAGTGTGGTAGTGAAAGGTTAACAGTCTGTAGTGTGGTAGTGAAAGGTTAACCTTCTGTAGTGTGGTAGTGAAAGGGTTAAAGGAACACACCAACATTATGGGAAATGCGCTTCTCCAGAGTCAGACAAGAAGATAGATACCAGTTTCCTCTCTGTGCGTTCAGTAGAAAGCTATCCGGCTGCAGGCTAGCCTAGCTTAGCACAAATGAATGGAAGCGGATATGGACCGCTAGCTTAAAACTCTGGGAGAGGTGTTTTTGTCCAACAGCTAGGCTAGTAGTCCGTATCCGCTTTCATTCATTGCAAGCTAGTATAGCCGGATAGCTTTCTACTGACCGCACAGAGAGGAAATTGGTATCCATCTTCTTGTCTGACTCTGGAGAAGACGGTAAGTGCATCCCATAATGTTGGCGTGTTCCTTTAAAGCACTGGGACAATCTCCAGTAATGACGAGAAGTTAAAATTACACTGGTATTGTCCTTAGTAACCACTAAATCTATTCTGGGGACAGAAGGGTGGTTCTATAATATATATTAGACAGAAGGAGCACGTTCAGTGTTAGACTAAGACTCCCAAGATGTAGCACTGAACGGCACAGGAAGTCCTTCATTCAGACAGCCATCAGACTTTATAATGCATCACTGTGCCTCACTGCATCACTGAGCACAGGGTGACAGTACTATCTTCCTGGACTTTTACTTTTACTTTTAAACCGACATAGTACAATTTAACACTTATTGTAAATGTCTGTATATTTAATATTAGAATAACATAGGACATGTATATCACGGACCGTATTTTATTCTTAGGCTTATTTTTATTCTTATTTGTAACCTTTGGTTTTGTCTACCTAAATGTTTACCGTTTACTGTGAGCGATTTGTAGTGCCAAATTTCCCTCGGGATGAATAAAGTATTTCTATTCTATAAGCGTATGCCCGTTGCCCATTTAAAAAAAAATGCCAACACATTTTTGTGACTGTGGAATAAAAGCACATGGCCTCTACTAGACACATGGCTTTACAGTTTCCATTAGTGTATACTGGATACTCACGGCATCAGAGTATGGGGATATCCCTCCCACAGGCTGACAGGGTTGGACAGGAAGTTCTCCTAGAAGGGGAACAGATCATACGTTGAGCTAAGAACGCATGGGAACATGTGCGCCGAGTGCCTCCTTGCATGTTCTACACTCACAAAAGTATGTGCATCGTACTACAAAAGGTTCAGAGCTTACTGTTCAGTAAATAGTGCATACTATACATATACAACATACTAGCTGTGCAATTAGAAGGTTTTGATTGAACATTTTAATGAACAGATGCAGAATGGGTACAGTAAACAGTACAGCTCAATACACACAATTGTTAAGGGGATGCAGACCAGAGAAAGACTTTCGTCTTGTTTACGTCAGGGTCCCCCATTTTCCATTCATAATGAGAGGGTATACAGTCAGTTTCGCCCAAAAGAACAACACACAAATGATGCTATAGCATGCCAGCTAGTTTGTTAACTTTTTATGTTTGTGTAAAATTCGTACAAAATCTATGTTGCATACTGTGGAATAATCTTAACATCCCATTGTCTGATCAAGACAATAGCCCAAATCTCCCACCTGGGAGGGACAACGGCCCCACTTCCCCCAGGCAGCCTCCACCCTGGACAGCCTACGAGACGCCTGGGTGGGTCCCCTGAGCTCCCTCAGTGTGGTGGTTCTGGTGGCGTCAATGGGAGCACAGTCCTCTCAGCTAAGCTTACTGATCTCTCGGTTTGTATTTGACCCATGTGTTTTACTAATACATTTATATGTGCACACCTACTGGACTATTACTTGCCCACCGCATTGTTACTCATTCTAATTAGTGTATATAATTGACCACATCTGCCCAGTTGTACAGCCCTGGCCTATTCTTACTCCATTTTTTTTTTTACTTATAATTGTACTATATTCTATTGTGCTATATTTAATTTAGTTGATATCCCAAATAATTGTATTCAACCTCTTATGTACAGTTGTACAGCCCTGGCCTATAATTAATTTCATAATTACATTATTCTATTGTGCTTAACTTAGCTCATATTTCATTTTAATTTACTCCACCTCTTTATTGTATTATCTGTCTGTTAACGTCTGTCCGCTAATGTCGCACCGATAACGTACAAAACTAAATCCTTGTATGTGAAAACTACTTGGCAATAAAGACCTTTCTGATTCTGATTCTGAACTATATTATATAATTGATTGATCCGGTTCCACCACACAACACATTATTTGCAGACCAACAGATCACATAGTGAAAATTGCATACAAACAGTATGTATCATGGAGAGTTGGGACACAGCCATTGTTTTTGATAGTATACTAGCTCAGTGACTGGAGCTACTGTACGTACAGAGAGCAGGATGCTGGTCCCCCAGCCGAAGGAGAACAGGTAGAAGGCGCTGAGCTGTCCGGACTCATTGAACTTGCTGTGTTTGGTCTTGGAGAAATGCATCTTCCTGTTGATCTTCTGCACAAATACAAGAGGAGTGAACAACACAGATCCAGGGTTCCCACAGACGTTGCAAAATGAAATTCAATGACTTTCAAGTACTTTTCTAAGCACTATTTTCCATTTAAAAAGGATACAATTCACTTTTAAATGCTTGAAAAGAAAATCGGATACAATATGTATGGCTTAAAACCAATGTCCGACAATCAGTTACACTTTAGATAAAAAAAAGTATATTTCTTGATTCAGAACTATTTTATCATGGATGAACAAAACTTTCATTGCGAATGGTTGATTTTAATTGCAAGGACTTTTTAAGCACCTTGTTAATTTGTTTTGCTGTTTTAAAGGAATGCCAGGCCTTGACTTGTTTTTTGACAAACCAAGCACTTTATTAAGCACTTCAAGGACCTTGTGCGAACCCTGCAGATCTCTGGAGGGTGATGGGAATCTGGGGTGTGTGTGTGTGTGTGTTTGCGTGTGTGTGTGTGGGGGGGGGGGGGGGGGGGGGGGGGAGTTTGAGGACAAAAGGAGGACATGTTTGACAAGTTATTTTGGTATCAGGGATATGGTTAGGGTTAGTTAGGAATTAATGTAAAGTCTATGTAATGTCCTCACATTTCACATTTGTGTATATTATGTGTGCGTGTACGTTGTTGATGTATTGGGTGTTGTCGTGTTTGTGCATGTTTGGTGTCTTGTTTGTTTGTTTGTGTCGTTTGGGTGTGTCTTGTGTGTTTGTTTGTGTCGTTTGGGTGTGTCATTTGGGTGTGTCTTGTGTGTTTGTGTTTGTATTGTGTGCGTGCACTACTTACATCCAACACATACTCCTGAATGATGGCGTGCATGATAATGGCCACTAGCATATAGAAGAAGACTGTAGCCAGGTCCTTGATACCATGATGGAAGTGGTTCACAGCAGTCTCCTCTAGGCCCTCTGGGACACACACACACAACACAAACACACACCCAAACAACACAAACGAACACACAAGACACACCCAAAAAGCACAAACATGACACCCAATGTCAACAACGGCTGAAACTTGTGTATCCAATAGGGGTGTAACAATGCATCGATAATCTAAATGCATCGATTCTAATGTGACGATTCAACTGCATCGATTTGAAAATGTTAGAATCGATTATAATTGAAATTAATCAATTTAAATATTTTTGTTTTTGTATTGTTTTTATTGACCTAGTCCATTCATGCTGAGTGAATCAGTTCCCCCAGCCACATTTGTGTATTCAAATTTTTTTTGGGGAATTAACTGATAGAAAGTTTATAGAAAATGTATCGAATCGTAATAGAAATTAATCGTTGTGAGGTCGCATCGTTACACCCCTAGTATCCAACCTAACAAATGCTAAACTGACCAGTTAACTGACAGACATAATAAACAAAATATGCAGCCATTTGAAAATATATTCTATTAATTTAGAATTTCCTTGTTAATAAAGGATAATTAGCAGCCTTTTAAAATGTAAACCATATACAGGGCATTTTGGAATGTCAGTGTACACATGGATTGTCTTGCAGAGACAGCAGAGTTTGAGACGGCCTAGAAAATTTACCAAAAAAAAAAAAAAGGGACATACAAACATCCATAGATCAAAAATTTACTACAGGCTACTGTATCTTTGACAGTTTTTTTCAAAGGTTCCTCATTGATTAAGTACACAGAATGTGATGCAGTCGCTTGTAAAACACCATGAATAATTAGGCAGAGCCCTACAGTATATTATGTGTGTATTCAGCATTAGCAAGATTGTGTGCATTATTCCGCACTAGCAGATGACAGAAAGAGAACACGCTTCAACGCTAAATAATTAGGGCAACAGGGCGGCTGGGTGGCGCAGCGGACATTGTGCTCGTCACCAACGCAAGAGACACCGGGTTCGAATCCGGCTGTCGGCGTTGCCTCCGGCTTGGGCCGGCCATCATACTAATTGGCAGAGTTAGCGGGTGGGAAGTCGAAGGGTGGTAATCTGGACGTTGTAAACAGCGACTCCTACAGGTCGGTTGGGGCGCCTGCACAGCAGAGAGAGGAAAATGGCGTTGGCAGTGTGAGCCTCCTACACGTTACTCCTCGCCAAATGAGAGTCCGCGCTGGCAGGTGAAAAGATGTGACTGGCTGCCTCCACATGTATCGGAGGGGACATGTGATGCAAGGCTTCTATCCTCCCTACAACCGGCCAGTGGGGGGCACATGCGAGCAACGTTCAAGACAGGGGAGGGGAGAATTGGCATGGCTAAATTGGGATGGGAGAAAAAAATTTAAAAAGGAGGAGAAAAAGTGGAGAAACTTCTTTTTATAATAATTAGGGCAACAATAAGCAAATCTTGCATGCTAAGCAATCGGTAACAATAACAGATAATCTCTCACAAATTACTTTGCCTCACAGCTGCTGTTCTCAAAACTTTTTTTTCATGTCAAGGACCCCAGATTTATATGCAATAGACCAGGGACCCCAGATTGATATGTAATAGACCAGGGACCCCCGTTTGAGAAGGGTTTGTCTCAGGGGCCCCCATCTGAGAAGATATGTATTGTTGGGTAGAACAGGAGATAATAGTGGAGAGATAGTGAAAGGTATGAATAAAGTCATTCTTATACGTTCTCTCAATGGGCTAACTTCTAGCAAATAAAATATGAGTGAAACGACTATTACCCCATTTAACTGGGGACCCCCCCCGACATCCCCGAACCCCACTGTGAGAACCGGGAGCCACACAGAAAGTCTCTGAACAGCTACGGTGCGTTCTGCACTAACTGGCTCGTGCAACCGCACAAAAGATATGTTGCGCGTTTATCCACGAATATGGAGAAGAAATGTACATTCACAACGCATGCATACACAGAACAAAGAACAGCTGTGTGTGCGCATTCACTGCTGAGACCTCGCAGTGGTGCTACTTTGACAATTGCTATTGTTTTCTACCAATCTGTAAATGAGTTACTACAGTGATATGCCAGTGATAAGGTCTCCGAGATAAGAATATGTGCAGCCTGACTAACATCTACACAGCTATCTGCACGGCCCCTCAGCATCTAGTGTCGTACCTCCAAGACTGTGGTTAACTGTAACAGGAGTCAGGCGAAGGAAATGTTAACCTTGAGATAAACAGGACGTTGAATTGAGAGGCCTGTATTACACCTTAGCCCAAATTTGCCCGGCAGCACCACCTTGCCACGAGAGAACTTTATAAATCAGACGGACTAAATATAGCTCTGAAGAGGGGGGGGGGGGGGGGGGGGGGGAGCTCTCAAATGGGATTGTGTGAGGCCACATAAGTAGAGCTCTAGAATCCAAATGACAAGCTTCCAGGGAGACGGCTCCAAGGGATTGCTGCGTGTGTAACATCTCTGTCTAACCTCTTCTGTCGCGTTGGGCCACGGAAACCGTGTGAGAACCGAAAAACGAAGAAGTGTTATTATGACGAGGAGATGGCTCACAGTGATAGTTCTGCTTTTTGTAACGCTAAAGGTGGCGGTGACAATGAAAACGACACGCTACAAAACTAAATATTTCAATGAAGTAGAGTGAAATTCTAATTTACTGCATTTTGAGATGAAATGTGAGTTTTGAAGACGTCTAAAATTAATAATGATCTGCTAAAACGCTGGGAATCACACAGGGAGTGGTTGCTATGGTAACTAATGACTCTGGCAGAAGGTTGCCATGGTAACTAAGGACTCTGCGGCAGAAAGCAGTGAATGGCGCAGGCGTAGAAGCTGGTCTATGTGGGGAATCACAAAATTCTCCCTTTTGACCAAATCAAACAACATTCTGTTTTGTCAGTACTTTACCCGTGATTTCAAAATATGAAAGAGAAACAAGTATGTGTCTGACAGATTCTTGGAAATGGTCAACTTGCCATTCAAAGAGACAGGAGTCGGGTATTGTTAGTCCCTGATATATCAAGATGGCGACAGAGTGCAAACCAACTTCTCTAAAAACAGACTTTGATGTACAAGAATAAGAAGCTACATAATGTCTACATATTCAAACAGTAAGCCTATCTACATATTATATTGTCAAACCATGTGTACACATTTGTATTGTAACAGGCCATGACCTACCGTTTGCAGAGATGGTGACATTGTATTGGACAGTTATGAACAGCACTGCAACCTTTGAAGTGACCTATATAGAAAGAGAGGGGGAAGTTTATGAATAATCAAACATGCAAGGTCTGAAGACACACCAAAATCATGTATGTGATTGTGCTAGCTATAGCCTTCTAAAACCAACAAGTGGAACAAATTCCATGTTGGCTATGTGCATGCAAAAGAAAACATATTTATTAACTTAATGATTTTGTTCACAACAGTCTTCTTGCATGACACAACAAACACTATCTGGTGATGGTTGCTTCATTTGTTACAGATATTGAAATGCCGATCCTTGCATTTTGGCCCTTCAAGATCCCCTGTTGATTATTATTATGCCTGGCACCCATCCAGAAAATGATCAAGGGTGCGATTTGAATTAGCCTATTGTAATTCTCGTGACCCGTGTTGAAAATAAAGCCATATCGGGTAGTATGGTAGTTAAGGTCATGCTATAAAAGATCAGCTTAGAAGAAGCATCATAATTTGAAGTCGCTAGATGACTACAAAAAAGAAAACTGCATTTCCCATGATGCGTCAAACCCTCAAAGACGCCACTGGGCGCAGATTCTCAGTGAGGATGTAAAAAATACACTTGAATGGAAAAAAAAATAATAAAAAAAAATACATTCATTCGAGTGGACTTGGGGCCCTGCTGCTAAAGGAATAACACAATATCTATTACGGACACACGAATCCCCTGTCTTATCATCTAAAGTCATAGGACGGGGGGTTTTATCAATGATCTTTGAATCCAAAAACACCAACTTACTACGATGACAGCCCTCGGAGCCGCTGCGTGATTGTGCCACGTAACACATCTTTACGCATCAAACTAACCGTGTGTCGAGTGTTGCAACAATGTAGCAGCTGCGTAACGCTTTACATGATCCTCCACTAAAACAACAACCGACCTGTGGTATTCATGCAATTACGCACACGACAAACATTTGCACACAAAATAACTTTGGCGTTGTATGTCCAGAGGAGCGCCAGGCCTGTTGTGGTAGAAGTATATTATTGATCCTAATAAACCAGGCAGATGGAAGATGAGAGACCCAGTTATGCTTTCATTCATGCACTAAACATATTCATGCATATTATAAACGATATCGAAAGACCATAAAAGGCCGTTGTGGACAGAAAACTTTGCGATCACACAAGAAGAGAGGAAGTAGTATGAACAGAATAGATCATCAGAGACAGCCATGTCAGTTCACCCAGATGGGGAGTTGTGTGAATTCGGCATCATCTCTCTGCAAGAAGGCTGATGATCCCTTCGGTGTGTGCCAAGCAAGCAAGCATGTCCAATAATGATCTGCAACGAGAAGACCCATTCACAACATGTGGACTAGTCTGGACTCACCTCAAACATCAGTCCGAGCAGGAACACCATAGCAACACAGGAAACAATATCTGCATGGTTCTGGATCACAAACTCATGGCTCAGCACCGGCGGGTTCTTGTTGTTGGTCTTTTTTCGGACACCCATTTTCTGACCTGATTGATCCAAACCCCAACTTCCCTGGGGCGCGGTGGGGAAAAGGAATACTAATGTATTTTACCACGTATTCTGTGTTGTCGATCCGTCCTAGAATACAGCTCAAAGCTCCCCCTATGTGTCTCACACAAGCACCACGGAGCAGGCAGTCAGCAATTGAATGGCGTGTCACTCTTGTTCTTGTGGGAGGCGCCAGAGAGTTACGCGCTGCGTAAAAGACGTTTTTACGCACAGACGTAAAAAAACACCGATCGGGGCCGTTTGTCGCCCCCTGCGTGTATGGAGTATAAAGAGTATATTATGTCAAGTGCTTCTCAACCTGGGGGGGCCTTCTTTAGGGGTTCCCAGAAAATGGGGAATAGTAGTTTACTTTCACTATTTCATTTACTATAGAAGTGAGCCCATTTTACTTTACTTTTAGGCCTTTTATTCCTTTCGGAACAACATAGGCCATTGATGAAAAGTGTCCACCCCCGTCTGTCTTGTCTTGAGCCATCCTCTCTCCAGCTGTTTCCACGCCAGTCCCCTCGTCTTGAGTTCCTGCTCAGTGTCTCTTCTCCAGGTATGGAAGTGAGCCCATACAAGTGGCTATTTTTACACTTTCCTCCACCAAAAGCATCTCAGATGGAGGTGCATGAAACAAAATCTTATCAAATGGAGACCAATATGGTCCTGGTCCTTGACACAGCAAAGGTTGATAACCTCCTGTAGGAGTTGAAGGCAATTGTCCATGATATATGAATAGATTAGAGTAGATTAGATTTGATTAGATTAAAATGTATTGTCATCGTACAGCACAAGTACAGTACAATGAAAAGAAGTTGGCATCTAACCAGACTGCAAGGTAACAGGAAAGTACATAACAATATACAGGGCAGGTGTGTAATATGCAGTGTATAATATATACAGTAATATACAGTGTAACATGTGATTAAATGGAATAACAAGGCTACTGAGTAAATATGTTCATCTGATGTATGTACAGTATTCTTATGTACAGTGATACAAGTATAAACATAAGCCATACTGGCCAGTGGTATAACTAATAAGAGTAGGTATGGTATATAGATATAGATATAGATATAAATATAGATATAGACATAGATATGGATATGAGGGTGTTGACAGAGTGCTATGGGGCGACAATAATATGTTCATGAGGCATGGTTTCTATCTTTAGCCATAAACGGCATGGTTTAGTTCACATGCTCCACAGCAGTACATGAGACATCCTTCTCTTATGAGAGCGAAGGTGGAAGAGACAGAGGGGGAGCCAAACACCTCCTTATATACCCTCTACCTGGCGGCAGCATTAACAGCTCTGCCTATAGCGCCCTCTTGTGGAATCAGTTATATACAGTTAGACAGTTAGACAGTTACACAGTTACTTACTCAGTTACTTGCAATCATATATAACCTCTAACTTTAACACCCCCACTTATGGTTGTCTAGTACACTGTACTACTTCTTCAAAATATTTTTTTTTACAAAGAAAATAATACAGTTCAGAGCATCAAAAAGAATATGGCAGTCAATACTACATAACAGTCTATATTTACACACAAAACATGACCTCTGCAAATCTTCTCAATTTCAGTTTGGAAGCAGGTTTCGTCATAGCGTCTGCTACCATGTCGTCTGTTGGACAATAAATCTGTGTCATTCTTTCTTCTCTGATGACAGATCTGATGAAATTATATTTTATATCGACATGTTTACATCTCTGTTGGCACACAGGGTTTCTAGCAATCGCAATGGTTCCCTGGTTGTCCTCATAAACAACAGTCTTCTTATATACATAGGTATCCATCCCTTCGAGCAGTTGTTCTAGATAAATACATTCCTGTATTGTCATAGCTAGAGCCATATATTCGGCTTCACAAGTTGATAGTGCCACTGTGGGCTGCTTCTTTGTTTTCCACAAAACCAGTGAGCTGTTTGTGTTCAAACTCACACAATACCCTGTGGTACTTCTTCTGTCTGTGGTGTCTGCTGCCCAGTCTGCATCACTGTAGGCTTTAAGCCCTAAGCCTTTGCTGCTCTTTCTGAAACAAAGCTGTTTATCTGCTGTACCTTTGAGATAACGAAAAACATGTTTTGCTGTAATCCAGTGCTCCTCTGTGGGGTCAGCAAAATGCTGTGACAATTTACTCACTACAAAACATAGGTCAGGGCGAGTACATGTTGTCAAATAAATGAGGCTACCTACAGCTTCTCTGTACATCTTTACATCAGTCAATCTCTGAGCATCCTCTTGGTAGTCTAGTTTTTGATCACATGGTGTTTCCCTTGTTCTACACTATTGCATGTCAAAATGTTTCAGGATATTTTCCACATATCTCTTCTGGGATATTTTTACACAATTGGCAGACTGTTCAAAGTCCATGCCTAGAAAATGTTTTAATTAAAGCATTTTGAATCTGGTAAATCATCCACTTCTGTATTTAAATCTAGTAAATCATCTACTTCTGTATTTAAACATAGAATCCACTTCTGTATTTAAACATGGAATCCACTCCGGTATTTAAACCTGGAATCTACTCCTTCTGTATTTAAACCTGGAGTATCCTCCTTCTGCATTTAAGCATGTAGCCACCCTCCTTCCATATTTAAACATGGAGTACCCTCCTTCAGTATTTAAACATTTAGCTACGAACCTGGCTTTGTACTTGTCGTGGCCTTCAATACCCTCCTTGATTGAGTACACCCATTTCCCTCCCACTGTCTGTCTGCCCTCTGGTAACTTGGTTAGAGTAAAGGTGTGGTTGTCCTCTAGGGACCTCATCTCCTCATCCATTTCTCTCTCCCATTTACTTGATTCAGGGGACACTATGGCATCTTTAAAGGTCTGAGGTACTCCACTGACTACTCTGTAGCAGTAATCAATGCTGGTAAGTGTACTGTCATCCTCGTCACTTTCTCTCCGGGCATAGTCTGTCAGATACTTTGGGGGTTTGTGTTCCCTTGAGGGATACCTCCCACTGCTTGGGGCACGTGACGTCACTCTTGGGTGCTCCTCGTCATCGTCCTCTGGGGGTTGCTGACTGTCTGTCTGCACGACCGTGCTAAGTACACTAGGCTGAGGTGTCTCTGTTTCTTCACACCTTACTCTGGAGTCCAGCTCTGGCTCCTCTGTCTGTGTCTCGTTCTCACATGTTGTCTTTGTGACAAATTTGACTAGCCTGTGTTTCTGCACTCTCCCTTTACCGGGATAATAAACTAGGAAATAATAATAATAATAATAATAAATATATATAATAATAATGCAGGACCTGCTCAGAGGTCTTTAATTGGCATTGGCAATTATCCTCAACACACACACACACACCGGAACACACACGCATGCATTGTCTGTAGGATCGCTGATGCGATTCGTCTCTGCGATTAACCCATCCCGTCGTCCTTCCCCCCCAAGGGCAGCCGGGAGCAGACAGGCGTCAACGTGAGCCGCGCCAGGGGACCAATCCAAGTGCTCCTGTCCGTCTTCGTCAAGGACGCCACAGCGTTAGCGATCTGTTGTTGTGCATGTTTTTCCATTGGGTTTTATCTTATCGGGGGGGAAACCCTTGCGAGCACGGGGAGAACATGCAAACTCCACACAGAAAGGCCTGGGAGATACCCCACCTGGGTACCTGGCATCATGGAAACCTGGTCCCCAAGCGGGAATCGAACCCTGGACCTTCTTGCTGTGAGGCGACAGTGTTAACCACTACACCACCGTGCTGCACGGGGCTTCCTTTGTCGTGCCCTACAAAGAGTCCTTTTTCACACCTGGACTCGAGCTTTCCTCTGTCCTGCAGGTAAGCATAACACACTGATCCAAATTGGTGCATTCTAGCTAGATTACACTTCTTTCCTGTCAGTGCTGTATACGGGGTGGTGCCCGTGTGCTTATTAAAGCACCTGTTTCTGGTGTAAGCGGCTTATTGCACCGCATAATGCCATAGACTCTTAGGTAAGTTACTATCTACTAGCTTACACCTAGCCATTTCGAAAAGCGTGCGCCATTCCCTCTCTGCCACTCCGTTCTGGTGTGGGGAGTATGGACATGACGTCTCATGTCTTATCTTGTTCCTTCTCAACAGTGACTGGAACTCGCTATTTGTGAACTTGGTTCCGTTGCCGGACCTCAAGCATCTTATGTTACCATAAGGGGCTACGTCTGCCAGGAATTTCTCCGTGGCCTGGAGTGTGTCACTCTTTGCTTTGAGAAAGTAAACAAACACTGCCCCTGTACACACATCTGTAAAGGACTGTACATATCTAAAGCCTCCTATGGACTCGTTGCTTACTGGACCGGCTAGATCTGTGTTAACTAGCGCAAGTGGTACCTTTACTTTTTCTGTGGGATTTCTGTTTCTCGATTGAGTGAACTTCCCCTTTATGCACACTACACATTCTCTGTCAGGTCTACGCTTTTCACCTTCAATGTGCATGCCTTCCGTCACTGCTTGCAGTTTCAGTAGATCCTCGTAATTACAATGACCCATAATCTCCTGCCATGTCTGAATATCGTGACTGACAGTCACATTACACAGATCATTATTATTACACTTGTTGTTGTCATTACACTCTGTTTGTAGATAATACATTCTCTTGTACACCTTTATGTTAAATCGCGTACCGTCAGGCTCTACAAGAAAATGTTTACCTTCATTGAAGAATACTTTGGCACCGTTCGCAGTAGCAGCTATTACAGAGAATAGTTCTTGTGGGAACGAGGGTACGTAGAGAGCATTCTTTAACGTCACTGTACACCGGCGCCCCTCACTGTCTATGAGGCATACCTGTGCATCTCCTCTCTCTTGCACCAACCCGTAGGTGCGCTTCCCGTCTGCCAGCTCCATGCTGTGTCTCTCCGGGTCGAAAGTGTTGTCAAAGTTCTTGAACCGACTCCTGTCGTTGATGACGTGGGACGACGCACCTGTGTCCAAGACCAGTCCCTTCCTTTGGGCCTGCTGCAGCTGCGTTGGCCGGGTGACGTACGCTGTCTGCGCCCCGAAGATGAAGTCTTCTTGTACCGCTACTCTCCGGGCGTCGTCTCGATTCGTCTCACGTCCACCGTCGCCGCCATCTTGTCCACTGCCGCCATCTTGTCCATGCGCATACCGCACGCTCTGGTCGCGTTTCTTCATGCACACTCTGTCTGTGTGCCCCGTGGATTTGCAGAAGCTACACCAGACAGTCTTTGTGCAGTTACCTTTCCAATGGCCTTTTTCTACTCATCGCCAACACGCCAGCTCCGTCGTGGGCCTGGTCTTCTCCCTCGGCGTCGCTCGGGCCTTCAGCACCCTCTCTCCCGCCTCCGCGGCGGCTGGGTGGATATCTTCTGAGGCCTCGAAATTTCGCAACTTGGCCTTGAACTTTCCCAGCGTCATGTCCGCTGAACCGTGCCTTACCAGGAGTGTGAACGGTTTGTACAGCTCCGGTAGTCCTCTCATCACCATCGCCATCATTAGCCAATCGCTTGGTGCTTCTCCTGCAGTCTTGATTGATTGATTGATTGAAAACTTTATTAACAGATTGCAGAATGGGTACAATACAGTACAGCTCAATACACACAATTGTTAAGGGGATGCAGACCAGAGAAAGACTTTCGTCTTGTTTACATCAGGGTCCCCCATTTTCAATTCATCAGGACATATATGACATACATGACATACAGATAGTCAGTACTGCTACATCTATACATTTATGACATACCAGATTTGCAAATACAGTACTGTTTGTGATACAGAAGGAGTCAAGAAAAGGGAGTATATACATTTGACGTAGAAACTGTACATTGGAGGAGGTTGGGTGGGGGGGGGTTGGGTACATTGGGATATTGACAACCATACTGGGTAATTTACATTGGAGGTGGTTGGGGGGGGGGGGGGGGCACACTGTATAAACAAGTAAAACTGTACATTGAGGGGGGGGGGGAGGAGACACTGTACAAACAAACAAAATTGTACATTGGACTATTGACAAAACCATACTAGGTAAATGACTGTACATTGGAGGGGGTTGGGTTAGGATATTTACAGGGGCCAGTGTTGAATTGCAGTCTCCCGTAGGTGTCCCTTGAGAGAGGTTTTGAAAGTGGGTAGTGATCCACATTCCTTTACAGCTTTGGGTAGGGCGTTCCACATTGATGTGGCATAATTGCGAAACGTGTTTAGTCCCTTATTTGAGCCGAATCTGGGTTTAACATGATTTGTGGAGCTCCCTCTGGTGTTGTGATCGTGGTATTCACTGACCTTTGGGAAGTATTTTGACATGTACATGGGTACCTTGGTCGTGTAGTGTATCTTGTAGACCAGGCCCATTGCAAGTTGCTGTACTCTGTCGTCTACTCTAAGCCATCCTAGGTTGTCAAAGTGGGCAGGGGTGAGGTGGGTTCTAGGAGTAAGGTCAAGCAGTAGTCTGACCAGTTTGTTTTGAGATGTTTGTAATTTTGTTTTTAGCGCCTTTGAGGTGCTTTGGTACCATGAGGTGCAAGCATAGTCGTAGTACCCCTGAATGAGTGCTCCTGACAGAGTCTTCAGGGTATTCTTGTTTACCAGAGAGGAGATCCGGTACAAGAATCGAGTTCGTTGGTTGACTTTTTTTATTAAATTGGATGCCATTTTGTCACAGGAGAGATTAGCCTCTAGGATGGAACCCAGGTAGGTAATTTCATCTTTCCTTGTGACAATATTGTCACCCACTGTAACTGAGAAGCCGTCGGTCTTGCTGAGTTTGTTATTTGAACCGAAGAGAATGGACTCTGTTTTGCCCATGTGTAATGATAGTTTGTTATCAGCGAGCCATATGCAGATTCTGCCTAGTTCTGAGCTGAGGGTTTTTTCAACCTGTAACTTGTTCTTGTCAGAGACCAGCAGGGCTGAGTCGTCCGCAAACAGGAACAAGTTGCAGTCACAAGCTGACGACATGTCATTTGCATAAATTAGGAACAGTAGCGGTCCTAGTATGCTTCCTTGTGGAACACCACAGCTCACTGTGAGGGGGGGGGATAGGGTACCGTTTACCTCCACCATCTGTTCCCTCCCCTCAAGGTAGGATTGCATCCAGCTCACTGATAGACTATCAAAACCAATTGCTTTTAGCTTGTCAATCAGAATGGAGTGATTGACCGTGTCAAAGGCCTTTTGTAGGTCCAGCATGACCATGCCGCAGTATTTGCCTGCGTCCACCTCTTGTTTGATGTGGTCATTCAAATAGAGAAGGCATGTGTCAGTGGAGTGGGATGTTCTGAAGCCAGATTGGAATTCGTAGATTAGATTTTTTTCCGCTAGGTACTTTTCGACCTGTTCGTAGACTATTTTTTCCATGACTTTCGAGATGGAGGTGAGAATAGAAACAGGGCGGTAGTTGCCTGGGTCTAATTTGCTGCCCTTTTTGTGCAGAGGGGTCACCCTCGCAATTTTGAAGTCCTTGGGGACGTGTCCCTGTTTTATGGAGAGGTTTATTATGTGTGTGATGATTGGGGTGATGGCGGCTGCTGAGTCTCTGAGGAATTTGGAGGGGATGTTGTCATGGCCAGTGGCCTTGTTAGGTTGGAGGGCGCTCAGTTTATTGAGTACCTAACTACCTAACTAAGTATCTAACTACACACCCTCAAGACCCCTACGCTCTGCATCTTCTGGCCGCCTCAGACCTACTCCTATCCAAGCTCCGGGAGGGTCATCAAAGAGAAGTCGCCTATTCTCAGTCCTTGCCCCACAATGGTGGAATGAACTACCCACCCCAGTTAGGACAGCCGAAACACGTCCAATCTTTCGCCGTCGACTAAAGACTCACTTCTTCAACCATTATCTGAATTAAAAAAAAAAAAAAAAAAAAAAAAAAAAAAATCTAACCCTAACTAACCATACTGTCATGCACTTGTCCTAATAAACTAACCTACACTGTAGCACTCAACACTTTGATGAACATTGTTACTCAGCTGATAGAGTTGTGCTCTTCCTGATGGCTTGTCGTACAGAACTTGTAAGTCGCTTTGGATAAAAGCGTCAGCTAAATGACTAAATGTAAATGTAAATGTACCTCATCTGTTGTTACCATTTCCAGCTTGAAGTCGTCCTTGCGGACCCCTAGGTTTTTGTAGTAAGCTACTATGTGTTCTACCCCATAAAGCCCTGAGTGGGAGGGTAGTTTGTTTACTAGTGTTGTGGCTATGTTTGTGAAGAAAATGTTTAAGTAATTGGCTACATCCAGCTTGTCTGTGATGAGCGTGTTGTCCGTTTTTATTTTTGTATTTTATTTTTTAATTCTTTTTTTAAACAAACATATAAACAAACATGACAACACACGATAAGATATACAAGCATTAATTGTCAGGGCACATCCAATGAGATCACCTTTTGGTTAGTTGTTTTATATAAGATATACCCATAATACCTGTTATCTAAAAAAAAAACCCTACACACATATGCTCAGCTCGAACCCCCCCCTCCCGGACCCCACCTTGAGAAGTACCTCCACTATCCCTCGCACCTAACCAGACACTACCATTATAAGCTAGCTTTTATTCTCTCCACCACTTCTAACCACATTGACATTTTGGATTCATTGAGACCCAGAATTCTTGCTGTAGATATTTCATGGTAAATTACATCGAGATATGTAAGAAACCAAACTTTACGGCACATTTTTTCCGGTTGAAACCAGCGTGATGCGATCAGCTTTTTGGCTACTGTGATACCCGATAAAACCAATCTCTTTAGCTGTGGATTCACTGCAAACTCAAAAACATCATTCAACAGCAATACCGAGGGGTGTACAGGTATATTCCAAGATACGAGTTTTGATATTTGTTGGGTCACATCTTTCCAGAATGCCTTAACTGGTGAGCAGTCCCAATACATGTGCATAAATGTCCCTTCGTCCCCATTTGTACATTGGGTGCATTTGGAATCTTGTTTGAGCCCCATTCGGCACAGTCTTATAGGAGTCAAGTATGTCCTGTGAATATAGTTAAGATTGATTTGTTGATGATCCGGGTTCCTTGATGTAAGTCGGACATTTGCCCAGGCTCCTTGCCAATCAAAGTCATTTTCCAGGTCTGGTATATCCCTCCTCCAGACAGAGTCAAGTTGGAGGGTTTCATACGAGGACGTTAGTAATTGATGATAAAATTCTGAAACAAAACCTCTCGATGTTTCTCTTGAGTAGAAGAATTTGTGGTATCTGTGGTGTTCAATTGGTCTGTCTAATGGAACACCGTGATACTTCAAACATAGCTCTAACTGTTTGTGAAAAAGCCATGTGGACTTGGTGAGATTAAATTTTTTGCGTATTTCTTTATCACTACAAAAACCCTGTTTGTTAAAAACATCCCCTAATGAGTGTATGCCTTGCTCTTCCCATATAGGGAATCTTATAGGTCGTTTTCCAATTAAGAATTAATTTTTATGTTTATGTTTGAGAATCTGGTTTTAAGTTTTTTACTGCATCCTAGTTGATTATTGAGTAATTTCCAAAGTTCACGTGGTTTGTTTTTGTTTTCCTCAGTTTTGTCATTGATGAAATTCTTTTTTGCAGTTTTGATCATGGAGTTTACGTCGTTTCTTAGTCTGTTTCTTTCTAGTTTGAGTTCAGTCACGTGGGCTTGGAGTTCACTGCTCGTGCTTTTGGTAAGCTTTGACTGACTTTTACGAAACTCAGAGCATTTTTTGTCTCTGGTTTTCATAGCGGCCAGTATTTCGGAGTGCATCCACGGCTCAGCGCGATTTTTTACCCTGGTGGTTCTTAGGGGGGCCATGTCGTTTAGTATTGTTGAGAATTTGGTTTTGAAACCATGCCATGTTTCTTCAACCAGTGTACCATTGAGTTCATCTGACCAGTCCAGACTCTCCAGTTCAAGGTTGAAGGCCTCGCTAGAGTAGGTTTTTCTTCAACGCCGTAATGATCTGCTCAGCTCTGATGACGTATTCGGTCACAGTCTTGGTGTGCCCCTTCTTCAGTGCTGTTAGTGTGATGTAGAGGGACACGACTCTGGGTCTTCCTTGTCCGATATAATGTTCTCTCAACACTTCCAGGCTTTCTCTGCCTTTGTCCTTGTGTCGCGGAATATCAGCCCCAAGCTTGTGTCGTCGAGCAGTGGTGCTAACTCACAGTATGCATCTGCATTATGCTTGTCGTCCAGGGCTTGCGCTTCCGCCGTTAGTGGTCCCGTGGGGGCCGCCAAGATCATCGTCTTCAGTCCCGCACCGTGCATGCAGCATAACATGCGCTCTTCCCAGAGCTCATAGTCCTCGGCTCTTCCGTTGAACGAGGGCCATTTGCTCTTTCCTTTTGTCGCCATCCTCTTGTTGATGGTAGGCGTAGCTTTAGCTCTTGTTGGCCTAGCGTCTAGCCACGCGGTGCTCCCGGTGCTAACCTAGCCTATACTTCAGCTAAACTTGCTAGTGCTACCCTTTATTATTTCGCCCCTGCGTGATCTGGGCCCATAACCTGTTGACAGAGTCTGCTATGGGGCGACAATAATATGTTCATGAGGCATGGTTTCTATCTTTAGCTATAAACAGCATGGTTTATTTCACATGCTCCACAGCAGTACATGATACATCCTTCTCTTATGAGAGCGAAGGTGGAAGAGACAGAGGGGGAGCCAAACATCTCCTTATATACCCTCTACCTGGCGGCAGAAATAACAGCTCCGCCTATAGCGCCCTCTTGTGGAATCAGTTATATACAGTTAGACAGTTACACAGTTACTTACTCAGTTACTTGCAATCATATATAACCTCTAACTTTAACAGAGGGGTAGGGTAGATATCTATTGCAGTAAACAATATGTCAAATATAAAAAATGCACCAGGGCACTCTCTATCAGAATGTCTGCCACTGGTAGAATGTTTGTAACTGATAGAATGTTTGATTGTAACTGGTAGAATGTCTGTCACTGGTAGAATGTCTGGTATGTTGATGTGCAGGCTGCTGCTGCTTTACCTGAAACAGAAAGACACACAAGTTTAATTAATACAATTATGTTTCTCTTTCTGCCTCTGTCTCTCTCCCTCTCTCTGTGTGTGTGTGTGTGTGTGTGTGTGTGTGTGTGTGTGTGTGTGTGTGTGTGTGTGTGTGTGTGTGTGTGTGTGTGTGTGTGTGTGTGTGTGTGTGTGTGTGTGTGTGTGTGTGTGTGTGTGTGTGTGTGTGTGTGTGTGTGTGTGTGTGTGTGTGTGTGTGTGTGTGTGTGTGTGTGTGTGTGTGTGTGTGTGTGTGTGTGTGTGTGTGTGTGTGTAAACATGCGCTTTTGTTCCTGACAGGAAGATAGAGGTGTGTCTGTCATACATTTAGAACATAAGGTGTGAACCATGGCACACAATCTAACACGCTTTATATTTATATATTATTAAAGAGCTTTGCACTACATTCATGTCTCATTTGCACCCTACCCTAAGTTTTGTACCTCATCTCATTTCTGCATTGTACCTCACTGTTACTCATTTTACTCTGTATTGTATATATGTATATATGTATATTGACTGAACATTCCTTTACTTACTTTGTACTTACTTCTTAATTACTTTATTTTTTCTGTATGTAGCACACTCTCAGGGGCTAATACAGAAACAAGCATTTCATCATAAAGTTTAAGGATTAAATGTTGTTTACTATAAACTATGCACCGTATCCATAGTTATATTTTGAACCAGGGGGCGGGGCCAAATGGAATGTAACTTCCATTGAGTCCATTATGTCATAAGGAGGGTTGACTTCACGTGTTTGCAGAGTGACACCAGTGGGGTGGAGCTTGTCACGGGTGTTTCAGGAAAGTAGAGCCTTCAGACAGTGTTGGACAACTTGCTTCTATGATCTCATAACTGAATGGGCCGAAAGACAGTAAGTATTAAAGGGTATTTATTCATGAATTGGATTTGTGTGTTTGATTCCATTTCTCACCTTTGCGTGACGATGTGATATACTGTACCTCTGTGATTATTATTATAGTATTATGTCATGTGCTCTGAGGCATTTTATCTAGAAATAGATACCAGATACAGCGGTTTGCGTGGACCGCAGACGACTGAGCCCAATATATCCTGAGGATTCTTCTCTGGTGGTGTTCTGCCGTCTTGCCCTCATTCCAGATTTGGAACAATAATAATAATGATAATAATGATAATAATGAAATACTGTCACAGGTGATTATGATCACCACTGACAGCCGGTGTCTCGTTAAACTAAATATAATCTAAAACATTGTATTGAGGACAGCAGGATTGATAAAAGAAGTCAAGACACATTCGGTCGTTATATGATTTAAAACAAAAAAGAAAAGAAAAGGGGGGTTTGAAAATGCTGGCTTGGAGAGTGTCATTGACCCTATACTCATTGATTAGTCATCCTACTGCATTGCTTACGTGGTTAACGTACGGACAGTGACTTATCCAGAGTTTATGAGAGAGGTCAAAGGGCAGAGTGTGATACGATATGATGCAATTCTCTATGATAATCATGTATTTTCTCAGTGAATCCAAGCAAGACGATTGCGATGGGGTTCTGAAGGAATATCAATATTCAAATGTTCTATGAAAAAAAAAGTTATATTCTAAAGTCACTTAACTGAACTACCCATAATGTAGCCCGAAGTACTTCACAAAACAAATAATCATGATTGCGACTGTTTTCTATTCATTATTCAAATTTAAAAAAATCCAATTTGTTTGGTTTATTGTACAAGTAAAAGAAGAAGAGAAAAACCTTGACATCATTAGGCTGAATCGGTGCAGTTGACACAAGATCACCAAGTTTCAAGTTTCAAGTTTCTTTATTAGTTGTCATACAGAAGTACAGAATACTTTTATACAAAATGCTTCTTTCTGTTACGCTCCAGAGACTGTGCTAGACAAAAATAGATAAGTATAAAATAAGTATAGCAAGTATAAAATAGAAGTCAAGTACGTAGACAAAAGTGTTCAGTATATACATATATACAATGTACAATGCAGAGTAGAAGTAACTGAGTTACAATACAATATACTATATATTATACAGTGCAAAGCAGAAATGGGATGAGGTACAATTTAGGTATAATTTACAGTAAGGTGTAATGAGGTATGGGTTGTAGTGCAAATTCTTTACCAATAAATATAAAGTGTGTTTAGGTGTTCTAAAGTGGGTAAAGTGGGTGCTGCAGTGAGTTGTTTGTTTAAAGTGAGTGTGTGCATGTGGATGTGTGTGCTGTGAGTGCAATATGCTGTGCTGTGAGTGCACCACGTTATGTATTGTTTATTATATCAAATAATCACTATCTTGTCCACTTTATGGTAGGACCTTCGTGACACAGTATCTGTTTTTACAGGTAGGAAGAAAATGGCATCAGAATCCCTTGGGTACAGAAGAGCTACATGGATTAGTGTCTCCAACGACTCCAACTGATACCAACCAGCTACCCCTCAACACAGGGTGAAACCCTCGACACAAACTGATACCAACCACCTATCCCTCAACGCAGGGTGAAACCCTTGACACAAACTGAAACCAACATGCTTCCGCAGTACACCGGATACACTAAACTGCGGTGGTCGTTGACCACCGGCGGACTGGTCTTGTACGTGGTGGATATTGGGACGGACGTGGCATTGGCCCTGCGATACTTCAGGGAGGACCATTTCATCTGGTGTGGGCTGACTCTTCTGTTTGTATTAGCTGGAGTACTGGGGACACAGACCTTCAGCTATTCCTGGTACTTGGACGATAAAAACAATGGTATGATCAACCCTGAAGGGAGAGGGACCGTATCAGGGATGTCCAGGGGTGGACTTGCTGCCCTCCATCTATTTGGAATGGGCATCTTCACCAGGTAAGATGATGATGATGATGATGACGATGATGATGATTGTTACGAAGGATCAGATTAAACCGAATATATATATTTATTGATTGATATATATTGCATAATATTTGTATATCGTTTGATATCCCTTGTGTATTCCTTGTACATATACACGGAATATCCCTTTAGCCTAGTACAGACCATAATATTTCGTTCTCCTATTGGACAGCGGTCCCTTGGGCGCCATTGCCATACCTCCAAGGTCTGGTTCAAAGTCACCGCCAAAGACATGCCTGGGCATGAACGGTTCTGCGCAAGGATATGAGACAGGAATAAAGCTGGTACTAGTTTGTTCACCTAACGTATAAATACGGCGCAGGTGAATACAGAAGTAGAGTTACCCAATAAGTTGAAGCCTCACCCACGATACAACGTGCGGTGAAGTATGGCCTGTTTGGCCCCAAATAGAGCATTGAGACCGCGTGCGAATTAATAACTGAAGTATCAGAGTTTAACGCTGTACCGTCGAGTTCGACCTATTCTATTAAGTCAGTAATAGTCTATTTATGTATAGTGTATCGTGCGGCTACCGTTCTACAGTGACCAGCATCACCAACGTTTCCTCGTACCAGCTAGTGTGCTTATCCAGGCTGGGCTGCTTACCCTGGCGCTTTCACCCGAGGAGCCCTAGACGAGGACCGTGTGGATCATGTACACTGGATAACCTACCGACGACTGCATAGCCCTTTTCGGCTGGATTATATTTGCTTTTGGTCCTGTAATTGATGGAGCGGAGAATCGCCTACACCCACAATTGTGTGGGATTTACCCTGTGAGGAGCCACGTCGAGCCCGCCTCTCAGAAGCCTGAGGCCGGCTAGCTTTCTTCCATGCGGAGCTGCATGCTACGGAGAACAGCTGTATTCGTCTGCGGATCAAGATATTATTGCACCGTCTCCTGTACTTGGAGTCTCTTTATCATCGTTGACCCAGACTCTACTACCGACAAATCCTCTCCCCTTGCTGGCTTACGACCGGAGGGACCCTACCAGTATCTCCCGCTATATTACCAGAGTACCATAGATATAATTCCTAAGATTCAGGTTGTATTATTATCTCCTGCGTAATATGAGAATGGACATACGTTATTGATTTGCCTACGCACATTCCTTTGCCTTATAAGCGCATCCAAAGTAAAGTATATTATGTACTATCATTGCTGCTAATAAATACTTAAATCCAGTTTTGTGTGGAACCGAGTCATTGTGGGAAGTGTTCATCATAAGATACCTGTGTACTGTATGGCCAGTAGTAATGTACATAAGACAGTAGTGGTTTAATGATACCATACTTATTAATACAGTCAGGGAATTGTACCCCTCAGTTACAATTGGTCCTTCGAGCCGGAGGGTAACTAGCGTAATATTAATATAGTGGTATTAATATTGACATGGCCAATGATGAACACTCCACAAAACGGTTCTCTTAAAATAGATCGCCCGCAGCGTAGACGGCAGACACCTCAGTACTTAGAGGATTACGTTGCCAGTATACTACCTAGCTTTCTACAGATGGTAAACGCGGAAAAAGTAGATAGTAAAATTATGTCCGACCCTACCGACCAGGCTACCCCGCCAGTAGAGACCCTAGTGGGTTCTAACGTAACTGACCAAGCTCACGGTGGGGACCAGGAGGGACCTGACATGACTTTACCCCCCGCCAAGACCGAAGAAGTAGTCCCCGGAGAGCTCCAGGATAAAGAAAGCCCTCCAGGGATGGAACCCGACCCACCACAAGAAGGGACGCGCACCCCGGAGATGGATCTCCTCGATACGCCACAGGAGAACGGATCTCCAACGAGTACTACCAGGAGCAGATCACCTCAACCAGCGTCTTCCCCCAGCGAAGCGGACAAGATGCTGGCGCAGGCCTTCATCGCCAGCCTGGCAGCCTCAACCGAGCGCGATCGACTCCAAGCACAGACGCTTAGTGAGCGCGAACATTCTTCCATGGAAAAAGAACGCCTTCAAGCGCAGCAACGGAGTGACGAAGACCGCGTACGCCTAGAGATTAGACGCCTCCAGACGGAAGAGAATATGGGAAGAGACCGCGCCGAAGCCCAGCGCGCCGCCGCCGAAGCCCAGCGCGCCGCTGCCGGTGCCCAAAGAGAAGCAGAGCGCGACCTCGCTCTCACCAAGCGCGAAGCCGAGCGCGACCGATTACAAGCGCAGATAATGGAGCAGCTGATTACCAGGGCAACCCCCCCTCCCTCCACACGGGGCTCCAGGGCCTTGTCAAGACAAGGGTCAAGGGCACCCTCCCCTACCCGAACAAGCGACCCTGATCCCGACCACCAGAGAGAGCCTATACCCCTCTCCGAACCCCTTCCCCGACCGGTCCAAGCGAGACCCAGCTACAGGGAAGAACCGGTCTATACCGCGGAGAGGCTAAATAGACGACTACAGGATCTAGATGACCTGCCAGAGGAAGAAGAAGAGGGAGAGGAGGAGAGTCAAGCCCAACAGCATCACAGTACTCCACAGGACCAGGAGGTCCAGTACAGCCCAGACTTTACCCCCGCGGCTCTGCGCTACAGACTCCCGACTCAATTCACGGGTGAGCTTGACGCACGACCAGCCCCGAGGAACAGCACCTGGGTACGCGGGCCTTGGTACCCAGCAGGTACCAGCCCACCACGACACGTAAGAGGAGACTCGCCTAGGAGGCCTCTCCTCCAACGCTCACCGATGTGCCAGCCATCCATGGCATCGTACCTTGGCACACCGACGTTCCCGGACTTCACACACGAGAACAGAGCACAGTACACAGAGCTACGAATGTGCTTAGAGACAATGATGTCCGATGTAGCTGATGAACCGTACAAATATGCTATCCTACTCAAGCACCTCAAGGTGCCCCGAGCGCACAATATAGCGCTGGCATATTCCACCTCTACTACCCCATACACCGCGGCTCTAGCAGCACTCGACCAAAGATATGGACGCATATGGGACTACGTAATACAAGAGATAAGGAATATTGACCGTCTACCCCCAGCCACAGACAATCGCTCACTAGATGACCTGTCTATCAAGGTACAATCCCTGGTAGGGATGCTGGGGGCGCAAAAGGAAAAGGGTATGCATGAACTGTACGCAAACTCTAATGTCGAGAGGATTTTAGAGAAGCTTCCGCCCGCCCGACAAGAGCGCTTCAGGCGGCAAAGAGACCACCGTGATCCTAACGGTCCCGAGCCATCCCTCCTAGACCTAGCCGACTTCCTGGCGAGAGAAGTCAACAGCCTACGGTTGGATACGTTCGTGCGGAGCACACCAAGCTCCAGAGAGGGACCTAGGAGAGCAAACGATGGCCGCAGACTGGTGACCGTCATGCACCAAGCAGAATCAGTACCGAGCAACAAGAACCACAGTACCCCCTCGATGAAAGAGAAGTGGAAGATGGTGTGCCCGTACTGCGAAAAGGAACACTGGCTGTCACACTGTGACACGTTCAAGAAGATGACCGCCGACGAGGTGAGTCAATGGATAAAGTCCAACCGACGCTGTTACCGATGTGCGCGCAGTCACATGGCAGCCGATTGCCGCTTAAAGAAGAGGTGTAGTCGGTGTGACGGAGCCCACTTGGACGTCCTACATGACAGTAACAGAAGAAAGCCTGCACCCTCAAGCAGCACAAAGGCAAGTGTTATGTACATTGACCCCGCCAGCAGCGGGGGCGCCCGGGTGCTCTTGAAGGTGGTCCGCGTAACATTGAGTTACCAAGACAAGGTCATGGACACCTACGCCGTCCTTGACGACGGGTCAGAGAAGACCCTTCTCCTCGCGTCCGCTGCGGCCCAGCTGGGGCTGCGGGGGAGCGAAGAAACGATGACGATTCGGACAATAAGAAGAGACCTAAAGACGATAAAGGGCGAGAATGTCTCCTTCACTATCGCAGCAAGCGGGCAGCCAGAGAGACGGTATAGGATCACTAACGCTTTCACCAGCCAAGACATAGGCCTGTCGCAGTACACCTACCCCATCGCCAAGCTGATGGATAAATATGTGCACCTGCGTCAAATACCTATACTGCTCATAGACGGTGCCACCCCGACCCTGCTGATAGGATCCGACCATGCACACCTCATCGTCCCGATGGACCGGGTCCACACAGGGCCCAGAGGCTGTCCTGTAGCAGTCGAGACCCGCCTAGGATGGACACTACAAGGCCCCCTCGCTAGGTCTCCTAACCGAACAGCAGCCACTAGCTGCCTCCACTCCAGAGTGACAGAAGAAGACACCACCCTCCTACAGCATGTCGAGAGGCTATGGACACTAGAGACAATGCCCTTTAAGAACGAAAAGAAAGACATTCGTTCCAAGGAAGACATTTATGCTATAGCCCTCCTCGAGTGGGGGACAAAGAGAGTCAAAGTCAACGGAGTGATGAGATACGCAACTCCACTCCTGAGGCGAGAGGGTATGCCTACCTTCCACGCCCCAAAAGAAGCGACGGAGCGGTATCTATTGAACACAGAGCGGCGCCTAGCCAGAGACCCCGCTCAAGAGACTGTGTACCGCGCTGAGATTGACAAGCTAATCACAGCGGGACACATAAAGAAAATTGACATTAAAGAGGCCGATCAGACGACCGAATCATGGTACGTGCCGCACCACAAAGTCCACCACAACGGCAAGGATCGTATTGTGTTCAACTGCAGCTACCAGATAGGATCACAAAATCTGAATAAAGCTCTGAGCTCTTGCCCGGCCCAACACTCGGCCCCTCTCTACTAGGCGTGTTACTACGTTTCCGCCAAGACAAGGTGGCCATCAGCGGCGACATCAAAGGGATGTTCCTGCAGGTGCGACTAGTGGAGGAGGACAAGCCCCTGCTGCGGTTCCTATGGAGAGAGAGGATCGGGGACGAGCAACCAGCCATCTATCAATGGGAAGTCCTCCCTTTCGGAACCACATGCAGCCCATGCTGTGCTACGTTTGCACTGCAAAAACACGTCGCAGAGGACCCAGCAGCTGATGAAGAGGTCCGACAAAGTGTAGGAAATAGTTTCTACGTGGACAACTGTCTGCAAAGCGTCTCGACGCCAGAAGAAGCCGAGGCCCTCCTACTCAAGCTCCGCGCCTCCCTGATCAAAGGCGGCTTTGATCTCCGGCAGTGGGCCAGCAGCGACCCTCAAGTATTGCGCAGCCTCTCCCCAGAGGACAAGGCAGCAAGCAGCGAGACCTGGATGGCGACCATCCAAGGAGAAGCCCAAGAAATGACATTAGGACTAGTCTGGCGCTTCAAAACAGACTCGCTCCATTATAAACACACACCCCTGACCAAGGAGCAGGGAAGGTCGACTGCACTACCGACCACAAGACGGAGTGTATACAGAACACTCGCCAGACAATATGACCCGTTGGGATGTATTCTACCTTACACCACCAGGGCAAAGATGATTGTAAGAGCGTTATGGGACAAGGACCAGGGCTGGGACGACCCCATACCCGAACACCTTGCCTCCACATGGAGAGAGTGGGAGACAGAACTCAGCTCACTCCCAGGTGTCAACATACGCCGCAGCTACTTCCCACCCACAGTGAGGCCGGAGACGTGCCAGATGGACCTGCACGTCTTCAGCGACGCCTCCGAAGTAGCCTACGGTTCGGTGGCCTACTTGCGTGCCCGAGAGGAGGGAGGAGAAATACATACTGCTTTCATCCTGGCTCGCTCAAGAATAGCCCCCGCAAGCAACAATCTATCCCGCGTCTAGAGCTCTGCGCAGCCCTAGCAGGAGCGCAACTCGCCACGTTAATCCAACGTGAACTCACCATCCCGGTGCAAAGAACAATCTTGTGGTCAGACTCCACGACCGTACTCACATGGATCCAGTCTGATTCGTGTAGATACAAGGTCTTCGTGGAAGTCAGAATCACAGAGATCCAAGATTTAACAGAAGCAGCAAGCTGGAGGTATGTGGACACAAAACACAACCCAGCTGACGTCATCACCCGGGGAATGTCCCTGGATGACCTCACCCGTCACAATCTATATAGTGACGGGCCCGAGTTCCTCAAGCTCCCGGAAGAAGAGTGGCCTACACCCACCCCACGGGAGGCGAGTGAAGAGGAGGCAGAGAACAAGAAATCTATGTTCTGTGGGTTGACACACAAACTCGTCCCCACAGACCCCAACATAGACGACTGCCTCACCCTTGAGAGTGCGCAGCTAAAGACATTCCTGTGGCACCACCCAGAGGTTCAGCCCACTACTGACATTACTGCAGCTAACTACGAAGAAGCAGAACTTCTTCTGCTACAGCGAGCCCAGAGAGACTTGTTCCCTGATGAGCTAGACTGTCTACAGGGAGCAAAGCCCGTCCCGTCAGACAGCAGATTGCTCCACCTAGCCCCTGAGAGCGACGCCCATAATCTCATCAGAGTGGGTGGTCGTCTGAGGAGAGCTCCAGACTTACCGGATGACGTCAAGTACCCGATAGTCTTAAACAGCCGACACAAGGTCACAGAGCTTATCATAAAGAAATACGACGAGGACGCGCATCACGCCGGGGCAGAGAGAGTCTTCGCGGAGATCAGACGTCGTTATTGGATACTGCAAGGGAGAGAAGCAGTACGACGTTTCCAGCGGACTTGTCTAGACTGTCGTAAATGGCGAGCACAGCCGAGTATACCCCGGATGGCTGACCTACCCCCCTGTCGCCTCCGACTCGGCGACAAGCCTTTTCACTCCACCGGTATGGACTGTTTCGGCCCGCTGTATGTAAAGAAAGGAAGAGGAACAGAGAAGCGGTGGGGTATTGTATTCAAATGCATGACCACCCGAGCGATACACATAGACCTCCTTCCAACCATGAGCACAGACTCATTCCTTATGGCCTTCCGAAGATTCACATCGCGGAAAGGGAAACCGTCTATATTATTGTCTGATCACGGGACAAACTTCAAAGGCGGAGAAAGAGAGCTGAGAGAGAGCTTCCAAGCTATGGGCCCAGAACTTAAGACCCACCTCGCTCCATACCAGATTGATTTCCAGTTTAATCCCCCGAATGCACCTCACTTCGGTGGAACTTGGGAACGAGAAGTACGTTCAATAAAGACAGCCCTGTACGCCGTGCTTGGGGCCCAGACCGTGGCGGAAGAAGTCCTAACGACAGTCCTCACGGAGATCGAGGGAGTATTGAACTCAAAGCCCCTCGGTTACATCTCAAGTGATGTAGCAGATGTCGACCCAGTCACCCCCAACACTCTCTTGATGGGGCGGCTGGACCCCGCGCTACCACAGACAGTGTACAGGCCTGAAGAAGCGAACGGCCGAAGAATGTGGAAGTACAGTCAAGTATTGGCTGACAAGTTTTGGAACAGTTTCCTACTCCACTATCTACCGTCTCTACAGACCCGCCAGAAATGGGTGAAAGAAAGAGACAATTTGACAGAAGGAACAGTCGTCATGATTATCGACCAGTCACTACCCCGAGCTATGTGGCCGGCCGGCCGCGTAAGCAAAGTGATCACCGGTGCTGACGGAAAGGTCAGAGCGGCAGAAGTGCTCGTCCAAGGGCGGATATACACCCGGTCCGTGGCGAGGCTAATAGAGTTGCCAAGGCTCTGTCTCTGCTTATCTAATTAGGTGGGACTAATTAGGAGGCGGCTGTTACGAAGGATCAGATTAAACCGAATATATATATTTATTGATTGTTATATATTGCATAATATTTGTATATCGTTTGATATCCCTTGTGTATTCCTTGTATATATACACGGAATATCCCTTTAGCCTAGTACAGACCATAATATTTCGTTCTCCTATTGGACAGCGGTCCCTTGGGCGCCATTGCCATACCTCCAAGGTCTGGTTCAAAGTCACCGCCAAAGACATGCCTGGGCATGAACGGTTCTGCGCAAGGATATGAGACAGGAATAAAGCTGGTACTAGTTTGTTCACCTAACGTATAAATACGGCGCAGGTCAATACAGAAGTAGAGTTACCCAATAAGTTGAAGCCTCACCCACGATACAACGTGCGGTGAAGTATGGCCTGTTTGGCCCCAAATAGAGCATTGAGACCGCATGCGAATTAATAACTGAAGTATCAGAGTTTAACGCTGTACCGTCGAGTTCGACCTATTCTATTAAGTCAGTAATAGTCTATTTATGTATAGTGTATCGTGCGGCTACCGTTCTACAGTGACCAGCATCACCAACGTTTCCTCGTACCAGCTAGTGTGCTTATCCAGGCTGGGCTGCTTACCCTGGCGCTTTCACCCGAGGAGCCCTAGACGAGGACCGTGTGGATCATGTACACTGGATAACCTACCGACGACTGCATAGCCCTTTTCGGCTGGATTATATTTGCTTTTGGTCCTGTAATTGATGGAGCGGAGAATCGCCTACACCCACAATTGTGTGGGATTTACCCTGTGAGGAGCCACGTCGAGCCCGCCTCTCAGAAGCCTGAGGCCGGCTAGCTTTCTTCCATGCGGAGCTGCATGCTACGGAGAACAGCTGTATTCGTCTGCGGATCAAGATATTATTGCACCGTCTCCTGTACTTGGAGTCTCTTTATCATCGTTGACCCAGACTCTACTACCGACAAATCCTCTCCCCTTGCTGGCTTACGACCGGAGGGACCCTACCAGTATCTCCCGCTATATTACCAGAGTACCATAGATATAATTCCTAAGATTCAGGTTGTATTATTATCTCCTGCGTAATATGAGAATGGACATACGTTATTGATTTGCCTACGCACATTCCTTTGCCTTATAAGCGCATCCAAAGTAAAGTATATTATGTACTATCATTGCTGCTAATAAATACTTAAATCCAGTTTTGTGTGGAACTTAGTCATTGTGGGAAGTGTTCATCATAAGATACCTGTGTACTGTATGGCCAGTAGTAATGTACATAAGACAGTAGTGGTTTAATGATACCATACTTATTAATACAGTCAGGGAATTGTACCCCTCAGTTACAATGATGATGATGATGACAATGATGATGTATATATATATATATATGTACAAATACCTACCAGTCTGTCTATTATGTCTGTCTATTATCAGGTACTATCACCTACTGAAGAGTGGGTTCCATGTGGTTTGGACCAAGACGTCTGTTGATGCCATGGAAGACAGGAGATATGTCCACCAGAGACTGTTTGGCCTGGCCACTGATCTGAGCATGCTCAAACTGTTTGAGAGCTTCCTGGAAAGTGTTCCCCAGAGTCTCCTTCAGCTTTACATCATGCTGGGCAGTGAAGAGAAATCCATCATGCAGTGTGAGTATGTGTATGTGTGTGTGTGTGTCTGTCTGTCTGTCTGTCTGTCTGTCTGTCTGTCTGTCTGTCTGTCTGTCTGTCTGTCTGTCTGTCTGTCTGTCTGTCTGTCTGTCTGTCTGTCTGTCTGTCTGTCTGTCTGTCTGTCTGTCTGTCTGTCTGTCTGTCTGTCTGTCTGTCTGTCTGTCTGTCTGTCTGTCTGTCTGTCTGTCTGTCTGTCTGTCTGTCTGTCTGTCTGTCTGTCTGTCTGTCTGTCTGTCTGTCTGTCTGTCTGTCTGTCTGTCTGTCTGTCTGTCTGTCTGTCTGTCTGTCTGTCTGTCTGTCTGTCTGTCTGTCTGTCTGTCTGTCTGTCTGTCTGTCTGTCTGTCTGTCTGTCTGTCTGTCTGTCTGTCTGTCTGTCTGTCTGTGTGTGTGTGTGTGTGTGTGTGTGTATGTGTGTCTGTGTCTGTGTGTGTGTATGTCTGTGTCTGTGTCTGTGTGTGTGTATGTACCTGTCTGTACAACTAAAGTCCAAACTGGTCCGTCTAATGCAGACAGCATGGAAGATCATAGGGGTGAAAGGTCACCCATCCCTACAGTCTATTTTTGAACAGGCTACTCTAAGGCAAGCCAATAGAATTGTCTCGGACCCCTCCCATGTTTTACATGCAGAGTATGAGCTACTGCCCTCTGGGAGGAGGTTTAGAGTTCCACGCTCTAGACTAAACAGGTTTAAAAACTCCTTTATTCCGATCTCAGTTAAACTTTTAAATAGTGCCAGATAAATGGCCGGCAATTATCGAATAACCGATATTTGGTCGTTATATTATCGATATTCGATAATCAATATTTGGTTATACCACAACACAGCAATTTCAAGATCCAACCAGCTTATCAGGGGTCTCAGCGAGAAGGACCAGAAGTATAATTTAAAACCGGGGATTGCTAAACCCCCATCCTGTTTCCTACGTTAAGTGGTGGGTCTTTTGATTTTTGGATGTTTGTTTTCCAAATAAATTTAGATATCATAGTTTGTACCTTGCGCCAGTGGTCTATTGGAGGAGGTAAGGGGAGAATTGAGCTGACAAAGTTTATTCTGGGCAGTACGTTCATTTTAACTATGGATGCTTGGGCTTGTAATAAGTTGGGAAGGCTCGACCATCTATTTAGATCTTGGTGTATTTTATTATATGTGCCTGTAAAGTTATATCTAGTTGTCTGATTTAGGGTGGGGGGAATCTCTATGCCTAGTTAAAGTGTTCAACTATGGGGATGTCGGCCGGTAGTTGCACCGCTTTGGCCAACTCATTCAGAGGTAAACAAGCTGATTTGGGCCAGTTAATTTTGAAGCCTGATAGTTTACAGAATTCATCAATTATCCTAAGTAAATTTGTGGCCAATTGGGAGGGGTCTTCCATAAAAATTAGTAAGTCGTCGGCATAAAGAGCAATTTTGTGTGGGGTAATCGTTATAGGGGCAATTTCTTCTGTTTGTCTTATAAATTGGGCTAATGGTTCAAGGGAAAGCGCGAAAAGTCTGGGACTCAAAGGACAACCCTGTCTAGAAGATCTAGAGACCGGGAAGAGTGGGGAGCATATTCATTGCTGAGGGTGAGGCATAGAGTACTTTAATCATATGTATACATTTCTTTACAAGTCCCATAGCCTCCAGTACCATCCAAAGATATGACCATTCTAGTCTATCGAAGGCCTTCATGGCATCCAGAGACAGAAATGTGGCCGGAGTTATATTGTCCTTACTGTTGTCAATTACATGCAATAATCTTCTAAGGTTAGCTGCGGCAAAGCGTCCCCGAATAGATCCGGTTTGATCACAGTGTACCAGCACGTCATATACTTCTGTAGATGGCGGGCCAGTACTTTAAGGCAAATATTTTAAGGTCGGCCCTGAGAATACTTAGGGCCTATAGCTACCACCGTCATTGGGGTCCTTGTCCTTTTTGAGTAACTGTAAATTATATGTTATTGTTTATAGTTTCCTTGCACTGCAACCAAGGAAACTATAAAAGGAAGGTAATCACGTCACTGTAGCACATGAACACACATCGGTGCCAAGTGTGGGAACCTTCAGTCCACCCGACAATAAGTTGAATGGGATCAGTCATCTCCTCGTTTATGAGTTTATGAGTCATTTAAACAGGTTATTACGTTGGATGTCAGAATCATGGGTAATTTGTTTCATTGATAACTAGCTCACGTTTTATATATTGGTTGCAGGGTTTCCGTTAGAAAAAATTGTTGCCGGTCTCCGTGACCTGCAAGATTTCAATCTACCGGACAAATGAGATTAATTCCGGTCATAGTTTATTGAGCTTTAAAACAATTGATAGGCAGGCTATATAAAGAATGTCATCCTCAAGGCATGTAGATTTATAATATTATTACTTAAAACTAGGCTACTTTTGCGTATACAGTCATTAATATATTCCAAATAAAATAAGTCCCTCGATACTCCGTGCTGCTGCTGACTTGAAATAAAATAGACCGCGTATGTGGGCAGTCGGTCCGACACTAAACAGCAGTCTGTTATAATCACATTTTTATGAGCTAACGAATTCCGTTATATTGGACATTTGTATTAATTATATCAAGCGAAGAACTGAGAAAGCAGAGAGACGGCAACATTATCGTGGTTTGCGTGACGACTCTCTCCACCTCGCAACGACTTATTTGCAAAGAGTATGGCGCTGCAGAGCAGCTCATTTAGCTGTTATTGGCTCTTTTCTGGGAACCGCACAGCAGCGCCCCCCACCCAACATTGGCTGAAAATGGCTGAATTGGAGTACTGCTGGAATACTGCATTGTGCTGTTGTTGCTCTGGCTCTGCAGCTTCACAAAAGTTCGCACACCCAGCAGTAAGCTCTCGCTGACAACGTCGTTGTCATTATTAGAAGCAACGAGGAAACAAATGTAATGATCGTTTCGTTCATCGCATAGGCTATTTAATTTTAGCTTATTTTAATACAATTCAAATAATCAAATTGTGCTTAGACTCAGGGAATTATTTTCACCGGACATTAAGACCGGAGAGATTACATATGTCGGACTTCAACAGATTTTGCCGGTCAAATACCGGTAATTACCGGCTAACGGAAACGCTGATTGGTTGATGTATATTTTCTCAGATAAGTTGTTATATTTAGTTTTAATACAGGCTTCAATTGAACTGGCACCAAAGTCTGGCACCAAGCATATACCAAGGGTACACACCACAGGTATTCTGACATGATGACCCTTCCTTCTTTTATAGTTTCCAACAGGAAATACAGTTGGATACATTTAGAATGTTTATGTTGTGAAGTTTGAAAAGTTCCTGTTAGCTTTGATACTAGCACACACTGCAACAGGAAATAAACGTGGGCCTAATTTAGAATGCTTATTATTGATAATGGTCCAGATCAACGTCCAAACTTTATGATGTCTGCCTTTCAGACGTGAGCGTGGCCTTCTCGATCTTCAACACCGCCTGTGCCCTGGTGGACTACCGCCGCTGTCTCCGCCGGTCCCTGGACCATGTCAGGGAGATGCCCTCCGGTCTTCCCAGCATCGTCTACCTCCTTTACAAGCTCCTCACCATCACCACGCACATCCTCAGCTACTGTCTGCTGCTCATACTGAGCGTCTACAGCGTCGTGGCCCTGGCCTGCGTCTGGCTCGTGGGCACGACCTGGGCCCACGCGCTCAACACCAACTTCTGCTCACGGGGGGCCCTGGAGTGGCTCTACAGGGCGATCGTGGGCGTCATCCTGATGTTCACCTTTTTTAACGTCAAAGGGCAGGACACCAAAGTAGCCATGGGCGTGTACTACCTGTTCTACGCGCTCGTTAACTTCCTGGCACCGGTGCTGGTGACTTGGCTGAAGCCAGAGGTGCGGACAGCCGGGTATCTGTTGCCGGTCACCTGCGTGATCTTCGTGGGCACGGTGTTAGGGCTGGTGAGTCTGGTGGTGTACTACGCCCACTTGCACCCTAAAGACGAGCTCCGCGAGGCGGACGAGGTGGACGGTCTGCAGAAGGAGGAGCCAGAGACCACACTGAGAATCAGGAACTTCTTGCAGCCTTGATGCATTTAGACTAGACTGCACGGCAGATTATAAACAATGATACACATTTATTTTGTGTATATTAGCCTAACCCTTTCACTGCCACACGACAGAAGGTTAACCCTTTACTATCACACAAGCGACGGTCGTGTGGCAGTGAAAGGGTTAACCGACTGTCGTGTGGCAGTGAAAGGGTTAACCTCCTGTGTATTGTCGCAGTGAAAAGGGTTAACCGTTTGGTAGCGCGGGAGTGAAAGGGTTAACAGGTGCCCCCAAAATTGGCCATTTTAGTTTCAGTTTTTTGAGGACTGCATACTTTTTTTGCAAACCAAAATACTATACTTTATACTTATGCCACATGCATGGGCCTGATCTCTCTTCTCGGAAGTAGTATTTCCCCAGAAATCCGTATATTAGACTCCATAAGAGTACATTTGAAACGTTTAACTTACCGTGCTGGTGTCAAATGTATTCTTTTACAATTAAATATACACTGTGTTTTAATGAAATCGTAGCAGTGTTCCAACGTAGGAAATGGTATAAAAAGGACTCAATCAATCCTCTCTGAACTTGAAACTCACTCCCACATGAGATGAAATCAGAGTCTCTCTCTCTCTCTCTCTCTCTCTCTCTCTCTCTCTCTCTCTCTCTCTCTCTCTCTCTCTCTCTCTCTCTCTCTCTCTCTCTCTCACACACACACACAGTGCAGAGAACAAAATGTAATAATAGCCTCATATTACTGTCTGTTTATTTTAGCTGTATATTGTCAGTTGTCTTCTCACGTATCTGCGCTAAGGTTTCTCATAATGACACTAGCATCCATGGTGCAATGCCATAGATCTCACTTTGGTTCAGTAATTCAAACTGTAAATAGTTATATTTATTACTTTCAGTCACAATATGTGAACGTCATGTTTATCTTATGCATTGTTTTGACATTTTTTTTTTATTCTCTGCACACATATTTTACTCAAGCTGCTTTTATTGCTGCTCTGTGTCACTCTATCGCTTGATCCTCTGCAAAACTACGAAGCCTGAAGCGGCTAGACACTGGGTGGCCCTCTCTACCTATGAGCCATCCAGCTAACACGGCTAATGCAGCTAACACAGCTAATGCTAACACTATCACAACTAACACAAAAAGAGATAACCAATACCTACCACTACTGCATGAACCTGGATTATCATCGGAAGACCTGACACCCCTGTCATCAACTCCACGCTGCTCGGGAAGAACAAGGCGGCGTGGGCAAATGGACAATCCACCACAGCTACAAACGAATGCTCACGGTACGAAACGCCCAGGACCTGCAAAAGAAAACAGGCCGCAGAATGATAAAGCCTCTGACGAACACGAGAACAGCGCTGATAATTGGTTGATTGATTGATTTTTATTGTGGATTAGAGACATCATCCAAGGGATAAAAACATGATAAAATGCAAGCACTTATTTCCATCATGGTCCCTGGTGACTCTGCTGTAGGCTATATCAACGTTGATGGTAAGAGAAATACCAAGATATACTGCTACCCTGATGGGACTGTTGTAGCGGCACGGTGGTGTAGTGTTTAACACTGTCGCCTCACAGCTAGAAGGTCCACGGTTTGATTCCCGCTTGGGGACCAGGTACCCAGGTGGGGTATCTCCCGGGCCTTTCTGTGTGGAGTTTGCATGTTCTCCCCGTGCTCGCAAGGGTCTCCCCTCCAGAATATAAGCCCAATGGAAAAACATGCAGAACAGATCGCTACTAACGCTGTCGCGTCCCTGACGAAGGCGGACAGGAGCACTTGGATTGGTCGCCGAGCTCGGCCCCACGCCGCTCGGCGACCCAAAATATTGCATGTGTGTGTGCCGCCCATCGCATGTGTGTGTTGCTGTGTCACATACAAAGGTCTATAAATGTTGTTTGTTATGATGTAAATGTTTACAGACATATCAGTTTAACTTACAGTATAACGGTAGCTGAACCGGGTTGCTGTGAAAATCAACCCGTCCAGCAGGTGCTTTTAGTAGGAGGAAATAATAAAGACGGTTTCCAAAAGTAAATGGTGTTTATTTTGTACCCAAAAAGGGGAATGAAACCCACAACATAAATTGACACAAAGGGAGGGGAGTACACAACAGGGATAACGGCAAACACAAATAAGCACAGTAAATTATGACCCTACACTACTAACCCCATCAAATGGGGGGAGAAACTGGGGCACTGAGACCCAGCATCACAGTGCCACACAAAAACCACACAGTCAATAATGCCCCTCTACTACTAGCCCCAACAAATGGGGGAAACAAAGGGGAACCCTGGACACATGTGACCCAGTGTCACAGTAACACAAGAAAATAAAAATATATAGGTATGGTTGGCAAACCGGGAAAACCACCCAGCAACACAATACACAAGCCACAGGCTATTTACCAACGCATATGAACCTCACGTTCACATACTCACTTCCACACCACAGTGGAACAAGGCCGACACAATAATGAGACTACTGTAGTGGCTACTGGGACATAATTCACGGCATTCTAGCCTATTGTGGTGTTTACTACATCTCCCGTGACCCTTAGCGGGGGATGACGTAGTTAAAGAGAGACGAGTGAAAGATGAATGGAAGTGTTGTTTGTGCGACAGTAGAGTGCATAATAAAATAGTGTTTTTGCATCGGAACACGACTCCGTCTTCGCTATCATTACCGCATTCCTACACTACTCTCAACAATGGCAAAATACGCCCCGTGTGGTTGCAGTCTCTCAGGCTTTATCCACCCACCCCTTAATGAGTGATTGCCCTCAGCTGTGTAGTCATCATTGGGCACTTTACAGGAAAGGGTGGGCGGTACCTGAGGAGAGGAGGGAAACACAAAAGGGAATGGACCTGTCTCAAACCCTGCCCCTTTTCTTGATCCTCCAATCACAACTGTCGCTTACCTCGGACAAACTTGGTTTGTCCGAGGTAAGCGACAGTTGTGATTGGAGGATCAAGAAAAGGGGCAGGGTTTGAGACAGGTCTATTGTTACTCGGTGACACCACACCATACACAACTACTAGACAAATACCAAAAACAACTTACCTATAATAACCTGATGTTTACATGGTGTTACAAATACAATAATAATGGTAATGACCAACCCACTGCACACGCTGCATGACGACATTGTCAATGTGTGCAATGAATAAAGACTTCTTCAAAGTCCAGTTTAATTTAATTGAAATGTTTGTGAAAAGCAAATTCCAATAATCCTAACTGAAAACACAGCAGCCAAGAAATTAATCATTCGTGTAGGAGCAAATTACATCCCTAATCGAGTCTGACAATCTGAAACATGACTTTAATGAATTGCTGAAAATGCTTGATTCCACAAACATAGACGCCTTAGCATTAGTGGTCCTTTACCAATAGTCACTGAAAGGACTGAATGATTCAGCAGACTCCTTCAGCTAAACAAATGGCTCTCAACCGCTTGTGTGCTACACAATGTTAATTATATCATAAACTTCTATCTGTTCTGGAGACGTGGACAAATTTTCCAAAATAATGGATTTTCTCTTAACAGATCTGGAGGAAAACTGTACACCTCACACACGCTCTACTCCATTCACCACCCAATGACACCAAAGTACGCCTCGAAACCAGTCAACGACCTTGAGGCAGTCATCGCCAAGGCGCCAAGCTCCAAGACAGACACTACAATAATACAAGACTCAAGATGATTCCACCCATCCACAGCCCTACCCCACTAAGCAGGATGACTCCACCCACCCTCAGAACAGAGGAGAGCATGGAACTATCAGACCATGTACCATCTACCCCCCCCCCCCCCCCCCCCCCCCCCCGGCCCCCTCATTACAGTTACCCCCTCCCAGCCACCAACAGCCCTAAAACACAGGGTCTTGCCAGCTTCATCACCAACGTACCAGGCTCCCCCTCCCTCCTCTCCCTCCTCCCTGTCATTCTCCTCTTCCCCCCTCCCTCCTCTCCCTCCTCAGTTAGGTTCCATGGAGAGGGAGCAGTAACTCTCCCCTTCATCGACCCAAGCCATTCACACCCAGGATGGACAATTGGGTAAATGCTGGTCTCATGTACAGCCAGGCACCATCCCCAAAACCCCCAAAAATAACTGTAAATGCCCTCTTTCCTCGACAGCCCACAACTGCAACCCCCAAAAACTTCCACCACGCCCCCCCCCACCTCGCCCCCAAACTACTACTATCAGTCTGTTCCAATAACAAACCATGCTGTTCCTGTTTTCACTACTATCAGACTCAAGAAGAAATACTCTAGTAACCTGAGACCTATCATCGCTCAGCCAATCACAGAAAATGGCCCTCCTGAATGTCAGATTGTTTAGCAACAAATCTTTCTTAATCAATGATCTAATAACTGAAAAAGATTTGCAATGCATGTTCCTATGTCGAGACCTGGCTAAACAACATTACTGGTGCGACAACACTGATAGAAGCCTGTCCTTCACAGTAAACTACACAAACTCGGACTGAACACCACACTATGCAATTGGATCTTGGACTTTCTTACAAATCGCAGACAACATGTTAGGATTGGCAAGCACACATCCCCCACCCTGCCCATTAGCACCGGGGCCCCTCAGGGGTGTGTACTCAGCCCACTTCTCTATACACTTTTCACCCACGACTGTTGTTCCTCCTCTCCATCTAACCTGATAGTCAAATTTGCAGACGACACAACAGTACTTGGCCTCATCAAAGGAAACGATGAGACCTCATACAAGAGGGAGGTTGAGCGACTAGTGGAGTGGTGCGATGGTCATAACCTTGCTCTCAACCCCACGAAGACCAAGGAAATTATCCTTGATTTCTGCAGGACTGGTGACCTCAGCCACTCTCCACTCCTCATTGGAAATGAGGAGGTGGAGAAGGTTTCAAAATGTAAGTTTCTGGGCGTGACAATGTCTGATGACCTGTCCTGGGGGATCAACATTACCTCTGCTGTGGGGAAAGCACAGCAATGCCTCTTCTATCTGCGGAAGCTTAAATGGGCTAAACTCCCACAGGGACTGATGGCCAACTTCTACCACTGTGCAGTAGAGAGTGTGCTCACGTACGGACTACTGGTGTGGTTCTCCAGCTGCACCAGGGCAGAGAAGGAGGCCCTCCACAGAGTGGTCAAGGCTGCGAGGAGGATCACTGGAGCTAGCATCCCAGATATCTCCACAGTCTTCACCTCCCGCTGCCTACGTCATGTGAATAACATCTTACAGGACCAGTACCACCCAGCACACCATCTTTTTCAACTGCTGCCCTCTGGTCGAAGGTATAGATCCATCCAGTCCGGAACTAGCAGACTGACCAACAGCCTCTATCCACGGGCTGTCAGGCTGCTCAACGATCAACATCAACTTGCCGCACCGCCCCGCACCCCCCCGCACCCCCCCGCCCCCCCCCCCCCCCCCCCGCCCCCCCCCCCCCCCCCCCCCCCCCCCCCCGCCCCCGGTGACATAACTCCCACTTCTCCATTACAACAATACCTGTGAACCGGACTTGCATTGCTGCACTATACACTATTCCATCCATTGCAAGTCACCATCCCCCCTCCATCCATTAACTCAACTGGACTGTCACTGTAATATTTATTTATTTGCACTAGCACTATTGCACTTGGGACATTGATGGTATATTATTATTATTGAGGACATTGGGACATTGATACTATATTATTATATTATTATTATTATTGACATTATTATTTTGCACATGCTATATTCAGTATGCTTGTATGCCAGTGGTGATGCTCCAAACTAAATTTCGTTGTACCAACAATGACAATAAAGATTCTATTCTATTCTATTCTATTCCTCCAAAATATAAATATTATCAGTTGGTCAGGCAAAACAGGAAAGTGGGAGGGGTTGCCGCTATTTTATCGTTTGTATGTAATGACATTGACATGGGTGAATTTATGTAATTTGAATATCTTGCTATTGAGCTCAAAGCTGAACTGTCTGTGAGGGCTGGTTAGGAACTGCATGCTTCCCAACGAGGGAGCATGTCGAACATTCAGCTCACGCACCTGAGAGTGGTTGGCAGTCAGCTTGTCGGGAGACTACAAGGACTGCCTACTGCCTTCCACTCATTGCCAGGTCGTTCCGTTGCTACCATCTACCGCCGCGTCTCTGGGGTGAGACGTCGTGCCATCTACTGCCCTACTCTCTCTCCATGGGCCTCGTTCCTGGTGTGAGACATCGTCATCGCTCTCTATGCTTCCACGGAAGGATTCCTATGTTCTCACTCCTTTTTCGTGGGTCCCGTTTGCTGAGTTGCACGTCGGCAGTGTTCTGTGGTGTGAGGCATCGTCATCGCTCTCTATGCTTCCACGGGAGGATGCCTATGTTCTCACTCCTTTTTCATGGACCCCTGTTTGCTGTGTTGCCCGTCGGCAAGTGTTCTCGTGAGTCTGAACAGGACCAGACTCAGAACTTTCATTTCATTCATGGACTCTAGAAGATTCACCTGTGTATTTTGAGTTCTCCCTTAAAGGGACAGTGCCGCTTTTTTGTTGTGAATAAATGATGCCCTTGTTTTGGCTAACTCTCATACCTGTCTTGTGTTGTGCTATTGGGGTCGCATACAAACCGTAACACTGTCTTTGCTTATCATCACGTTGTACCAGCCACCAAAATACTCATCAATATTTCTGCAGGAATTTTCAGAGCTAATCATGGGTATCATTAGATGTGAAAGATTAATCATACATGGATATCTGAATATTCATATTAATAAGAAGAATGACCCCAAGGCTATTGAGCTTATCAACCTACTGGACAGCTTTGAGCTAATACAACATGTAAATGAACCGACTCACCAACATGGTAACATCCTAGACTTAGTGATAACAACAAGGTTGAACATTGATAAAGTATCACAAATCGAAATACCTATATCTGATCATTACTGTGTATTTTTCTATGCTAACCTAAACTTAACAGAAAAAACATTAAAGAGTACTAGATGACATGGCAGAAGTGAAGTTCTCAAATATCATGAGACTAAGGGGCCTTTCTCACTCACCAATCGGGGTCGAATCAGCGCCCCCGGGGACGGGGGGGAGTGTTCTCACTCAGACGGACACACCCCTTTTGGATGCGAAGCGGCGCTGATTCGGAATACCCCCCGCTGAACCTGGGACGGTTGAAATAGGTGGTTTCGGGTGCGGGCCAGTGGGAGCGGGGGGCGTGACACACACAACGTCGTTACTGTAATATGCTTTCATGCTTGCTTGAATTTTGGGCAGATAAAACCACACAGCAACAACTGGACAATACCCACAAAAACGATATTTATGGGCAATTTGAGAGTTCAGACCTCAACCAAAAACAAGCCTTGTGGAGCCTCACAGCTCAGTGGATGAAAACATGAAGCCACATTACAAACGCACAGCACTTCCCTGGCTCGCATTAGGCCTGGCAATTTTGTTTGCCATGCTATGTCTATACATTGGTTTCTTGTTCGAATGCATTTATTTCTATTAGACCAGTGGTGCCCAACCAGTCGGCCGTGGTCGACCAGTAGATCAATGACATGCAATGTAATTGCCACGAGCGATGGGATGTTAGTTGCTGAACAAGCTAAGCTAAATAGCGTTAGCTTAGCGTTTAGCTGCTAGCCACAATGCTATACTGTTATACTGGCATATTCCATTCACGTTAGCATGTAAGCTAACAAAAAGACGCAGATTAGACTAAACACCGCTTTTGGTGTTCAATTGTGTTGATGTTAGTTTTGTTTCATCAACAAATGAGAGGCAGAACACACAGTGAATGTATCCGTTTTGTTTATTGCACGTTCTTTGCTGAAAAATAAGTGCTACAGTTAGCCCTGGGAAACGCTCAAAAGCTAACTATACAACACCATCCATTCATGATAAAATGGGGTGGGTTATATTGACAAGGCTTGACAACAGATGTTCAAATATAACTTCATATTTATTGGTTATTTGTTCATTTTATATCAGCATCCAGTCTCCACCGTGTCTCTCAGTCTCTTCCTGTTTACATTTTCGAGCGTGACATCATCGCCTACGGCAAGCTTGCAAGCTCAAAACGCAAACCGTAAACAAAACCCAGAGCGCACCAAGACTGAGTGTGTACACAAACTAGAGGGGGGAGAGGGGGGGGGAGTTCGCATCAGATCTCGGAACGGACTAGAACGGAATGGAATGGAACCGAATGGGTGAGTGAGAAAGGCCCCTATCTGAACCATCCAGCCTGGACTGCTCTTTAAACTGCATGGTTGAAAATCTCAACAACATGCTGTTGCTCCATTAAAGATTGCTCCATTAACTCCCCATGGTTAAATAATAGCAGTGTTGGTCAGACTGTAGAACTGCTGAACGGAAATGGAGGAAAACTAAAGGCATTTTCCCAGATGCATTCAAAGCAGCCGTCGTAAGACCCTTACTAAAGAAACCCAAACTAGACAGTAATGTACTGACCAACTATAGGCCGATATCCAACCTTCCATTCATCAGCAAGATACATGAAAAAAATTTCTCAATACAAATACTCTCCTTTCTCAAAGAAAACAACATCATGGAGGAATTTAAACCGGGCTTCGGAACGCACCACAGCACTGACATAACTCTTACTAAAATAATTAGTGACCTCAGACTAAACTCTTGATTGATTGATTGAAAAGTTTATTAACAGATTGCAGAATGGGTACAGTACAGTACAGCTCAATAGATACAATTGTTAAGGGGATGCAGACCAGAGAAAGACTTTCGTCTTGTTTACATCAGGGTCCCCCATTTTCAATTCATCATAACATATGTAGCACCCTGAAAATATGGCTATTATTCAGAAGTGCTGACTTGCCTTTTATCTCCCCTGGTGCACCAAGACATACTAACTAGTTTCCATTAATATTCCCTCGAACAATGACGCGGGCTCCTCCTTCTTCTACCGGCTGGAATATGGATTATAAACAGTATTACTGGATCATATTCTACCATCCAGTTTTCCCTGTGTGACTAGTTGGCGGTACCAGCAGGGGGCGGTGGCAGGCAGAGAGTGTACGAGAGAGATGGGAAGGAAGCAAGAATTGAGACGGAAGGGGGAAGAACGAGCCTCTTCGAGTTTGGACTTTGATGTGATCAGACGTGTCTCGACAGAGCCCCCGTGGTGTGGTCCACACGGGCGAACGTATTGAACTTGAGTATATGACGGGTTATCCCAGAAGGACCCGTGATAGTGCGTGAGTAAGAGAAACTAAACCCAAGGACTAACGTCCATAGGTAGCGTGTTATAGTAGCAGTGTGACGGTATAAGTAGCATGCTGCTAACGGCTATATTGACTCCAGTGTACACCGAGCGCGGGGCGCTGAAGAAAACCGGTGGTATAGTCAGCCACGTTGCGCAACAGTATAACCGTGTAGCAGGTGGGCTGTTTGGAACCCAGAGAGTAGCTTCAGTGTAAGGTAGGGCAAGTGTATGGAGGCGCGTCAACCAGCATTCACCAGCGTTTCGACGTCTGCTCGGCTCCGGCGGTCGACAGCCCAGCACGGGAGTTCTTCGTCCAGCAGAGGTCGCCATCACCCAGCACACGCTCTCAGCCAGCTACTGCCCTCTGCTCCAGCCCCGCTTGCTAGCGCCCGCGACGAGAGCGTTCGACGCCATCTTGCTACCTGGACGGTGGTGGCACGGCGAGGCCGCCATTTTGGTTGAGTACAATAGGGCGTCAATGCTCCGGATCTATTACACAGTACACAGTGTGGTGCGGCCTACAGGCGAAGCTAATGGTTGCTAACTACAGTTCATAGGGGTACCCCATCAACATTACATGCCGGCATTAGCATAGGACTTTTGTTCTGGTACAGTGGGCCCACATTTTTGATTTCCTTTGAGTGTGATAACGTGTTGGTTCTTTAATAATAATTCCCATTTAATTAACCCTTTCCCTGTGGGGAGGTTACAGACCTGGTGCATCAAGTAAAGCATAAGTAAAGGTATTATTCTTGGTATTAACCCAGACGTGGGTGATGAGTTAAGCACATGGGTGTGTCATATAGGTGCCTAGAGGATAATGAGTTGCAACTTGGGTAATGGTAGGATTCTATGCTATTTAACCATTACCAGTAAATCTTTGTAACTGAACAGCACAGATAACATAAAGGCTTAAATGGGGTTCTGTGTGCGTGTCCATTCCTGTGCCCAGTGTTAACCATTTTGGTGTGGGTAACGCTACTATAATTAACCCCTTCCTATTCCACCTTTCCCTTCTTATTGTAAGGTTTCTAGTGTCACTGAGGGAGGGTACTGCTTGCAAGTTATTTATTTACAATTCAGTCACTAGGTGTGGGAGGGTTAAAGGAGTAATTGGGGGAAGTGAGAGCGTGTTGGGGAGTACTGCTGACCGCCCTGGAAGGGAGAGGAAGACCAGAGTACCAGACCAGGTTGGTAAATCCCGGGCCCCATCCACCCCCACTGCCAGCCTCCAGTTGGTGCTCCAGACCCAAAGACGGAGGTGCAGTCGGACAGAGATCTACTGTGTCTCGCTACCCAGTGGCTGTGCACACCCGTTCCCACGAAGCAGGGATAATCCACCCTGCTACACATATATACATGACATACAATAGACAGTACTGCTACATCTATACATTTATGACATATCAGATTTGCAAATACAGTACTGTTTGTGATACAAAAGTGTCCAGAAAAATAGTGTATATACATTTGACGTAGAAACTGTACATTGGAGGTGGGGGGGGGGGGGGGGCACTGTACACTGTACATTGGAATACTGACAAAGCCATACTTGGTCATTTACTGTGCAACTGGGTTAGGACATTTGTAGGGGCCAGTTTCGAATTGCAGTCTCCCGTAGGTGTTTTTTTAGAGTGTTTTTGAAAGTGGGTAGTGATTCACATTCCTTTACAGCTTTGGGTAGGGCGTTCCACATTGATGTGGCATAATTGCGAAACGTGTTTAGTCCCTTGTTTGAGCCGAATCTGGGTTTAACATGATTTGTGGAGCTCCCTCTGGTGTTGTGATCGTGGTATTCACTGACCTTTGGGAAGTATTTTGACATGTACATGGGTACCTTGGTCGCGTAGTGTATCTTATAGACCAGGCCCATTGCAAGTTGCTGTACTCTGTCGTCTACTCTAAGCCATCCTAGGTTGTCAAAGTGGGCAGGGGTGAGGTGGGTTCTAGGAGTCAGGTCAAGCAGTAGTCTGACTAGCTTGTTTTGAGATGTTTGTAATTTGTTTTTTTAGTGCCTTTGAGGTGCTTTGGTACCATGAGGTGCAAGCATAGTCGTAGTACCCTTGAATGAGTGCTCCTGCTAGAGTCTTCAGGGTATTCTTGTTTACCGGAGAGGAGATCCAGTACAAGAATCGAGTTTGTTGGTTGACTTTTTTTATTACATTGGATGCCATTTTGTCACAGGAAAGATTAGCCTCTAGGATGGAACCCAGGTAGGTAATTTCATCTTTCCTTGTGACAATATTGTCACCCACTGTAACCGAGAAGCCGTCGGTCTTGCTGAGTTTGTTATTTGAACCGGAGAGAATGGACTCTGTTTTGCCCATGTGTAATGATAGTTTGTTGTCGGCGAGCCATATGCAGATTTTGCCTAGTTCTGAGCTGAGGGCTTTTTCAACCTGATGCAAACAAAGTCTCAATTCTCGTCCCATTAGATCTAAGCGACACGATCGACCATGATATAATAAATCGTCTAGAAAAGTTAGTTGGTCTTTCTGACTATGTATTAAACTGGTTCAGAACATTATTGTGATGGTTTCGTGTGGGTTAGGAGAGGAGACCCCACTTGCAGGTAACACGAGCAGAGAGAGAAGAAGCTGAGACGACGGATCAAGGTGAACGGGCTTTTACTGAACAGTTGCGACAAAGATACACGTTACAAACGGTAGCAAAACAAAAGCGAACTGTAACCCGAAAACAAACAATACACAGCAGATCTGGCAAAAATGGACTAAGGAGGGAACGGACTCACGGGGAAGACTGGTGACAAAGTGAGTACGACCGAACACAACCATGAATGAAAATACAATGAAACAAGGCAATGGCGCGACCAGGAAGTCAGTAACTGGCAGGTATAAATACTGCCCCTGATTACTAAGGAGCGCCAGCTGGTTAAGACCAGGCATGAAAAAGACTGGTTGAATATGATAAACATATAATACTTGTAAGGGGAATATCTCACACTTGAAACATATAGCAAAGAGATCATCTCAAAACTAGAAACATATAGAATGTGTAAAGAGATAACTCCACAATAAAACATCTAGTACGTGTAAGAGATTATCTCCACAAAATAAACATAGTCCATGTAAGGAGATTATCTCCACAATAGAAACCTAGTACAAGTAAGGAGATTATCTCCACAATAGAAACATAGTACATGTAAGGAGATCATCTCCAGACTAGAAACATATACAGTAGTGCATGCAAAGAGATAGTCTCCATAGTAGTACATGTAAAGAGATTGTCTCCATACTAGAAACATATACAGTAGTACATGTAAAGAGATTGTCTCCATACTAGAAACATATACAGTAGTACATGCAAAGAGACAAACCCCTACTGGAAACAGAAGCTACACACTACACAACATGAACAGAGAAAACACAGCACCAATATTATTCAGCAGACCTAGACTAAAATGCCACAGAGTCCAGGATCTGGAGTTGCTGCGTTTGGTCACCAGAGGGCGGCAGAAAACCACTGTTCACATTGTTCGAGCATGATCCCTGGCTGGGACCATGACAATTATGGCACCATTATATCAAAGGGACAAAATATTACATCAGGATTGGAGATCAGTCTTCTGAGAAACATGACACCTACTTTGGAGTTCCACAGGGGAGGTGCCTTGGTCCATCATTAGAAAACACAATGTATGTTTCCATAGCTACGCAGATGACACACAATTGTACATTTCTGCTGAACCAAATTATCCCACAGCTATTAACTCCATTTCTGCTTGTCTCTTAGCAATAAACAAATGGATGACAAACAAATTCCTAAAATTAAATGAGGACAAAACTGAAATCCTACTAGTAGGCCCTACAACTAAAAGAGAAATGTTACAGAGCAATATGGGGCGATCTTCTTTTACTCCTTGTATCAAACCCGAAGTTACAAGTATTGGTGTTATAACAGACTCAGACCTAAGCTTTAAATCACACATTAACAAGGTGATAAAAACATCATTCTTCCACCTTAGAAACACAGCGGTACGGTAGGTACAGTACGGCCATTTATAAATCAAAAGGACGCTGAAAAACGGATCCAAGCCTTTATCTCAACTCAAGCCAACTCGACTACTGTAATGCACTCCTTACTGCCCCCCCCTGAAAAAACATAACGAACTCATTAAAAACTCTGCAGCTAGGCTATTAACTAGACCCAAGAGGAGAGACAACATCAGTGCAGTATTAGCCACTCTGCACTGGCTTCCGGTAACATTTAGAATTGATTTCAAGGTCCTCCTCTTTATATACAAAGCACTAAATGGAACAGGACTGAGCTACTGTACATTGCAAATTCTCTTGTCAACTATGTGCCTTCTAGAATATTACGATTGTCAACTACCTATTGAATGTTATGCGGCTAAGTGGTGCAGTGGGCAAGGCGCTCGCCACTAACACAGGAGATGCTGGGTTCGAGCCCAGCTCTCGACGTTGCTTCCGGCTTGGCTGGTCGTTCATATACTAATACAATTGGCAGTATTAGGGGGTGGGAAAACCGGTGGGTGGGGATCGGACGTTGTGGACAGCGACTCCTACAGGTCGGTTGGTGCGCCTGTACAGCAGAATCAGGAAGTATCGGGGGCAGCGTGAGCCTCCCACACGTTACTCCTCGCCACTGAGAGATCGCGCTGTGCAGGTGAAAAGATGCGACAGGCTGCCTCCTCGTGTACCGGAGGGGACGCGTGATGCAAGGCTTTGTCCACATTGCAGCCGACCAGTGGGAGGCATGGTCTAGCAACGTTCGAGACAGGGGAGGGAAGAATTGGATAATACGAAATTGGGATGGGAGAAAAATTGAAAATGGGGAGGAAAAAAGTATAGATTAAAAAAAAAACAGCCAAAAGAAAATCGTGGATGCAGCCTTTCGCAAATTCTGCACCAAAGCTATGGAACACCCTACCTATGGACATTAGGGAGGCTAGATCTCTAAATATGTTCATAAATAAGCTAAAAGCGTACCTCTTCACCTTAGCCTTTTAACCACTCCGCTGCTTGATTGTACTGTAGATGAGATTGCATTATTTTACTCTGTCTATTCTATTTTATTCTATTTTACTCTGTCTATTCTATTTGACTCTTTTATAACTTTTTATTACAGGTTTTTAAACTGTCAGGGTTTGAACAGTGTGGGTATCAAGCAGGAAAAAAGATTGTCAGATTTTAAAATGTGTGGGAGACCCAGGCCTGGAACTGCGCCCTGAGAGAGGGAACTGCGCCCTCAGAGGGAGGTTTGCCCTGAGAGGAAGGTTTGAAGGGTCAAAGTGGGTATCAGACAGGAAGGAAGACTATCAGGTTCTGAATTGTGTGGATATCTATATACTTTCTTCTGCTGCTGTGAAGCACTTTGAGCTGCAATCCTTGTATAAAAGGTGCTATACATATAAAGTTTATTATTATTTATTATTATTATGACTTTTATTATGTCTATTTTATGCTCATTCTGTCTCGTGCATGTGGTGAAATGATAATAGCAGCCCTTGAGAATCCAGTTTAGTGAGTTTCTCCGATAAGTCTAGCCTATATATACTGTAGATGCCTATATAGATATAGTTAGCCTATATGTCTTAAAAGTGCAGGGGATATTATATAAATAATATCAAATATCTTTTCTAATAGGCGTCCAATGTGAATGATATTTGTGATCCAGTTTCTTTATCAGCTCACCCGGTGCCATTTGATCAGCTTGTTGTGATTTCACATCCATACTCATTCTGTTCTGGAGTCAGATGTTACATAATCATTATGTTCTGTGGTCAGATGTTACATAATCATTATGTTCTGTGGTTAGATGTTATAATCATTCACATCTGTATAGGGTTGACATTAGGTCAGCGATTGTCCCATCATGCTGTGTTAGGGAGTAGTTAGTTAACTAGGCCTACATGTGGTCCAGTTACTAGTTTAACAGTAGTTTACAGTAGTTAGTGAAAGAGTAACTGGGTTAGCTATACGTTCAGATAGTTTCTAGTTGTGTCAGCTCCTTTGGGCCATGTACTTCAGGCAGTTCATTAGAACTACATGTACTTTAGGTAGTTCATTCTACTAGAACTACATGTACTTTAGGTAGTTCATTAGAACTACATATTTCTCTAGCAATGTATAATTGTCCTGATTCGATCCTCAACAACGGCTCCCTGTCCGCGAGGCTGTCTGGTCTGGTCTGGTCACTAAATCAAACACACCCGCACTTTATCTGTCAGCTCAGCTGTTGTTAAATGTAACCATATCCAAACTACATTATTCTGAGAGTAGTTGAGATTTAATTTAACTTATTGTCATTGTAGCTAGTAGTTTAATAAACTATAGATTTAGAGCAGTTTCCCCGACATTGTGATTAAAAGAAATTCGTTTTACAAACTGAATAAAGCAGAATTGGGATCAATTGGGATTTTCTTTCAAATTCAAATATTGAAAACAATTTGGGCATGAAAACGTTGTACTACCTACTAACATTTAAATAAGAGTGGATGCCAGCCTCATTACCAACAAGTAAACAGCAGTTTCTGTTTACATTTTGAATTTTAATCTCGTCTGCCATGCTTCTTTGAGATGTGTGTACAGCTGTGGGGGTTGAACAGACACTGCTGTAAAACCTGCAGGACACGCATGCACCACAAGGTGGCAGTATTGTCAAGACTGACTTTTCACTATGATCTTTTTGGTACTAGTTGAGTTGCCAGTATACTGTATATATTGTGCATAAAAGGGCATTTATTATTGCAAAATGCAATATAATCATTTAGTGAACTCCCTCCTTTTGATATTCATTGCTCAATATAAAGAATACCCAGATAATTAAACCCTCTAAAATGCCACAATTTTGTTATCAGAATTTATATAATAATAATAATGTCACTACTAATCCACAAAGATGTTAATTTACATACAATCTCAAGTATTTTGTCAGAGTAGGCTTTAAATTCTTCAAATGCTGGATATTTGAGTTTGGAATGAAATACTTTACATTTTGTGTTAACTGCTAACTGCTGTGACCCTATGTATGGATGCTCATGGGGTCATATCCTTGCTCAGAAAACAAGGTTGACAGGTCCATACTGAGGCCTCTTTTAATAGACAACATCACATTGATGTCTCCTGTGTCTCTTGATAAACCTAAAGGTATAGTTGTGATTTTTGGAACACTACCTCTATTTACTACTTACTAGCGATGATGTTGATTGATAGAGTCCTTTCTCAGCACAATTCACGCTGTTCATACTTCCTCGTACCACTTATGGCCATAAACCGATGTACAAGCTGTCTGACGCTCATTGACATTTACTCCACAGTGCAACACAAAGTAGATTTCAGTGAGCCTCAGTCAGCTTGTGCAGGCAGGAGCATGACCCCATTGATTTCTATAAGCTAGTATGAGTAGGGCTATAAATCCATAGTTCCATAAATCATATAGCTATCCCAGGGCATTGTTTAATGTGTCACAATGGTGCTGTTTATTTCCTTTTCATTGTGCTCATTCTCCTTTGTTCTGCAATTTGTTTTATTTGAACTAAGGTAGATATTGATGGATTTTGGCTCCGCCTTTAACACATCAAGTGCCGTTCAGCAGGGGGCACTGTGGGCCGTCAGTGCCAACGCTCTGTCAATGAGATAAATGCCGGTGTTTTGCAGTGCTAAACCTATATTAAATATTATAGCTATGGATCTAATAACGCCGTCGATTGTCAGTGAGTTTCTTTCGGTCAACATGCAAAAAACAGATAATTTTTTCATCAATACATTCCGTTTTATACCGTGGTGAATACGAGCATAGTTCCAGAGCGATTATGTGTAATCCCAGGAAACGCAGCCAAAACAGCGTTTATCTGAATGCCATTATAAATCGTTTCATTTCTCTGCTGATTATTGAATCGATCTGAAATCAACGCTAGATTATCGGTATTATGTTTCATCATGCATCCACGAAAGGGTGTGTGTGTGTGTGGGGGGGGGGGGGTACTATGCTTTGAGCGCCACCAACGGCAGACGCTACACAGTAACCTGTGAGTAACCTGTGATTGCGGCGAAAAAATCATCGGATCAACGCAAGATTGGTAACATATAGTCCTTACCTTGTCTCTGAATAATCCAATTATCTGATCGCCATTCGAAATATTCATTGCGATCGTTTGTCCGACGTTATCCAGCATTGCAGATGATCTGGCGGGCGGGGACCCTCGTCGAGGCAACTGTGGTGACCGCTTGTCTTGCCGGAGTGTTTAGAACCCGCCCCTACACCGCAGCTCGGCCAAGAAAACAAACCACATATGCCTCTTTTCCATTGCATAGTACCTACTCGACTCTACCCGCTTTAGGTACCTGGTACTTCGTTCCTTTTCCACTGCAGGTAGTACTCCGTTTGTCTCTGTGTGGGGAGACGGGGCCGCTGGCGTACAGCATGAGAGCTCCAGCATAGCTATGTCCGTGAGGGCTTGGAGCAAGCCAGAGTAAAACACAGTTTTCAATCAATCAATCAATCAATAAATCAATAAATCAATCAATCAATCAATCAATCAATCAATCAATCAATCAATCAATCAATCAATCAATCAATCAATCAATCAATCAATCAATAACAACATTAACCAGACTCTCGTTGTGTCTATTCTGCTAACGTTAACATTACCTCTCATTGTGTCTATTCTACAAGCTTTAACGTTACCTCTCGTGTCTATCTGCTAACGTTAACGTTAGCATTAGCATTGGGTAATAACCGGTTTAAAATGGATGATGATTACCTTGTAAGCTAACACAAGCTTTAACGTTACCTCTCGCGTCTATCTGCTAACGTTAGCATTAGGTAATAACCGGTTTAAAATGGATGGTGATTACCTCACGTTGTCTTTTTTTTTTTTTTTTTTGCGAGGCCCCCCTTCCCGCGAGGCCCTTTTTCATCACAGACCTAAAATCTAGTTTTGCTTATATGCTTATATATTTCACATTAGACACGTTTGTAGAATGTGTCTGACTTGTTCCTGCCTCTGCGGCTCTGCAGACTGCAGTGTTCCGGTTTCTGCGGCTTTGCTGCTCTACAGATTTTAGGATAGTGTTTCCGGGCTCTTCTCGGACACACGAGGTACAGGGATGATCTAATTCAGCGCTATTCAGAGGAGCGAGTGGATGTCTTTTCAAAAGTAGCATGGATCAGAAGAAATTACACCGTGGGCCAAGAAAGTCTCCTTCCAACTTTACCATTGATACTGCGTTATGGTGAGTTCATGCAACCTATTATATTCCCGCCGTGGATCTCTCTCTCTCTCTCTCTCTCTCTCTGGAGCCAAACTGGTCGACTAGCTGTAGCCTGTTGTAGTATGGAGTTAGTAGCTAACGGTGTGTGGCCTGGTGTCAGCGCCTGTATTGCTTTTCTCATGTTGTAGTTTCAGTGGTAGTGCGTTAGCTAATGGTTAGCGATAGCCGGGTTGAGCTAACTGGCTAACTGATAGCATCAAAGTAACGTGCGCAGCCGGCAGCTAACATCGTAGCTAGCTACGACGTTAGCTGCCGGCTGCGCACGTTACTTTGATGCTATCAGTTAGCCTAGGCTAGAGTTAGCTGTTAGCTTGTGCTACGAGTCGACCATTGACATTAGCCGTGAGAATAGCAGGGGGTTCTGGCTTATTTTTGTCCCGCCAGCGAGAGGCCTTTCGTCAACGTGGAGACCTGTGTTGCGGCCTTTCGCCCTGCGTTCCTTGGTGCAGGTAAGATTAATGAAAATGTCATGACATTACCCCACTCTTCCTTCCTTCCCCTCCCGAATGTTTTGTTAATAACGATGTTTTTTTCCAGGCAAAACATATGCTACTTCACAACATTTGGAGATACGACATGTGCTGTGTGTGAATGTCTTGGTCGTTTGTGTAGCTTGGGTAGCGTTGGGCCGTTAGCCAAAGCTGTGTGTGGCCTGGTGTCACAGTACCTGGCTATCCTATTTAGCTGATGTCGGCCATTGGCTCCTTGCTGCTTTGGTTTCTCTGGTATAGACCCTCTTCTCTTTGGATTTAAGTGTTGATCTTTGTCCTTTTGGATCTCTCATACATGCTCTCTCTCTAACACACACACACATGACAAACACACATGCTCTCTCTCTCTCTTTCTAACACACACAGTCTGCCTATGGCGGCCTTTCTCGATGGCTAGGCTGTGCTCGCTGAGTCTGTACATAGTCAAGGATCTTCAGTCACAGTGCTCAGGTATTCTGCCACTGTGTACTCTCTGTTTAGGGCCAAATAGCATTTCAATTTCTTTCCAATGTCTCTCTCTCTCTCTCTCTCTGTACACTGTATATTGACTGTAGAACGGGAGCTCTCTCTCGCTCTCTCTTGCTATATGTTGAATGTATCATGCCCCGCCTCGGGCAGCGCTATTATTTAAGAATATGTTGACTGTATGAAAAAAAAAAAAAATCTCGCTTAAAATCTCGTTTAAATCTCGCACAGGGCCTCGCATTTCTCCCAGGCGGCCCTGCGCAGCGCGTTACATGGTTCGCCACTTGGGCGCCCCACGTTGTGTCTATTCTACTAGCATTAACATTACTAGTACAAACAATCAACAGCGAGTTATATTGATCACGCTATGTACGCTAGCCATGGTCAAACGCAAGCACATAAGCACGTAAGCTAACAACAAGCTTAACAAATCAGAGATCTTTTTGTGAGAGTAAACTCTCCGCTCTGTGGTAAATTGTGTTGATGTCGGTTTTGTTTCATCAATAAATGAGGCAGAATACACAGTGAATGTATCCTTTTTTGTTTATTGCACTTGTTCCTGCTGCAAACAAATAATGAATCCTAAGCGAGGCATTAAAGATGGCGGCTTTCTGTTTTTGTGCAGACGCTCCAACGTGTGACACTTCTCTCTTCTGACCAGTCAGTGGTCTGCAGTGTTTCACGTCACTTTTCTGGTACCACTTCTACTCGCTTGGAACCTCGACAGAGCAGGGACTAAAAAAGAACCCAAAAATCAATCAATGAAAACCGAAAATGCCGAGTAGAGTCGAGTAGGTACCATGCAGTGGAAAAGGGGCAGTAGTTCCAAATGGAGTGCAATAGCGGCCGCAAGGCGTTAGGCGGTGGTATTGGCCGTTTGCAATCTCGGACACAATCAGGACAGCCTGCACAAGGTGCCTCGATATATTATGAATGGCAATAGCAAATAAAATAAATAACAAAACAGAAACGTTTCTGGCACTCAACCGCTGGGCCACAGAAACGTAGATCTACGCTAACGGCACCCAATGTGTTAATTGCGTTGAATGAATGAATGAATGAATGAAAACTTTATTTAACAGATTGCAGAATGGGTACAATACAGTACGGCTCAATACATACAATTGTTAAGGGGATGCAGACCTGAGAAAGACGTTTGTCTTGTTTCCATCAGGGTCCCCCATTTTCATTTCATATAGACATTTATGACATACACAACATACATGACATTTATGGCATAGGGACATATAGGTATTTAGTACTGATACATTTGTGACATAAACGGTATTCAAATATACAGTACTGTTACCCCTAGATCCTGACAGAGTATATACATATGATGGGGAGGGGACTGTACATTAGGAGGGGGTGGGTGGGTGGGAGAGAAATATACATACGGCGGGGAGGGAATATATACATGCGGTGGGGAGGAGACTGTCTATTAGGAGGTGGTGGGGGTTTTGGGCATTTACGGTGGCCAGTTTCGAATTGCAGCCTCCCGTAGGTGCTCTTTAAGAGCGGTTTTGAATGTGGGCAGGGATTCACATTCCTTTACAGCTTTGGGTAGGGCGTTCCACATTGTTGTGGCATAATTGCGAAACGTGTTTAGTCCCTTGTTTGATCCGAATCTGGGTTTAACATGATTTGTTGAGCTTCCTCTGGTGTAGTGGTTGTGGTATTCACTGACCTTTGGGAAGTATTTTGACATGTACATGGGCACCCCGGTCGTATAGTGTATCTTGTAGACCAGGCCCATTGCAAGTTGCTGTACTACTCTAAGCCATCCTAGGTTGTCAAAGTGGGCAGGGGTGAGGTGGGTTCTGGGGTTCAGGTCAAGTAGTAGTCTGACCAGTTTGTTTTGTGATGTTTGTAATTTTGTTTTAAGCGCCTTTGAGGTGCTTTGGTACCATGAGGTGCATGCATAGTCATAGTACCCTTGAATGAGTGCTCCTGCCAGAGTCTTCAGGGTATTCTTGTTTACCAGAGAGGAGATCTGGTACAAGAATCTAGTTCGTTGGTTGACTTTTTTTATTACATTGGATGCCATTTTGTCACAGGAAAGATTTGCCTCTAGGATGGAACCCAGGTAGGTAATTTCGTCTTTCCTTGTGACAATATTGTCACCCACTGTAACTGAGAAGCCGTCGGTCTTGCTGAGTTTGTTATTTGAACCGAAGAGAATGGACTCTGTTTTGCCCATGTGTAATGATAGTTTGTTATCAGCGAGCCATATGCAGATTTTGCCTAGTTCCGAGCTGAGGGTTTTTTCAACCTGCAACTTGTTCTTGTCAGAGACCAGCAGGGCTGAGTCGTCCGCAAACAGGAACAAGTTGCAGTCACAGGCTGACGACATGTCATTTGCATAAATTAGGAAGAGTAGCGAAGAGAAGAGGAAGAGAAGGTTGCTGCTTCATTGATTGACAACGTTGCTGGCACATTCCTGAACTGTAAATACTGCTGGTGCCAAGTTTATATGAAGTGAAGATATTCATCTGTCACAGTGTCACATCCTAATTCTCAGTAAGTCAGGAGTTTTTTTTCTACTTCGAGGAGTGCAATCCACTCCCCTTTATCTGTTTTTCTTTTATTGAGACAGTAGGAATGCAGAGAGAGAGAGCGAAAGATAGAGACAGAGTAGGGGAGATGAGAAAAGGTTCTTAATTGGGACATTAGGAAGGCTGAGAGGGAGACAGAGTAGGGGAGACACAGGAGAGAAGGTTCTTTATTGAGACAGTAGGGAGGCTGAGAGGGAGACAGTGTAGGGGAGACACAGGAGAGAAGGTTCTTTATTGAGACAGTGTGAAGGCTGAGAGGGAGACAGAGTAGGGGAGACACAGGAGAGAAGGTTCTTTATTGAGACAGTAGGGAGGCTGAGAGGGAGACAGTGTAGGGGAGACACAGGAGAGAAGGTTCTTTATTGAGACAGTAGGAAGACTGAGAGGGAGACAGTGTAGGGGAGACACAGGAGAGAAGGTTCTTTATTGAGACAGTAGGGAGGCTGAGAGGGAGACAGAGTAGGGGAGACACAGGAGAGAAGGTTCTTTATTTTTTTTTATCTACTTTTTTCTCCCATTTTCTATTTTTCTCCCATCCCAATTTCGTATCGTCCAATTCTACCCTCCCCTGTCTCGAACGCTGTTTGGCCATGCCTCCCACAAGCCGGCTGTAATGTGGACGAAGCCATACATTGCACGAGTCCCCTCCGGTACTCGAGGTAGCAGCCGTCGCATCTTTTCACCTGCACAGCACGATCTTTCAGCGTCGGGGGTCTGCGCTTTGGAGGGACGCCGCCCCCGTCGCTTCCTGATTCTACTGCGCAGGCGCACCAACCGACCTGTAGGAGTCGCTGTCCACAACGTCCGATCCCCACCCATCAGCTTCCCACCCCCTAATACTGCCAAATGTATTAGTATGAACGACCAGCAAAGCTGAATGCAATGCGGAGAGCTGGGCTCGAACCCAGCGTCTCCTGCATTGGTGGTGAGCGCCTTTCCCACTGCACCACCTAGCCGCCCCGAGAAGGTTCTTTATTGAGACAGTAGGAAGGCTGAGAGGGAGACAGAGGATGGAAGGACTACATGTAGTTCCAGATCTGCGGGTCTCAACCACTTCACCACCTCTGGACACGGTGAGTCCGAAAGTGGCAACTGAACCTTTACCCAACAGATGCTTGAACACAGGGGTCATTGAAGAGCTAACTAGAAATAACAAACCAAAGCTAATTTTGTTTTGACTACCGTCAAAATATTGTGGCGAGCCAAGCCGAAGAGCTGAGGAGGCTGTTTCCTCCCGGCCAGGGCAGGGGAGGTTGGCGCGTGCTCGACTGGCCCAGAAGTGAGTGAGCTCACCTGGGAGGAACGCTGACAAACCGCAGGGTGCGTTGGTCCAGGGTCCAACGACGGTAGTTATAGCTCTGAAATAAGCGCAAGCTTCTTTTTCCCCCTTTCTTTTAAATTCTGGCCAAAACGCGAGGGCCTTTTGACTCGTTTACTCAACGGGCCATGCACTCAGCCTTTTATCTGTCAGCTGGTGTGCTGTCAGGGGCACTCTGTAAAATGACAAATTTCAGCAAGGAACCTAGTGTGTCAGAGAGGAAATGAATTGCTGCCAGGGAGTTACCACACAGAATAAAATTTTGCTGGGTTTGCTTAGTCCGCAAAGGGATACACCATTACTTTCTCTCTATATAATACTCAGGGGTGTAAAAAGTACCCAGAAATGATACTTAAGTGAAAGTATGGGTACCGTCTCAAAATTGTACTCAAGTAAAAGTCAGAGTATCTGGCTAAAAACACACTTGAGTAAAAGTAAAAAAAGTTTCTACTTTTAAATGTACTAAAAAGTAAAAGTAAAAACTTTTTTTATTGCAAGGGATAGACCAGGGGTCTCAAACTCATTCCACTGTGGGCCAAGTTTTCATTTTAACTACACATTGCACCAGGTGAGTTAGTTGAAGAGGTGAGCCAATTAGTGAAATCATCAGCTGGTGTTTGTTTAGGCAAGGCTGGAATGAAACCAAGCACACACTCGGCCCACAATGGAATGTGTTCTCTTACTATCTTCTGTAGCTAGTTGTCACTCTGACTGTCTATATTCTTCTGATAGAAGATCCCCGCTTTCTAGTCTTGCACAAGGACCAATCAGCATGGGTATGGGCGGGTTAATTTTCCATTGATGGGGATTTGATTGGCTGTTTTTAAATAAACTGCGGCTGCAGAAATAACAGGGGTGTAAAAAGTACCCAGAAATTATACTTAAGTGAAAGTATGGGTACCGTCTCAAAATCGTACTCAAGTAAAAGTCAGAGTATCTGGCTAAAAACACACTTGAGTAAAAGTCAAAAAGTTTCTACTTTTAAATGTACTTAAGTAATTTTTTTATTCCGGAGCAATGAAATGTTCCGTTTCGTCCTCTTCATCACTCGTACTATCGTTTGTGGCCATCTTCTGTAGCTTGTCACTCTGACTGTCTTTATTAACGATTAATAACGTTAACGTTAGTTCGGCCAGAGAAACAAATATACTAATTAATATGGTTGGACCTGCAAGATTTGTACTTTGTACTTTGTAGGTCTGCATTTTAAATGTAAGGAGTAAAGAGTATATAGTAGTAGTATAAGTACAAGTATACAAACCTAATAATACTTGAGTAAAGTACAAATCCCCCAAAACAGTACTTAAGTATTGTAACGAAGTGCAATTACTCAAGTACTTTACACCCCTGTTTGTATGTACTCCTTGTATCACCTTTCCCCCCAAATCAAGTTTGAACAAATTCAAACTGATATAAAATCTGTTTCAATTATAGTGAACTTTTATGTCATCAGAATCCTCTATTATAACCCCCCCCCCCCCCTGCCCAAAACATTTATTGTCATCGGTTTGGATAGTTGTAATTGCGTAATGGGAGAGAAAGAGGGGGGGGAGGGAAGGAAGATGTATAATTTGTATAACTATCTGTACTTTTTATTTTTTGAAAACTTCCAATAAAGAAAGTTATATATATATATATATATATATATATATATATATATATATATATATATATATATATATATATATATATATATATATATATATATATATATATATATATATATATATATATATATATATATATATATATATATATATAATTAATTGCGTATTGCCTCTGGACAGGCACCAGAGAGAGAGAGACTTATCTTATTCAGTCTATAGAACTTTCTTTGTTTAACGTCACAATTCACTCACTCCTTTCTTAATTTTGGAGGGAATATGACATTATTTTCCTCCACAAGCTAAACAAACTCCAATGTGACAGAGAGTGCGGTCGTTAGGGTTGACTATGTCCGCATTTCCTAATAAAGGTGAATGGCGTTAGCTGGCTCAGGAAAATCCAAGGCTTTATATGTGGCCTGCTTTGGTACGACTAGTTGTCGTTGGAAAGAGCAACAGGGATGGACAGATACTAATAATATACTTTACTGTGTTGGTGTTGAGATGATCCGTTCAGCAGCACGCCTTGGCTTCCTCCATTTTTCATGGCGCTCTCTCTACAGCCTCATGGCATAATCCAAGGTGACAGTGCGGTTTAGTAGCCAGGTTGCTGGAATACAAGGCGCACTACTTAAAACAGGATTCTAGGACTCTGGAAAGCAGATTACTAAATTGTTAGTGGGGCCATTGTTACCTGCAGTGCTACAATGTTGAATTTGATCATATCATTACAGTTAGATTTTTCTTTATATTTGACCAGGTTTGAATGAAATTTCAAACTTTGATTGAAAAGTGACAGCCCTAATATATCTATATATACAGTATACGTATGTGTACCCATTATGCATGTATGTATGTATGTATGTATGTATGTATGTATGTATGTATGTATGTATGTATGTATGTATGTATGTATGTATGTATGTATGTATGTATGTATGTATTTTTCCATGCCCTCGCCCCCCGGTACCTGTCTGATCTCCTCCACCAGTACACTCCATCCCGGAACCTACGATCCTCTGATCTAGGTCTCCTCTCCATCCCTCGCACCAGGTTACAGACTTTTGGGGACAGAGCCTTCAGCGTGGCGTCCCCTACCCTCTGGAACTCTCTCCCCCCCGAAATCTGCAACGCCCCAACCCTGGACACCTTCAAATCCGCTCTAAAAACACACCTCTTCACCAAGGCTTTCCCCATCAGTTAGTTTTAGATTAAATTAGGTCCATTATCCCCTACTTTCCCTCATCCCCTCTTCCCCCTCCCCCCCTACTTTCCTTGCCCTATTTTTTGTCCTGATTGTAAAGCGACCTTGGGTTCTATGAAAGGCGCTATATAAATTTGATTTATTATTATTATTATGTATGTATGTATGTATGATGTATGTATGTATGTATGTATGTATGTATGTATGTATGTATATGTATGTATGTATGTATGTATGTATGTATGTATGTATGTATGTATGTATGTATGTATGTATGTATGTATGTATGTATGTATGTATGTATGTATGTATGTATGTATGTATGTATGTATGTATGCATGTGTAACGGATGGTATCATGAAGCGCAGTCAAGAAGGGCTGGGGTGAGTAGTGATGCTATGGGTTAAACTCATTCTCACATCCTCAAAGACAGATAGACACGTTGCGAAGTAGTGAATTCACCTCTTGGTATAGCGGTCTGTGTTGTTGCCTGCGACGTGGGAGACCGGGGTTCGACTCCCACTCCGGGCATCGAAGTTTGAGGTGACGTTGTCACAACCGTTACAATGGTGCCGATTGACCCGGATGCCTTGGGTGGAGTGGAGTGAGTTTTGAGAGGGTGAGTGTAACGGATGGTATCGTGAAGCGCAGTCAAGAAGGGCTGGGGTGAGTAGCGGTGCTATGGGTTAAACTCACTCTCACATCCTCAAAAGACGCATAGACCCAGCACTTAGAAGTGGATTCACAAATTAGCCCAATCATTTTATCAGATCATGCCAGAATATGCATGACTATTCAGTTTAATAGGAACAACTCGTTCACCAAACAATGGAAATTTGATAATTCATTACTCCAAGATGAAGAATTTAAAGTAAAAACGCGAACATGGATTACAAACTACATAAAGGAAAATAATGACCCCCTCATTGACCCTAACATTATCTGGGAGGCTGCAAAAGCCACTTTAAGAGGACTAATAATTTCATATGGTTCATTTAAAAAGCGAGTAAAAAGAGCACAAGCACAAGAACTTGAGAGAGAAGTAATAAGATGTGAAGCACTTCATAAGACAGCGTCTACAGAGGACAATTGGAGACAATTAATTGTGGCCAGGGCCAAATTAAACCTTAATATTTCAAACGAAATTACAACAAAAATGAATTACGTTAGACAAAAGCATTACGAATTTGGCAATAAACCAAGTAAATTACTGGCCCATCAATTAAAGAAAGAACAAACTGAAAGAACTATTAAAGCAATTAATCTCAATGATAATATAACATATCAACCTAAAGAGATTAATCAAGCTTTCTTTGAATTCTACAATACACTTTACAAATCTCAAAGTTCTCATTCACAAGAACAACTGGACCAGTACTTACAAAATAAGAAATTGTCAAAATTGTCTGAATTAGACCAGCAATATCTTAACTCATCATTTACAAAAGAAGAGGTTCTGGCCACAATTAAGTTAATGCCCATAAATAAAAGCCCAGGACCAGATGGTTTTTCTGCTGAATTTTATAAAGAATTTTGGACTGAACTTCATCCCATTTTTATGGCAATGATGTATAATTTCTGTCACAATAGAATACTCCCTCAATCAATGAACCTAGCACATATCACAGTATTGCACAAAAGTGGCAAAGATCCTTTAAATTGTTCATCATATAGACCTATTAGTCTTTTAGATCACGATTACAAGATTATAACCAAATTATTAGCAAAAAGACTAGAAGATATTTTGCCTAAATTGATTAATCCAGACCAATCGGGTTTCATAAAAGGGAGATATTCTGCTGACAATATAAGGAGACTTTTAAATGTAATAAACCATTTGGACACCAGTCGGAGCCCTTCTCTGCTCCTATCACTGGACGCAGAGAAGGCCTTCGATAGGGTTGAATGGAACTTTCTTTTTTCTATACTTGATAAGCTTAATATGGGACCAAACTTTATCGCTTGGATTAAAGCAATCTATAAAAATCCTAAAGCAGCTGTCATTACCAATGGAGCTTCCTCTGATTTTTTTACACTAACGAGAGGGACAAGACAAGGATGCCCACTGTCGAGTTCACTCTTCGCGATGGTGATTGAATTGCTGGCGTCATGTGTACGAGACAATATTCACATTAAAGGACTGAAAATGAATAAGGAGGAACATAAAATATCCTTATACGCAGATGACATTATTTTATACATAAAAGACCCAGAACAGTCCTTATCACACTTATATAACGAAATAGAACAATTTGGAAAATACTCTGGATATAAGTTAAACTTTAATAAATCAAATGCTTGTCTCCTGCATATGACCCCAACCGAAACGATGTATAAAACATATCCCTTTAATTGGTCTCCAGAAGGGTTTAAATACTTGGGAATAAACATTACACCGCAACTAGATAACTTGTACAGGGAAAACTATTGTCCTCTTATAGAAAAGATAAAAACTGATCTGTGTAAATGGTCCACGCTCCCATTATCTCTGCTGGGAAGAATAAATGTGATAAGAATGAACGTCCTTCCAAGACTAAATTTCCTTTTTCAAATGTTACCATGTTACTTATCTACAGAATTTTTCAAATCTATGAATAGACCCATCTCAAAATTTATTTGGTGCAACAAAATGCCTAGGATAAAGTTATTGACACTTATGAAACCAGAGTCCATGGGAGGTCTCGGTCTCCCCAACCTCCAACATTATTTTTGGTCAGCCCAATTAAGAAATGTACTGTCATGGTCGTTGGGAAGACGGGACTCACAGTGGTTTCAGTTAGAAGCTAAATTTGTTGACCCGTTACCATTGGACTCTCTCATATTTATAAAACAATTTAAAAAGATAAGAAACATAGGTAATTGCTTCACTGTTTTTAACACACTATGTGCTTGGAAGGACTGCTCAAAAAAACTGGGTATCACCAATTGTACCTCTATATACTCTCCTATCTATCACAATCCTGATCTAGATAAACATCTAAGATCAATTAATATACTCAAATGGGCTCAGTTGGGGATAAGTCAATTCAAAGACCTGTTTCATACAAATATGCAGTTAAAATCATTTGTGGATTTAAGAACAGAATATGCCATCCCAAATACTGATTTCTTTAAATATTTACAAATGAGAAACATTATACACATACTGAGAAGAGAAAATAAACTAAGACTAGAATTACATGAAATAGAAGAAATACTAATGTCATCGACCACAATTAAAGGTAAAATTAGTGAATTTTATGACATCTTCTCCAAAGAATGTCACTCATCTTTTTTGCCTTTGTTGAGGATCTGGGAGACAGACCTAACCATGAAATTT